>NW_008796114.1:1464730-1483648 GCF_000699145.1 Aptenodytes forsteri
GGGCAGGGGGGTTGGACTAGATGACCTTTAGAGGTCCCTTCCAACCCAAACTATTCTATGATTCTATGGTTCTAAATGCTAAAAAAAAATTTGCAGATGACAGAAAAATTGATGGAACTATAGATAGTGATAAAGGAAGAGTCAGTCCTGTAAAATCATTCCAAACAGGTGACAAAATGGGTTTTGCCTGAACAATTGTGTTTTAATAGAGATAAGTATAAGATGCTAAAAAAAAATTTGCAGATGACAGAAAAATTGATGGAACTATAGATAGTGATAAAGGAAGAGTCAGTCCTGTAAAATCATTCCAAACAGGTGACAAAATGGGTTTTGCCTGAACAATTGTGTTTTAATAGAGATAAGTATAAGGTCACACATCAAGGAATCGGGAATGTAAATCACAGTAGTAGGAAAGCAGTAAATCAAAAAAACCTATAACCAACTTCAGAGTAAAACCAACTGGAAAGTGGATGACAGTGTGAGGCAAAGGTTAAGAGTGCAAACACAGCTCTTGGCTGGATGAAGAGGAGAGTACTGAGAAGAAATCAGGCAATGACATATTAGAAGAACCATTACATTCTTGTCTCCATACTGACGACACTGGAAAGTACTTCGAAAACAACTTAAGAAATAATTCAGAATGTGTTTTATATTGTGAGACTAAAGAAAAGAATGCATTTGTCCTTCAGGAGAGAATGCCTATTGTACCTTTGTTAGTAACCAGCTACATGATGCAGATAACACTTTAAAACAATGTAGGGAAGGAAAAAGTTCAAGTAGCTGAAAGCTATCAAATTCAGGTCAGGAACAAGACGTATTACAGCTTCAAAGCAATTTTGGACTAGAACTTTCAGTATATATCTTTTAAAATGTGAATTTTTAGAACTCCAAGAACGGGTGTTTTGCTTTAGGAGACTGACTGCACTAAAACTAAGCGTTAAAAGCTTGTGTTGAAAGAAACACAGCATGCACAGGGCATGGAACAAATTAGGCACCAAGCACATATCTGCACTTGGACAAGACTACATGATCCCTGCTGCTGATAGTACCACAGCTAACTTGACTAAAACTAGCTTAGTTACTCTCTACGTGTCTTAACTGTAGCATAGGCATGTTGGCATATATGGGCACAAGCAAGCCTGATGAAAGAAGATGCCTGTGTATGGGGAAACTAAGAAAGTAAAAGCTGGGCAGCATAAAGCTCAGAGCCACCACAAAAAAGCCCCCACCCCAAATCCCACTGAACCATCCTGCAGTACTGCCCCGCTTGGGCAAGCACTACTTGGTCTGTGAGACCATATCACAAAAGAACCATAGAGCAAGGAATAGGTATGAACTACATTTTACAAGATAAATATGGAGTATAGCATCTAAACGTTTTAGAAAATAATTTAAAGAATAAAACAATTCAGGACTTCAACTCCTAGAATGATTCTGAACACTGGAGAAAAGTGACTTGGTCGTTCTGCACACATCTTAAGGTTGTTAGATCTCTTTCTAATAAGCTATAGCTTGGGCTTTTACACTATACCATTTTGGACAAGCTGATTATTTTTAGCACAATAATCTGCATCAGATGTATTCCACAATAATACTTTTTAAACTACTCAGAGTGAAAGCTAGTATTATTCATCACTTGATTTCTTAAAACTTACATAATCAAAACAAGTCCTGTGTGGGGTTTTGTTTTTGGTTTGTTTTTTTTTTTTTTAAAGTATTAAAGACGGGTTACGGGTTCATCCTCCCCTATCTATTAAACAGAGCCCTCAATGAATTATAATCACCTCAATTGCATCGTCGTACATTTTCCTTGCCTCCGTGTCCATCTTGTCTGACATAAGCCAGGCTTTCAATAAATATTCATAAAAACTGTCTCCCAGCCCGCCCACGGATGTGTGATCTGTAGGAGGGAAAGAGGGAAAAAAAAAGTTGAAGTTGTTACATAATAGCACCTTAAATTTATTCAAAATATAAACTTATGTTTTTAAGGTCTACTGTTGTAGAATTATCAATATTTTAAGCCTGTTTAGCAGGACAAAGCTGCACTGCATCCCCTATCCCCTCCAAACTTACTTCATAGGCGTGGAAACCTGCTGTATGTGTTCACTATTTGTCATTCTGCACAGGCTACCCCTCATATAAAAAAAAAATGTAATTTAACCTCTGTTTTTACAGAACCTAATTGTTTTGCTGGTAGGGTTTAGGGGTTTTTAAATTTTTTTTTTATATATGTAAAAACAGTATATATAAAAAACCATAAGATCTCTGTATCTAGGATGCAACCAGGTCATGTGACTGGCTATGAACTGCCATGAACTACACAGAATCCAATCTTTCCAGGAGATTTTTATTTCCAACAAGGTAGTTACTTAACAGACTAATGAACTTCTCAAAGTAAATGTTATTTAAATTATTTCAGTCAAAAGGGAGGCAAATTGCCTTTGCACTGTACAACACAAGCCCTGCTCTGTTCCACCGTGCCTGAGCAGCCATGCAGAGCCATGCCATGTGCTACAGGGAAAGGCTGCTCAACTATTAGAATCCAACACCACATAAACTGGACCTCCTAACACGCAGATTTCTTTTTTGTCACTTTTTTTTTTTCCTTGCAGAGGTTGCCTTTCACAAGTAGAGTCATCACTATTCTGTGCTGACAGACCACATGAGAACTATCTATGTTTCTCTTTGGGTGAACTATCATACCTCCCCACAAAAAGCCTACTGATGGCCTGACTCAGTCTCAGAGCTCCTGTTCCAGCCACGGTAAGCACTCCCTCAGTACACCCTTCATTCAAAAAGCAGTATGCTCTATGAGATTTAATAAGTGACTCCAACCAGAACAGCACATAACCTTTTCTTTCCCAATGTTACAGCCCCCAAAACGCTGGCACCAGAACAGTCTTAGTCTGCTGAAGCTAGGCGAAAGAAATGTTTAAGACCAATTTTGTCACAATGCCAGAAATTCACTGCCCTAAGCATGGCTGTTACAGTCATGCAAGTTCCCTTTTACCGGGTGAAAAAAAGAAAAGATGCAATACTTCCTTTTCTAAAGTACCTCAAAAAAGTGGTATTATTCACAGTCTTTCTGGGATAAAGGTGTAAAAGAGAGGTTGGAACTCTCCTTCTGTTCCGTTTTCCTCCAAGCACCGTCCTGCCCCAGCACGTCTGCTTGTCTCTGAAGATGTGAGTAGGAGGTTAGAGCTGCTAGATGCTTCTATCCTAACTCTTCTAGCTGCCTCTTGACTCCTCTGCTACTTACCAATGGATTTCTAAACAAAGGAAGGAGCAAACAGAAAACCTGTAGCTTCCCCATTTGGTTTCAGGTTGTGAATTTCAAGCAAATTACTTCATGCCCTTCTCTTATATCTCAGCATCTCCTAGACAGCCTTTTCACACCCAGCTACTCAGTGATTTAACTACAAACAATGAGTTTTCATATGCTTTCTAGCTCTGAGCTGTAAGAGGGCATTCAGGTCACGAGTCACTTTCTTCCACAAATGCAAGGCTAGAAATCACTCCTTCAACGCACAATTACATTCTCAAGTAGACACAAGAACTAAGGGCCTGTTGTTTTCAGAAAAAAATAAACAAACCATCCCAAGACTTCAAAGTTACACCTCATGTCAGCACTACTCAAGGACTGTCTTCACAAGAGATAGGGTTTAAAACTACTTCTGTTAAGCTGCTGCCTCCTCCCCAGCTGAGCTCAGTCACTTGAGTCAGTGCTGCTCCTCTGCCAGATTTCTTTCATAGATGCACTCAGTGCCCAACCAGGACAGGGTTGCTGAACCCTCAGCAGGGTTCATCTTGTAGCAGCTCCAGCTGGGTTCGGGGCAGGAAAGAGCAGGAAGATGAGTGGAAAAGGTTTACTTCCTGAACAGAGAAATCCACATTCCAGATGAGTTTCCAAAGTCGATTATCAGAAACATGCCCCGTTTCACGTCTACCTCTTCAGGCAGTCATTTGAGAACTGTCTTTCTCTCCTGTCAGCAGCTCTTCTCCACCTCCACATTGCTTCTCATCTTAGATGAAAGTACAGGGAATGCAGGAACCAGTAGCATCGGGACACACAGGACTCGGAGCCATCCCCTAGACAGCCTTTTTTGCACCTTCTTCGTGCATTCAGAGAACAGAGCTGCAGAAGCCTCTCAGATACAGAACCTCCTCCCACTCAGCTAGCGAGAAGCAAACATGGTAAGGCTAAGGGCTTCTGAGGGCTTTGCAGCTCCCAGCAGCAGTGTTTTCTTTATTCCCATTTCGCATACCTCACTCCAAATCTCAACTGCTAGGAGTTTTCAAGGCTCCTCTCTCATTAAACAGTGGGCTCCTCCGCTCCCCAGCTGATGCCTTTCACAGTTGGACCAGAGGGTAGACCTGTCAGAACGGGCAAACTGATTCTGTTCCTTCTCTTCAGCAGCAGGAAAGGGACAGATGAAATATATTTGGTCGTCACACATGATAAGACATCACAGACAGACCTCTTTCACACAGAAGGGAAGCAGTATTTCAAGGGGGCTGACTGCACTGAGATACAGCTGTCTTTATTTCCCTGACACACACACCCCCCCCCCCCCCAATTCTGCAAAAAATAGCCAAAAGAGGGTGGAAGTGAAAAGGAGGCCACCGCAGCAGCTGAACTGAGGTTTAAGCACAGCAAGTCTTCCAATTTCTACAGCAGCATTAACTGCCCCCTGGCAAGATCTTCAGGTCTTCTGCTAGCATCAGAAGGTGTTGCTAAAGCAGAATTTTCTGCATTTTGTGTAAGGACTATAAGTAGAAATGACTGAAAATTAAAACACATTTTGTGACAGATTGCAGGACTTTGACAACTTGCTCTCACCTAGAGTGGAAATGCTAAAGAAATATTTTTCAAGATTCCTTAGCAAACGTATAGCTGGTGAAAACTGTAGATTTGGGTCATCACATCTCATTCTCTCCTATAAACAAAGCTCCCTACCCAAACCTATCATCAGAAGGTCCATGGTGGTTATCACTCATTCCTGCTATTTGAGCTACGGCTCAGATGGATTCAGATTTAACTCAGCTCAACTCAAAATGTTTTGCTCATAAAAACGTTTTGCACATAGAATATTTTGAAGTTTTTCAATCAGCCCTAAGATTGCACGTCAATCCAGAGTACTAAAGAGGAACAACTTGTGATTTGAATAACTGACTTTACAATAGTGTCTTGGCACTGGGTACTCTTCAGTAGACAGCTGTAAAGATATTATGTTTAAAATGTTTATAAGTATTTTGCAAATTTAAAAATGGATTTAAGTTTTCACATATTTGATCTACAAGAATTATTTGATAGCTCTATGTCATTTAAAGGTTTTTACTGTGAAGAAGTGTTTCACAGTAAAATCCTGAAGTAAAATTCTTTCCAGATTAAGACAAATATAGCAAAGAGAACAGAAGTATGAGGGCATATCAAATATGGCAGAAGCCACATATTCTGTTCAATGACATGTATACATTTTTAGAACTTTCATTCCTTCCAATCAAGACAAATTAAGATATTTTCTTCATTCCCCATTTTTTCAAATGTAGGCCCTGAAGACTGGGCAAACATAAAAGGATTCCAGTCAAAGATTCTTTGGGAAGTCTTATTTTAAACTAAAACACATAGCAGCTGCAGTTGCAAAGAATACCTTCGACTATTACAACCAAAAGCAATTAGAAAAAGCCCTGTATTTTTTCTGGTTTGTCACACACTTGAAAGCACATTGTGTGCAAACCTGTGCAGTCAGCCTGTTTGTAGGCTTCCTCTTGCCAGAAAGAGCCAAATAAAATCTTAATAGAAACACAATGATATTTACAGTTCATAGCAACATTTTTGCTCAGATACTTCAAAAGATTTACATTCTGTTAAATATTGGCATTTTTCTTCTTAATAAACAGCACGCAACTGAAAAAACCCCCAATCAATTTCATAGCAATATTTTAATGAGTTTTTAATTTATTGATAAAAGAAGATCTATATTTAGTCAAATATTGTGTCTCAGCTAATATTCCAAAAGTCACAACCACCTCTTTCCCACAGACTGAGTGGAGGACTTTCTTTTAAATTCTCACACCATCGTCATCTAATATTTCTAAAGCTAGTTTCACTCCAAACGACCTTATTCATATCAGCAATTCATTAGCTCACTGCTGAAACAGTCTCCTCTGATGAGAGCCAGGACAATTCTTTCGCAGCAAAGCACAGAAATACATGGCAGGTCAGAAAGGAGCGTACATGCTATCTAACTGAAATGACAATGAATCTCAGCTTGAGATAGGAGGCAGAGTCTGTGGCGCTCTGGTGATTTGTTCTCTGTAAGTGAAATTGGTTCTTTACAAATCTGGGGAGACAAACTTGTTTTTCCTCAGCTAGCTCTTCAGGGCGTAGGCAGCAGGGTTCCCCCTCCTCAATTACAGCTGACGCACTGTGACAGATCTGGCTGTTCTTCCACTCCAGGACTAATTGTTTGGGGATGGTAGTAGGTAATAGGGATACTAGGCATTCACATAGCTCATTCTCCTTTCTCGTACCCAGATCTACCTAATGGCTGTAAATAACTTCCTCCACAGCAAGCCAGTTTCTAAATGAACGGCAGTGGTTCCCAAGAATACCGTTATGGCATCAGACTGCAAGTTACAAACATGTGCCACTTCCTTTTGTTTACAGGGAAAGTTTGGTTCAGTGAGCAATAAAGTATTTTGCACAACTGAAAGCCCCCTAAAGATAACATTAATAACAAAACCTGCTCTAATGAAGGTCTACCTGCTCTCTAGAGCAAACTTAAGATGTGTAAATTATTTTTAAGCAGATGGATTTAAGTAGTTAACAGCAGCTTAATGAGGCAAATTAAAAACAGTTCATTATTTTCTAAGCCCTCTCTGCTTTGTGCCTTAATTGTTCAATTGTCATTTCTTGTCAATGAGCAGGAGTAAAGAAAGAAGCCAGGCATTGTTTTAAAAGCAGCACATCATGCCAGAACTGATGCTGCAGTCACAACACCTGAGGGTGAGGCTTGGTGTTACCCATGAGCAGATGGGTAGTGAGCCACTGCCCCTTCCTGACCCCAGGGCATGTCCTCCCATCCTTCCTTTGCATCCATAAAGTTTATGTGTCATTTACTGCACACGGAATGAAAAAGATGAAATAAAATGCTGAGCAGAGGTATGTTTAGCACGCACAGGCTGCCGTGCTGAAAAGCGGTGCGGTGAGATAGCACATTCTAGCAGTACCTAAGCACAAGCAGGACATGAAGATCAACTATGCCGACAGTATTTTTAATTCACAAATTTGGAACTATAACACTGATTTAATATTTTTAAGTACAGACAGCTAGAGAACAACCAAGCAAAGAATTAGAAATCTGGCAATATGTAAAAGAAACTCAAGTCTTAGAACTGGAATTGTTAGTTATGACTCTAAAGTAAAGGAAAACTGACTTAGACCTGCCTACAGTGCTATACCCAATAGACTGGAAACAGCAAGATGAACAAACTACTGATTCGTTTCAACTGAAAGAAGAGGAGTAGAGAGCTACTTTGCAACAAAAGAACAAAGTAGTTGTTTTTCCTTAAGCATCACAAACACTGTATCTTTGACAAAGTGCTATTGTAATATGTCAGGAAAGGAGTTCAAGAGTGGAAAAGATAAGTGACTGGGAGGGAGTAGTGAAGTGATTAAGCTAATATTAACTTTCATTAAGAAATCTACACACCCCATCACCATTAGTTGTTCTGGGTACCAACTGGCCTTACACTGCAGGAGCCCTCTTTCTCTGTGTAGGAAGTTTTTAAAGAATTGCTTTTCTGTTTGTCTTCAGAGTGGCTCTGATTAAATTTCAGTTCAATCTTTACTTCATGTAGTTGGGCTTAGTGCCCCTCAGCTGCTCTAAATAGGTGCAAGCTCATTTTTAATCCTTTAATCCAGAAAGCTGAGGTCCTGGAAATGGCAGCTGCTGCAATTCACAGTGGAAATTCAACCTAAGGTTGCCATAAGCCATAGTGGATGGCTTAGAAGTGCAAACACTTGTAAATTAACTGCAGCAGAGGCAGCCCTGATAAAAGGAGATGCAGGTGCAATTTTTAGTCAGCTATGAATCATTTATCACTAAGGAACATGTTACCAGCATGAGAATTTTTCTGAAAACGTGCAGGTTGTCACATAACAGAACTAATATTCAAAGAACAGTTAAGGTTGCAAAGCCAAGCATTTATAAGTTAGGAGACAGCTGAGCAGACATTGCTTCCCATTCTAGTGTCCGGTGCCACAACCGATTCAAGCAGCAAGAAAAACCTAGCTCGGCTCCTCCCAACCTGGGGATGCGTCAGCACACCTGCTCAGCACACACAACTCTAGAGAATGTAGCAGTGGAATTCGAAGTACTCCATATGGAGAAAGTAGATGTATTTTTCAAAGGCTTGGAAAAATATGGATGGGTTTCTCCTCAAGCAGTCCTGAAACAAGTAATTCCCACAGTATTTCATATCCAAAACATGATGGTTCTTGAGTTTCTTAACTGTACACTTAGAAAAAACAAACTTTAATCTGGGTAGAATCGCATTCCACCTCTAACTTCATTTAGAAATGGCTGAAGCCTTTTTGTCAAAGCTGTTTAAAAAAAACCCCAACGAAACAGCTTGAGGCAGACAGAATATTCCAGTTGGAAGAGTTGAAGTTTGGCAGCTACAAGAAACTGAAAACACAATCACTTAATGGAAAGTGTTGAGCAGTATTACCTGTAAGTAACACAATCACTTAATGAAAAGTGTTGAGCAGTCTGTAAGTTTCTTGTATAACAAAATTAAGCAAAATGACTTGACTTATGTATTACCTGTAAGTTTCTTGTATAACAAAATTAAGCAAAATGACTTCCTAGAACTGCAGTGATTATCAAAGATTAAAATTCTCAAACTTGCACAATTCAAGTGTGTGCAAAGACAATAGAAATAATTTGAAACAGACCAGCCAGTACAAGTAGCCCAACTAATACATATATTTAGGTAACTCATGTTGTTAGAACCAAAATGCATCTTCAAATTGAATGCAGTTTATGATTCTGTAATGTCAAAGGAATATCCTAATTTGATATCTTACAACAGGCTCTCCTTTCATGCTCAGGAATTCACAGCTGGAACAAATATTTTCCTTTTTGTATTCAAACTTACCTGAAACTTCAGAACATTCCAGCTATTATTTATAGTTCTGGAAAGATTTAGGTCATCTCTCAGAAGCCACGTTCACGAATTAAAGACCAATCAACTAAATACATCAAGTCCACGTGCAAAAACTGAAAACACATCAGACCTTTACATTGGTGCTTTTACTGAAAAGTAAAGTGGCCTTTTATCACCTGAAGTTGTCTTTTCCAGACTATTACCTCACAGAGTCACCCGAATGAAGCACACCTGCCTCTCTGCCAAGTTTGGAGCCAGTGTAAATCCCACCTGCGCTGGCAGCTTTAACTAAGCTGCTGAAATTTGCAGTGGATTGATGGGAAGTCAGGTACATGTTTACCTCTGATGACTTTTTTTAACCTGACAAGGTGGCTGTGAAAAAACAGCTAAGGGGTGGTAACACCTTCTGCTACAAGCAATACTGCTGTAGGTACGTGCCCACAACCCAAAGAGTCCCTTTTGAATAAGAGTTTCTACACAGGGAGATTGACAAGCTCTTAATGTCGCTACAACCTTTAGTTTACTCACCTTAGTCTTCCTATAAGATCTCAACTCTCCTCTTACAGATTAAAAATAAGAAAATGGGAGAGAAAACCTTTATTAGATTAAATCTAGCCCAACATCCGTCTATGGAAAATTAGCTGGCAAAACCACTGTCAACAACTTCACCCTCTCCCTTCAAGTTGTATCAAGACCATAGCAGTTTACATACAAATATATGTACGTGTCTATATATAACACATGAATGCTGACAGTCAAAAGAGAGTCAAAGAAGCAACGAAAGACACTCCCTGTTTTTGATTACAAAAATCATGTATTACACCACATGCAATACAAACGCAGGGTACTCTGCATGTTTCTTTCTCCTAGACTTGTGTTTATGTATCTCTTATTTTTCTTCTTATGACAGATGCCTGAAATTGCACACACAGCTAGCTGAAGTTTTGGTCACTCTGTAGGTGCTAGGAAATTGTGCTGATTGTAAGATTTAGCCCATGCTCTATGACTGAGACTGAGCTACCACACCCTACATTTGGGCTGCATTCATCACCATCCCTCTCTTATTTTTGGCCATGTAGGCCAAAAAGCGCTACAGTGTGATCTGCAATCAAAGATGAGTTATGTCTTCACATAGATCTCCAAAACAAGATGGTATTTTACCTTACTGCTACAGAACAGTCCAGCTCCCAATGGAATTCACAATAAAATGAACCTATCAGGAAGATACATTCAACGTCCACTGAACAAAACTATAGACCCTCTCCCCTCAACGTTGCCAAACTGGAATTGTTTCTCATGTGACCACCAGAAGGTGCATCTCCACACATATTTCAGAATATGAAGTCTCACACACTGAAGACAGAAAAGAAATGGACTATTATATGTCATCTGAAATCTACTCATGGTCTAAAGAACATCGATATAAACAGCTGGGTGCACAGCCTCCAACAAATAAGTGATATAGAAGGAATAAACTAAAAACAAGTAACTAATAGGGCCGTAACAAGTTTGTAATTGGACTTTGACAGGCTTCCCTTTGATAGGAAATGAAAGGTATCGTTCTTGACTTCAAGAACGGTTCAAAAATACAGTTTAGATATACAGAGACCCTAGTACAAAAATCAATTATTAAAGAAATAACAAGATTCCACAGGAGCTCAAACTTTAAAAACTCATAGAGCATGTGTCAAAGGATACCTTTTTAGTCCCCAATCATTTTAAGTTAGCTGTCTTCAAAGTCAACATTTTAAACTCTCAAGAATATCAGGTGGTACCCTAAGACATGCTGGACTCTGTTAATACAGATTAATTTACAGTCAGGAATATAAATGTTAAAGCTGTTGCTGGACAGATTTCAAATTCTAGACAATGATGCACTCCCCACTAAGATCATGCTCTAAAAGTACAGTTTGGTGATACAGCAAAATAAAATGTTCATCTCTTTCCACAGCAATGTATGCAAGCACTTTCAAAACCCAGTTACACCAAATCCAAATCCTATCTTTAGGAATTATTTATAGACACTGACTTTCAAATGCATAATTCATATGCATGTTTAACCTTCCAATAACACTAGAATCTTTAACACACTAAACAAAGCTTATATTTGTTTAGCTTTTTCAGCATCTTGTTCAACAGACCAGCAAAACATCTTAACCTTGGAGACTTATAAAAGCATATTCCCTGTAACACACAGCTCTGCTGTATTTCATTAAAAGAAAGTTTTAGCAGATTAACTTGCTCTTGGCTTTAATGAATAATCAAATTTGAATGCAGCCTTTTCTTGGAACACAGTTAATTACATTTGTACATGGTTGTAAAGCAAAAGGGCAAGGGGAATTCCCCATCAGAGATTACATAGATTATTTTATATTCAAAACACATGCATGTTCCTAAATACAGAACAAGACAGAATATTCTGGAGAGAAAAATTAAGGACATCCACCAAGATAGCAAAGTAAATTAAACAGCAGAGAACCACCCCCACCTCCTCATCTACAACTGATACATGCATGCCTACTGCTGGAAGTCTAGAAATCATGTTGTATTTTCATTTGTTCATAATGTACTCAACCGAAAGCAGATTTGAAACAAAAAACCCCACCACAATAAATGCCTGCATCAATCCCCAAACTAATGATCACATATCTCCAGTTCTATAACTGATGTTCCAACCACAAATCAAAAAAGAAATCTACTTGCTAAATCAAATAAACGTGCAAAGACAAAGTCAGGTTGGGAACTATTTCTACACCTATTTTTACAAGAAATAAAATTATTTTAATCTTGCACCATTTCTATTCAAGAGAGAAAATCTTTCCTTAAACCAAAGGAGAAAAAAAATCACCCAAGAATTAAAGCATTAGAAGCTATTACCCGCAAGTCCAAATTGAAGGTAATTATCTGAAAAGTTTTGTAAAATACTGTCTGGAAAATACAGGCCTGCTTGACACAATTCCCTTCACTTCCTTTTTGATTATGGATGTTTTGCCAGGACTTGACATTACATTTCACAATTTGATTTTTTCACGACTCTTGGCATTGCAGGTTTCTTAGTGTTGTCTATATCACGTAGGGGTATTAACAGATATAATTTAAGACGCTACTTCTGCTAAACAAGGCATCTAGTAAATAAACAAACAATGTAAGGGTGGGGGTGAGAAAATGCAAAGTACTTTGATAGTTAAAGGAGCATGCTAGCAGCTTCAGCTGGCAAAGACAGGAATTTTCCAACACTAGCATCCTTCTTACCACCCGTAACTAGACTATCAACCTGTTAATTTATGCTACAATTATATTTTTATCTGAAATATTTATCTGCAATATTTCTTTAATCTTTTGAAAGACCACTTCATTCTTCAGTATTATTCACCTCACCTTGCAATCTGCAGGGGTTTTAATCTCTCAGAGGTGGATGTAAAGACTAAGAGAAAGGGTTTCTTGCTTAATTTTAACAGTGAAAGTCCTGATAACAGGCATTCAAATAGTGATTTATTTATCAATCTCTGCAGCACCTTTGAAAGTTTGTGTTCAGGAGAGCTACTCTTCCTATATATTAGATAGAGTTCACGCTGCCAGGACAGTATCCTTCAGCTGACATGCTGATTATTCTCAGTATTAGCATTCTGATGCATGGGGATATGCAGAATGTGAGAGCACCTTCTTCATGAAGTTATCTGGGTAAGGACTATTCAGTATAAAAGAAATAACAAATGACAAGGAAATTGGTAAATTAAACACACAGACATTAATGAGCAGGTGGTAACAGACAATAACACAGACCAGAACTCTTCATCTACTGATTGATGGGCCATTAAAGGAACTACTCAGCCACAGCCTTGGAGAGCCAACCTTTGTCACTGATAAGAAGGGGGAAACATGATCGTCATGAGCATTATGAGGTATTTGAGGGGACTTACAGGACTATGCAAAACGTATTTATGGGACAGCAGAAAGGGTCTGTGGCTTTAGATAAAACTTACTATGGGCTATTTAGGGCCAAAGGGAGGGAAAGGGAAGGATCAGGGTGGATTGGGGAGGAACGAGCAAAGAAAAATGGAGAGAAGATGGATTAAAAGGGCCTGGTTGCATGTAAACAGGCTGCCGGCCAGCATGCTTGTCTGTCTGAGCCCTGCACCCTACCAGCACAGTCTGCCTTATCTTCTTATTAAATCCTTTATTTGTTGCATGTAATCCCACTCACTATCCTATGTGTGAGTGCTGCAAGGTGTAAACATCAGCAGCTGGAGAAGAGGCCATGGGTCACAGAGCCTGCAGGGCTAGGTGCCAGCACCTGGAGAGACTGGCTTGCAAGAGAAGTCTGGGTGCCAGTAACTGGAGGGACTGGGATGCATGTTGCAAGGTCAGAGTGCCAGCAACTGGAGAAAGGGGTCACAGGGACCGGTAGGTTCGAGTGGCAGCAGCTGAAGAAAAGACAGTGGGTCACAGGGCCCTAGGTCTGTGTGTCAGCAACTGGAAAGACCCACGTGTGTTTGTTCTTCCCAGTGAATTTAATCCCGAGTGTGTGGAATTCATTAGCAAACTTCAAGCTGGACGAGCTGGTGAGTAGGAGGAGACCTGCATCTGAAAAGACCCAAGCTCTGAGCCGATGGCTGCATAAGGGGTCCAAGGGTTCAAGCACGGGTGTGTATGTGTGCACCTCTCTAGGCTATGTCCTCAGCCTTGCTACTGGCCAAACCTGCAAACAGGAACAGCAGCAGCCACATCCATCAGACTGGGATGGAGACACCTGCACCTGGCTGGGCTTCAATAGCAGGGAAGGAGGAATCCCCAGGTCTTGGAGTTTGCTGGATGCGGTGGCTTTCTTAACGTCTTTAACAAAGTGCATTACAAACATTCAGATCAAATTTATTTTCAATTTTCCTTTAAATACTGACAAATAAATATAGACAGATGGTGCTATGTATTTGATACAATGTCACGTCACAAATGAAAATAGATAGGGTGTATTACTCATGGTTTGTCTATTACCTGCAAGAGTTTAAATGAAGCAGTTCAGTTAATTACACACCTCAGCCCAAGAGCATTAGACTAAAACCAGCTGTACAGGCAGGCATAAAAATTTAGGAATATTCACCCAATATTTGCACTGATTTAATGACAGTAATTTAAAATTGTTTTTATTGCTTTTCCTACATGTGAAAATTGCACCATTTTAACAGAAGTGTAAATCTAATCCAATTAAATTAAATCCACGGAAGCCTTCTCTAAATAGTATTTTAAAATTAAAAGTGCTTGGTTTGGTTTAATTTAAGCATTTACTGTTGAAAATGAAAGACCACCTGAAGAAACTGAAATATGCACATCCACAAAGGCATTTGCTTTGGTCTATTTAAAGGCTAGTCTATAGCACAAACAACTGGGAAACAGAGTATAGAAATTGCTCCCATTCAGCCACCTTGGCTGTGCCTCTACTTACTCTGTAGTAACAGACGCAGGGAACTGCAAGAAAGTGAGAACATCACCTAAAGGTGCTAAAGGCAGTGTGTGTAACAAGGCAGGCTAAATACCTGTGTGAATCTTCTTATTTGTCTTTAGAGGATAGTAACCACTTTGTACATGAAAGACAGCATTTAAATTTAGTGCATTAAATACACAAACGTGGACCAATATTACATTGTTGGTGAGTCCTTGTAAGTGTGCTGACAGAGTACCCCTCATTGGGCTTTTTAACTTAGCCCACTTGCAAATCTGACTAAAAGGGCTTGTTTTCAGTAAGGAGACATGAACAAACCACTGTAGAATAGATTGCAGTCTGAATGTTCATCACATTAGCATTCAGCAATGGTAATTTCAGTATCTGCTATTACATTCCTAATAGCAACACTCAGCTCGCGCGCCGTAAATTCACATACTAGCTTACTTTACAGCAACTTGTTAATGTGCTCACATATCACTAAGGTGTAATAAACGCAGAAGGCTAACATAGAATAGACATCTCTGGTTATTTTCTTGCATATGGAAGCCATATATAGTCTAAACCCCAATTTTAGTTAAACTGACACAACTTTCTTACGTAACCAACCCAGGTAACTCCACAGGTAGCCCAACTGCAGGAAGTGAAATGTGAAGCCAGAGCGATTTGAATTCCCCTTCAGTAACATTAATACTTGCAAGAGATGTTGGAACCAGATGAAATGCAATACTTTGTTCTTGGTATTAAAAAGCAGAAAGGAAGAATGCCCAATTTACAGAAATGTGCAAACACGAGTGGCATGTCCTGACTCGGCAATAACATGCAGATTGGCATTTTCTTTGTTCATAGAATCATAGAATCGAGGTTGGAAAAGACCTCTAAGATCATCGAGTCCAACCGTCAACCCAACACCACCATGCCCACTAAACCATGTCCCTAAGCGCCTCATCTACACGTCTTTTAAATACCTCCAGGGATGGTGACTCTACCACTTCCCTGGGCAGCCTGTTCCAATGTTTCACCACTCTTTCAGTAAAGAAATTTTTCCTTACATCCAATCTAAACCTCCCCTGCCGCAACTTGAGGCCATTTCCTCTCGTCCTATCGCTAGTTACTTGGGAGAAGAGACCGACACCCACCTCGCTGCAACCTCCTTTCAGGTAGTTGTAGAGAGCAATGAGGTCTCCCCTCAGCCTCCTTTTCTGCAGGCTAAACAACCCCAGTTCCCTCAGCCGCTCCTCATAAGACTTGTTCTCCAGACCCCTCACCAGCCTCGTTGCCCTTCTCTGGACACGCTCCAGCACCTCGATGTCCTTCTTGTAGTGAGGGGTTATTGCTGTTCTAGTTGGTATTGTCATCTAACCTGTTTGCAAATGCAAACTAGAATTCAATTTTCTCAACATATTTTCATTTTTTAAAGAAATCATTTTTCTTCAGTACAAATTAATTTCTATAATTCTGAAATCTCTTACTTTTAATCAAAATTCTAGTCATTATATCTGCTTAGCAGGCTTCTCTAGAAAGCGCTGTCACTGTTTTTGAAAATAATCTAAATTCAAAGTTCTGATGCTTACATCAAACTAACCACTCACCAAGTAAAATGAAAAGCTAACAAAGTTAACTGTAGGTTAACGTGAGAGGTTAGAATATGCTTCTTGCCAGCTATTTTCCTTTCAGTCTTACAGAAACTGAAACCCCAAGGCAGAAGTATTGTAAATCACTTCTTCCTACTGGACCATCACCTTAGTCCGTAAGCAAAAATTGAATTTGTCAACAATCCTGTGGGCATTATAGCTCTGCCTTCTAGCAAAAGCCCCAGTGAGCTGACAAATCCTGAGCTGAACCCATTAAAAAGCTGTCTGTCATGCCACTCATGCTGTAATAATACCTGCACATTACAAGCTTAAACACAAATATTTAGCCTACACATGACATCATTTTCCTCCTCCTGGGTATAACAAACTCCCTGCCTGCTACACAGCAGTAAGGGTCCAGTCATGTACAGCTGTATTACGAAGTATTTCCACTGGAAAGCCTGGAGATTTAGCAGTGACCAGTAAGCCATTCACCTGGCAGTTTTTAGGATTGGGTTTTATGGCATTCAAATGGAAACAAATGATGGGATGGAACGGTAGTCCCTGTGCAGCCCTGCCTGCTGCGGCTCCCAACCCTGGCTGCTGCTGCTTCACGAGGCAGGCAGAGAAAAAAAAAAAAAGAAGGTAATCTGTCACCAGAACCTTTCTTCAAGTCCTACGTAAAATGCATTAAAGCACCTGGAAATTTATATTCATAAAAATGTAAACATTACAAAGACATAGCTATAGATTAGATTTATGTCACACTATATGACTCTACTCATCTCTCCAAGTTGTTAAGAACCTGGAAGCCATGGTCACGTCCTTCTTGATGAAACCATAATTACTAATTGACTGCTAAGTTACTTTACTGATTATACCTTCTGAGGTATTTGTAACAGAAACATTGACTGGTTTGAATGAAAACGCATGTCTTTGTAAGCACCAGCAGAACAATGAGCGAAAAGGACGGTCTGTATGTCACAGGGCACTGTCTCCAGAACATCATTCCCCAGCAGTTAAATTGCAGAACATGCTGTTTATATCGAGATCAAAAGGCCTGCACTCTGATAAATCAAACCACAGCAGAAATGACTCATCAGACCCTGCATCCTAACATCAGAAGGATGGCGACAAGGTTGCAGCACATTACATACCCCATTCCCCTTCCCCTAACCCAAGAAGAGAACAGACCACATAACATGTATTTTAAGCATACTTTTAAATGAGGAAGAACAGACAAGACACAGCAACGTGGTCTAAGATCTATGAAGGCTAAAGACAAATATTCTCAGGCATAGAAAAAACCCATAACAATTGCTGATCCCTAAAAGGCCTGAAAGATCTGTCCAAAAACTAGCTCATCATTGTCATTCAAGAACCCTAGATATGTGAAGAGGACTGGATAGCAGTGTCCCTTTTTCTTTGAGTCCAGACAACTTGGACATGTCTTGGTACCTGTGAGTATGAGTGAATCAAACTTCTGAGAAAATGAGAGTACGTAAAAATCAGCTGGCTTAATGACCCTGTAAACAAACAAGTATCACCTTCCCCTTCCATAAGACCTAGCACTGAATTTTATTACTCTAATTTCCTAACACCAGCAGCTGAGACATAAGCTTCATATTTATAAATTATATCCAGTTCATATAAAGTTCTGATGGACAACATGACATTTAGATTCTGCAAAATCTGAGATTCAAAAGAAGAAAGGCCATACGCTGTGAGACCTTACATGTGTTAAGAAGTTACCTACATGGCGGCATAAATCACTGCACACATCTCTGGAGCAAAGAGGAAAAAGTAAGGAAAGATTTCTCAATGGGGTATTTCAAAGGCACATTAGTTGCTCACACTAACATTTAATACTTGAGATTGCAAGTCAAATAAAGTAGATGCAATCCTTGTGGGTTTTTTTGGTTAAAAACACAAAATGAGGATGTGCGTAGGCTCCTTGTTCAAATACCTCTGAGAAGGTATGAAAATACTGTATCAAGTATCAAGGTAGAAGGTATCAAGAATTTTCCACAAAATTCTTGTTGCAAACAGAGACACATCCAGCTTACAGTCCTATGGGGCCACACCAAAGCCACAGAAAATGTTTGGAGACTTCTCTTTTCTTCCACAAATCTGTCTTGCAATAGAAATTGTCTTTAAGTATTAAAGTTTACCTATCAGCCTGTTAGAACAAAATCAAACAGAAAAACAACACAGAAGTGTATCTTTTTTCTGCTATTCAAATCATATAATTTTTTTCCTTTAAAAAATAAATTAAAATGTAAAGACAAAACATAACTGCTGAGAAAACTTGACCTAAATGGATTCTTCCGTTATATATTTTGTTTAATACTCTCTGGATAATCAACTGGTAGTAATAACATTAATAAAAATATCAGTGATGTGCACAGAGCAGCCAGACTAATTACTTTGAATAAAGGTACCCACCACCAGAATATACCCGCTGCTAGAATGACGGGTATAGAAATAGAAAATAAACCCACCACTAGAATGATAGAATCACAGAATCATTAAGGTTGGAGATCATCAACCAACCGTCAACCAAACACCACCATGCCCACTGAACCATGTCCCTAAGTGCCTCATCTACACATCTTTTATATCCCGAGGGAGGGGGACTCAACCCCTCCCCTGGGCAGCCTGTTCCAATGTTTCACCACTCTTTTTGTAAAGAAAATTTTTTCCTCATGTCCAATCTAAACCTCCCCTGGCGCA
>NW_008796114.1:1486108-1524814 GCF_000699145.1 Aptenodytes forsteri
TCCCGCTGCACAATGGCTTCCAGCTCCTCCTGTTTGCCACCCATGCTGCGTGCATTGGTGTAGATGCACTTCAGCTGGGCTATCGATTTCACCCCCAGCATTGGCATGCTACCCCTAGGCTCATCTCTAGTGAGCCTGGTTTTATTCCCTTCTATATCCCCTTCATATTCTGATGCTATATTGCAGCTAAATCCCATACTTCTTCAACTGTGTATTTATGTAGATTCATTTTACCTATTTCCCACCCCTCATGACTTAGTTGGAACACCGTACAGATTAACAGAAAACCTAACTGGAATTGAGCCAAAAAAGTCTGAGGAGGGGAAAAAAAAAATATGTTAAAAGGAAGAAAAAGAAAAAAGAAAACCCAGAAAGGTCAGAGTCAAGAGTTACATGTATCTAGGCAAATAAAAGAGTTCTGAAATAATTCTCAGAAACTATCTGGAGAAAGTACTTTGTACAAGATAAGATGCATCAAACTAAAGGTCACAACAAAAACGAAAAGGGCAGCTTTCCCAGAAGCTGAAAGAAGAAAAGTTATGCTTTGGTACTCTTTCCATTGTCTCAGTCTTTCCAGTACTAAAGTATATAACAAGCCAAACACAATGCTCTTTGAAATTACCTTCTGAGGAGGACATAAAAGCCTTGCCTGCCCTTAATACCAACAATGTGACTTAAGTCAGTAACAGTATCGTGGATTCTGACACGAGCTCTAGTGAACTGAGATGTAGTGCGTCAAGGCATCACCCTTAACTGACTTCTGTGATGCAGGATACAATCTCTGCAGGAGAATCAGAAGAAAAATTCCTGTCTAAGCCAGCTCATATGTCCAGTGTTTCAGTGCATGTGTACCTTTACTGTAACTTCTTAAATTTCTGCAAATAGATTCACTGAAGAGTGTTCTACCAGGGATGCAACAAAGACAGTTTCTCATCGTTCCATCCTGGTTTGTGGCAGGAAAAACAGAATTAGGGATTCTTGCTTTCTTGTCCCCACAAAGCTTTTCAAGATAAGTTTACAAATGCTTGTTGCATTGGAGATATCTTAGAAACACTACCAGAACACCTGTATCTGCACTTGGAAGCTTATTTGCTCAAAAACCCCCAACAAAATAAAAAAACCCAACCCAAACAAAAAACCAACCACCAAATTCCAGGAAATAAGTTTGTGGCTAATGAGCAGCACAGAAAAATTAAAGGCTCTATAAAGTTGTATTTCTTTTTATCCTAAGAACTTAAGTCTCAGCCTGTAATTCTAAACTTTAGTCCCAAATGTATTATCTTTCAAAATTCATTTAAATAGTGTGTTCGAGCTCCATCAAACTTCTGCAAAGTTAAAATTTTCACTGTATGTTTATTCTCAGTGACCAGGATTATTTCTTCTTCCCAAGAGCTGCTAATTCTGAGCTTTATTATTACAACCGCCAAAAAGCCCCTAAAGAATCCTATTGATATGCCACATTAGACTACTTTTGATAAAAGTAGCAGGAGCAATTGGTTAGGAATAGAAAAAAGCAATAGAAAAAATTATTTCAGAACAACGATGTAAAATTGTCTTTTGAATAAATAATAGGTGACTATTTGTATTTGCTCACTTTCTTTTTTCTGAATGCATCGTTAAACCTAAATTTGTCTGAAGAATTTATCTCATCAACCCATGTGTCAGTCTCAGAAGCTGTCACTATTCACTCAAAGATATTAGACTCTTGGGAGGCAATTTTGGCCTTAACGATCAGATTAGACAACTCTCTTCACAGTCACTGCAATGACAGCTGCATTCATTTCCCTCATATACCAGACAAAGTCAGAAGCAAATTCTCAGTTTGCAAGCCAGAACATGTTCTGCTGGATATTTACAGCCAACCACTGAAATCCCCAAAACCTGTCAATGATGTCAAATGGGACAGAAATAGAACATCTTGCTTGTTTTTCCTAAATAAACTTGCATTCATAAAAGAAATAGGAACAGAAACCCTGAAGAAAAAGAATTCTCTTTTATTACACCCACTATGAAAGCACTAAACCACTCAAATTTTCTTGGAAGAACCACTTCGAGAAAAGGAATCATATTTGTGTGTCTATCTTCATGTTTTATCTCTCCACTTACACTGTCAGCAACAAAAACAATTTTTTCTTTTCATTCCACAGCCTTTTTTTTTTTTTTTTTAAATGAGACACACATTGATAACAGCAGGATCTACAGGGAGGTTCATCGTGCCACTTCACATGCCACTAAGTAGAATAATGATGTTTGTAAATGTCAGTCCCTAATACCAGGTGAAGGAGCTCAAATTTAACCACCACAAACATGCATTACTTCTACGTTACCTTCCAGTAATCCACTTACCAGATGGTTTGCAGAACAAAAGCAGGAACGAAATCAAAATGACGAAACTATTTTCAGCCTCATTCTTTATTACTGAAGGTTTTATTGACTGATAAAAGCAAGGATAGGCATCAGATTTGGTAGGAAGCTGCTTTCAGAAAGTACCATAAAATGGAGCTGCGTGACTTCAGAGACAGCAACAGGCAAAAATTGGTTTCAGGAGATCTCAAATCTAAGTAATCGCTCTACGTTGCATGCTTTCAAGCAATGCTGTTCATGCTCTACAGAATAATTTTTCTGATCTCCAACTCAGCAACAAAATAAGAAGTAGAGCTTTAATTAGGAATGAATGAAATAAGAATACTTACGCTGACCCCACCGGCCTGTTCTTGGATTCAAATAATTTGGATAAAGTCCATTAGGACGATCCATTTTTTGAAGTAACTTCCGAATGTGCATGACCTAAATTAAATCAAGAATCAGGATCACCACTAACAACATTCATCTGCTCTCTGCACATAGTTAAATCTAATCTTTTTTCTTTTTCTTTTTTTTTTAGCAGTAAGTTTTCTTAACCTGAACCTAGAAGCTTTCTTGAGGGCTTCCTGCAGATTAGTACATTTTTGCTTTTAAAGGACTGCTGACATAACCATGTTTAAAAATTACGATTTTTAAACGTATGCTGAAACAAATGAGAAAATTTGTGTTGTCATAAATTTCTACTTTAAAAAGTCACCTATTTGGTAACAGAAATACAAGTATGAAAACATTTACCTGCTACCAAGAATGCAAATAGAATGCAATATAGAAAGTACTTCCCCTTTAATGCAATTTATGATGAAACAGTGTAAAAGACCCTTGTATGATAAAAAACTGAATTTGAGACCCACCTTATTGTAGTATACAGGATCCCCTGTCAAATAGCTGAGGTGGACAAATTCCATGTGCAGAGTACCAAACTCAGCGAGGATGCTGCTGCCGGCAGAAGCCCAGCCCCAGTTTCGACCCACACCACTGAATTCCAACAAATATGCATAAAAAAGGAAGAAAAGAACAAAAAATTCAGAATTACTGTGCACAGCACTAGTAACAACCACCACAGCAAATTAAACAAGTAACAGAAAAATATTAACCCATACTTAAGATTACAGGAGTTATGGTTTGATTGATCAGTTGGTTCACTGGTTGGGTTTTTTTGGAAAAAAGATACCATAACCTCAGTCCTGTAATTAAAAGATATAATATCTTGATATCACAGAAATAT
This sequence comes from Aptenodytes forsteri, assembly GCF_000699145.1. Classification (NCBI taxonomy): domain Eukaryota; kingdom Metazoa; phylum Chordata; class Aves; order Sphenisciformes; family Spheniscidae; genus Aptenodytes; species Aptenodytes forsteri. The sequence continues at coordinate 1,489,698 of NW_008796114.1, forward strand.
AATGTCCTAACACTAGACCCAATCTTGATTGTTGTTTATTCATTGCATGTTCCTAAGAACAAGAATCAAAAGCAATTATCAGACGAGACGAGTATACTTCCGAAGGTGGCAGCATTCGCTTCCTTGTTCTGCCAAACATCTGCCGTGTTCCCTTTACTTCTGTGGGATGTGCTTCAAGTCAGTATTAGACACTCGAGCAGGATGGGAGTGGGCCCTATCTGTATCTACATAGGAGAACAGTATGTTTACTGTAGGCAGAATACTATGAGTTCCTCAGGCTCACAAAGAATCAACAGAGAGTACCACAGACCACATACCTTTTGCACTCTAAGAGATACCATCTTGCTAAGTCGTAACTCCTAAATTACCTCTGGTTTAATCCAACTCAGGAGTTTTCACCACCTTCCAGGAACGGGTCTTTTAAATTTCTGGAGTTAACTACATTTTCCTGGAGATTACTTCTACTTCTTCTCACAAAAGATTTCAGTTATCAATAAGACTACAATCAACTAGGAATGTCGTCTTAGTTATTTTTTAAATTATAAATTAGAAAGAGGAAATGTGAAGGAAAAATGTTGGTTATGGAGCAGTATTTGTAGCTCTGACCTGAGACAGAACACCACCTTTTAAAATACAGTAACCACTGTTTATAGAGTGTAGAGAGACAAAACCATAGCTTGTCTCAGGGTTTTTTTGGTACAGCTCTCATAAAAAGAGAATTTAAGTGTTTAATTATGAATACAAAAGCTAATAAAACACAAGTCGATAATTTTCCAAATATTTCTTTCAGGTCTTGTCTTTTACTACTGCACGTCAGCCTCATGATAAGTGTTCTCATATGTGCCTGCTACTGTCACTGCCCCCTGGCATGCCAGACGCTGTATTTTCTGCTGTGATGCCGGAGGGTTCTGTACGTTACCAAGAGACTGACGCAGTAAATGCATAAACAACAGCGGCACACATGAAATTTCTGGCGCTCCAATCTTTTCCCCTCCGCCTACTGCAAATCCTCCTCCCTGGTCCTGCCTTCCTGACTGTGCTCTGATACCCAACCTATGCGATCAGCCTCCGTGTTTTACTGATAAGTATCCATATATCTACTGCTTGCAGCTTCTTAAACCTCGCCATCTATATTGCTCAAGGCAGTGAACCAGAAGCCTGGGCTGCCTGAGGATTACAGCCACCTGGGCCATTCAAACATACTGGAATCACGGTGCAGGCTTGGGCTAAACAAAGCAAAAATAAAAGAACTTATGCACAGAGGAATTTCAAGCCGTACGAAACTACAGGAAGAACACAAGACTGAGTAAGCCAGAATGCCATGCAGAAAATGCGTAGGGAAATTTAAGCCAACAATATTAACTGTACAGAGGTCCAATAAATGGCCTCAGAGGAGAAAGTGCAGCACAGGCAAAGCAGAGAAAACCAGGCAAGGTTGGTGAGGCCCTGCGCCAACAGAAGGGCAAACCACAGCTCCATGGTCTTCACCCAAGAAGTGACAGCAAAGTGAGGATCGTTTCCCAATCACAAAAAGGCACGTAAGGCTAATGCTCTCAAAGTCATCCTAAACCTCTTCGCAGTCTAACAAAGCACAACAAATATCTCTCCTAAAAGGAAAACAATTTAAAACAATTCAAAAGCACTCTGCTATTTACTATTCTGAATGGCTTAAGTGTACACACGATCTAGACATGCCTCCCAATTCAGCTACTGTTTAAGAATGTAATAAAAATTTAAAAATGCCTTGCATCAAAAACACTCTCTTAAAATCTGAGGGAAAACCCAGCATTGAACAAGCAATACAAGATAAATTAGACAAGGCAATTCTCTTCCACAAGACAATGCAGACCACCTGAGTTCAGTGTCTGACTGAACAGCCATCTAAAGGAGCCTCTCCATCTCCACTGACCGTAGTGGACTTCAGCACATTAGCGTTTATACCTCAGTTGAACTGTAAAATGAATTAGTGTCTTCAGAGTCCCATCATCTTCTCACACATCGTGAGTCTTCGGAAGGTAACATACAGCTCACACAGTACATAAAACCCAGTAAGTTCAACCATGGCCTGCAAACAATTTTCTTTAACGACTAAAGAACCAATGATTAAGCTCTAGGGCAACACATGGCATAATGCACTGGGCATGTTCCAATGGCATGTTGAAGTCTTATTGCAGAATCGAGACAAAAAAAATCACGGTCACAATTTATTGCAGTTAATGAGGTAAAATACTCTGAACTCTACTAAAATTATTCTAAAGTGCCAGGAATGCCAACTTGTCTGCATCTTCTACAGTTCCACTACTAAGAAAAACAGACATATGCCGTTACTAATTTTAAGTTGGAGGGAGGGGGAGGAACACACTTCCCCACAAAAGAAAATTCATTACCTTTTCAGATTCACCATTGCCCATGGTATACCCGTAGGTGTGTTGAAGGCTGGAAGAAGTTTTCCTGCCAGTTGCACTGCTTTAATCTTGAAAACCTAAGATAGTAGGATCAATTGCAAATAGTTACAAAGTCTGATTTATCTCCAAGAACTATAAAGACTGAAATTTCCTTGCCCCACCCACCTCTTTGTATTAGAAAAGCTTTACATTGTAAGAAATATATTAACTTATCGTTTATTTTTCACTTGTTCACTTCATAAACTTCATTAAGACTTGAACATGAAAAGAAAACTTGTCATTTTCATTTCTTTCCTTCCATGCTCTCCAGCGACAGTGCTTAGGTTCCTATTAAAGAAGAATATCAATCCTCCTCCCACCTCCCTCCACCAATATTAGGAATTTCAAGTGCTTTCTAAAGCAGTCTTTAAACCATACTTTATATTTTGTACCTAAAAATCAAGAGACAACTCCCCCACCCCCCACACAAGTACTTTAACTTTTACAAACTTCCAATCTCTATTTAATGAGAGATATATATAGTGCAGACAGAGTTCCTATTCTTTTATGAACACTGTCTATGCAAAACCACATATATGCAGTTTCCTGTAGCTTTTCCTTCATTGATAATGCATAAGAAAAATAATTATAGCCTTAATCTTCCCTCCCAAGTCTGATTACTCATAGAAATTACTGACAGGATGAAATCTCTTTCATTTCTAGTATTGTTCCTACCTACTTTTGGAACACAAATCTGTCATAGCCTTACTCAGAGCCTAATGTTTATTAGTTAAACAAGCAACTAGGAGAAAGTTCCTTCTAAGCCTACAGGAAGTACCTTTTCCAAGAAGGCATATAGATCCCCATGACATAAAACTGTCCAGCAGCTAGTTGCTAGAATACATTTTAATTAACTCATTGTCAGTATTCACTACATTTCTACAAAAGTATCTCCTTAATTTGAAGGTAACATTATTCATCAGTTTGAAGCACCGCACAAACATGTAACAAAAAGAACTACCATGCCCCAAAATAACTTATGCAACGTGGACATACCATAGAAACATTATTATCAACTGCCTGACCAATACTCTGTAATTAAGAGAAATAAGAGCTTTAAGAAGGACTACAAGACAGCTCTGTTGGATTTATAAAAAGGATTTCTCCCTTTTGTAATGTCTACGGAAGGAAAGCAGAAGATACGCTCGCTGGAGGAGCAAGCTGAAAAGTAGGTGAAAAATAAGCAATCAAGAACATCCTCCTTATTCATATGGAGGTGGGAAAAGATCAATATCCTAATATTTGAGGAGATGACTAGTGAGACATGAAATAAAACAGAAAAGAATATTAAAGATGACATGTAATTGTATTTGATGCAGTGGAGTACGGAGAGATAGAGGTGGATCTGAAAGCAATGAGACAGGAAAAAGAACCTTTACAGAGGTACTCTAAATGAATCGTAAGATGGGATATGTCTAAACTGAAAAAGAGGATACCTCAGAATATGATTTGATAGAATTGTGAAGTAACAGAAGCAATATGGCTTGAATGATTTTTAGCAAAGATACTGACAAGAGACAGTCTTTGAGAAAATACACAGAAATTTAGCAGTAAAATTCAGATAACAATCTGACCTTGAATAAAGGACCAGGTCAAAACAGGAAGGCATAGTATAAATAAGAGGTATAATACAGGTGGAGTCTATGGTAATTGGGGAAAAAGAAACCCTGAAGAGAACTAAAAGCTCTATCTTGGCCCAGTTACATATAAACCACCTGATTTGCATCTATAAATATGTGTCAAAAATTCATGCTGAACTTTTATATTTTTAAGTAGTAGATGGGCCAAGACCAGATAGATCTATCTATAGGGAGTCATCTAAAGGGAGCTCCTCTACAGCGCAGACAAGCTTCAACACCTAATCCAGAACAGAATGATGACTTCCAGTTAAATAGTACATAGTTCGGAAAGACATTTGTGGCATGAATTTGTTTAGCTTCAGCTTTTGGATCCTGCACCCTCTGAAAGCGCTATGCATTATTGTATTATTTATTAATAAAAGATATTGAAACATTAGGGTAAGAATATTCAATGGGAGAACATCCCTAGAAACGTCCTCACTAGAAGAATATTCTTAATGGCTAACTATTTATGTACCGCTATCCAGCTTTTAATCAATTTGAAATGTACTGTGACACTTGGGAACAAGATATAGTATTGAAAGCAGTTTTTAGTAAGAGTGTATAAAGTTAAGGTTGAGCTGATCTAAATGTGCACGAAGCTAAACAAGGACAGTTAAAGCAAGGCAATCACTGTGCCAGCCATTTCACATGTGAGCAAACCAGAGCATCAGGGCATCAGCAGTAACTGCTAGTTCAGACAATCATGTTAACAATACCTGTGAAAGCTTGCTGTGATTAGAGACACCTTCCTGTCACCTCTGTTGGGTTGACGACTCTACGACCACTGATTTAGCATCAGAAGGTAAAACTCTACCTCTTTATATCCCTCTCACCCAAGACTGAATCTAACAAAACACTTAAAATAGGTTGAAGACATGTCTTCACTTTCTATTAAGGTACCTCCCTACCTTACTGCCATCTCAGTCCCATCTCACTGCTGCTTCTGGATAACAAAACCACCTAGTGCTTGATACAGTGTTTACCTATGCAGACTTGAGTGAGAACTGGGAGACAGCTGCATAGCTTTTTTATCAGAGCAAAGTGACCCGAAGAGCATATTTGGAGAGATGTAGGGAAAAGAAAGAAACAAAACAAGCGGTGGTGGATGAGATGCCTTTTATGGGAGACTGCAGATGTGACCAGAGTGCTCTGCTGAGCTCACTGAAGTGACTTCTTTTAGTAAGCTTCAGCCTTACTATAAAAGCAACAGCAAATGCCTCAGGCTCTAGCTTTTAAACAATGTGCGGGCATCAGACAACATGGTTACTTATCATATCGTAAGTGGTTTTTTGGGGTTTGGGGTTTTTTTTTGGTTTTTTTGGTTGTTGTTTTTTTTTTTTAAAACAAGTTGAACTGACAGATTCTATTTCAGCCTTAGCAGTTCCCTGTTGACAGGCTGTGATGGATGCACTCGACCCCTTAACCAAACCTTTTACCAATGGCAGATCTTTGGTAGGCAACCGATATCTCGCATAACCTTGTAGCATGGTAACTTTGATTTGTGTCTTGGTAGTTTTGAATCATTGTTCAAACGATTGTGCCATACAGTAATAAGAGTGAACCTTGCCATCGAACTTTGTTAAGTTGCACTTTTACAACATCATGTTATAATCACTTTTGCTAATACCTTTGACAGTAATTCTTTAAGTGATTTAAATCACCCATTCGTAACACAGGCAGTGCATTTCAAGAAACATACAGACAAGAACAAAGAAGAACAAAAATGAATGGATGCCTTGAAAATAGAGCTCATTAGGAAACAGTAAAAGAATTGGAGTGTTTTAGTCCAGAGAAAAGATGTTCAAGAGAGGACAAGATAATGACTTTTCAGTATATAAAAGGCTAATACAAAGAAAAGGAAATAATTTTTTACGTGGACATGAAGAATACAAACTGGAGCAAGGGCAAGTAAGCAGTTATTAGGAAAAAGTTGGTGATAAGGATAACTAATAACAAAACATAACTGTGATTGCTGCAGAGGCATCACTTTATCAGCTTTTGAAAAACGCACTGTACGACATCTGCAGCTACGAAGATTGACATTATTTGACTCTGCCAGGGAACAGAAGAATAACTGAGAACTACGCAACTTCTTTACGGCTCTTCCAGCCATATTGCTAATTAATCAAATGGCTTGTGCACATTCCATACACATAAGAGGAAAGTGTCTTGTCTCTCTCGTGGCCTTGTACCTACTCTGTAGACCCACAGAGCACCTTTGTAATTGGTGCATAAATCATGGAGACCATCCACCCCCAAGTTTCTTTGCTAGTACAAGCTCCAAAGTATTGGACCCTGTAACAGAGAGGGAGTCAAAGAAACCACAAAGACAACAGCTCTCAAAGAAGTGCTGTTCCTGCAGGATAACTCCATCTTTTTTCAAATGTGCATTCACACTTGCATTAGTTACAGAATTTAGCATGTAGTGGCCTTAAGATGTGGAGGCAACTGATCAGAGTTTTCTTAAAGTAAAGACCACACAACACCTCTAGCAAGACATCCTATTTTGAAGACACAAAAACACTGTTCCAAGTAAACATGTGTATTAATCCCACAGTAGCTGTTCTGTCCATTCTCAAAATATGGACTTTCTTCAGAAAAGTTTCAGAAGTCACCATGGAGAAGTATTTCCATTTTACATGGCAAAATCTTATACGCTAAATCCATCAATTTAAATGGCGTTTGGTAGGTTAATGCTTCTTTCTGCAAATGCTGTAAAGCAATGGAAGGATTTTTCCCCCTATCAAATACGAAACAAGCTGTTTACAGCTAGAAGGGGAGAGAGTGAAAATTAGCAGAAAAAGCAAAACCTAAACCCCAAATCAGATAAGTGGATCCCTCATTAAGATGAAAAAATCAATCAGTATCTACAAACTAGTGTGTACAGCAGACCAGCTGTGAGGGCCTGAATCATTTTCATCCATTAAATTGATGCTTAACATATCGAACCTGCCACCCACCCCACAATATGAAAGCTTGCTCCTGAGCCTATTAATCCAAGTAAGGCCAAAACATTCAGCAGAAAAGGCCTTAAAGATTAAGACGATTCTTCAAAAGCCTTATTGATGTATCCAGTGACTGCTGAGATGCATGGCTGCAACTCTTAGAAGACTATATTATGCTAATACTGCTGTTAGGTGTTCCCTTCCAGAACTATGAATGGCAAACAGCCTTGAATGGTCTTTGTTCCTAACTCTGAGGGGGATTTTAGATGTTTTATACAAATCAAGAATCCCTTTCATTTATGTGCATAGATCAGTCTTTGAGTTGTCATTCTTAAACAGTAATAAATGCCAGACTTCTGCTTAATCTGATAGTTATTAACGAGTGAGTATCCATAGTCACGCAATGTGGCTGGTCCTGTGGGTTTGATAACTTTTGATCCTGGAAAAAACATCAGACAAAACAGATACACTGCACAAGTTCACAAAAATGTGATACTCTCACTGTCAGTACTACCATTACTACCAAATCCTGCACATGCTTCCTTTGAATGCTAAGCATGAAGATGACGAGGCAGACCTATATAATTACTAAATACAGATAAAAAAACCACAAAAGAACATCTGACAGCAAAACTAGACTCAGACCCTTGAGGAAAAGATTTGGTATTTCTTGGCCCAATCTAGAATAGTTATCTTTCTACCTTCAGAGTTCTATCTGCAGTAGTGAACTCTTCGTCGCCCTTTTGTGGCTAACCACCCATTTAAAGCTCAACGTGTCAGATAGGACTTTCTGCATGAGTAGAGACAGAGGCTCATGGTGTGATTTACTGCTGAAAATCAGGATAAGCAGCATTGTCACCCCCCCAAAAAAAAAGATAACTAGCTTAATAAGCATTGCTCTTTTGTTGCCTATTTATATATAAGCCTTACTGCATAGGAAGAAGATGTCTGCATGCCAGATGAATAGCTCTAAGTTCCAACACACTTTCCCCCTTCAAGATTGGGACCTCCTGGGTTTTACAGTTTTCCTAGGGAATTCCCCACTGCAAGTGGGGGCCATCCTGCTACCAAGAAATGAAGAAATTACTCCCTCTTTACATATTTGCTTCCAATAAATTCCATGGATTTAATTACAAAGGCATCTTGTGAGATGAGGGAGATGCATTAAGATTCTGGGAAAATTTCAGCTATCGTAGTATGAACTGAGAGTGAGAGAGCACTTCAGCTCTATTTTACAGATGTTTGAGAGTGATGATTGAAGAGGTATGTCACATTTAGAATTGGTCCTGGAGAATGTAAATCCCTGTTCATGTGAGATTTAGCAAGGCAGCTACAAACTACACCACCTATAGTGGTGAAATGATGTAGAATTACATAAATACAACAGCACCTCTTCAGCACTGTAGGTCTCTTGAGTCATAGCAGATGTTCAAAGAAGGAATATTTGCAGATACTGTAAAGACAATGCCATAGCTAAGTTACTTTTGCTGGCTTTGGTGAGCTGTAATGATTACCAAAGTACTGGATGAACAACACAGCATTTCTAAAAGACTGAAAGTCTTTAAACAAGAGAAGACACATCCTGCAAAGGGATGCTCTGTGAGTTTATATTACTTTCTCTAAGACAGAAAAAAAATTAATATGGAAATGAAAAATCTAAACCCATCTCAGCAGTCTAAGATCAGAGTTAAAAAAACAGGAATCAACTTGAATCTAGACTATGGTGTCAACTTAAAATGGCTATGGTGTCAATTAGCTCTGCTTTCTCTACTTCCTTCCTTCAGATATTTGTACACATTGATGAGATGCCCCCCGAGCCTTCCCTTCTCCAGGCTGAACAGTCCCAGCTCTTTCAGCCTCTCCTCAAATGAGAGATGCTCCAGTCCCTTCATCATCTTTGTGGCCCTTTGCTGGACTCTCTCCACTATGTCCACGATGTCTCATACTGGGGAACCAGAACTGGATACAGCATTCCAGGTGTGGCCTCACCAGTGCTGAGTAGAGGAGAGGGATCACCTCCCTCTACCTGCTGGCAATAGTTTGTCCAATGCAGCCCAGGATATTAATCTTCTTTGCTGCAAGGGCATACTGCTGGGTCATGGTCAACTTGGTGTTCACCACTTTTCTGCAATGCTGCTTTCCAGATGGTTGACTTCCAGCATATATTGGTGCATGGGGTTGTTCCTCCCCAGGTGAAGGACTTTGCACTTCCCTTCACTGAACTGCATGACGTTCCTGTCAGCCCATTTCTCCAGCCTGCTGAGGTCCCTCTGGGTGGCAGCACGATGCTCTGGCATATCAGCCACTCCTCCCAGTTTTGTGTCATCAGCAAACTTGCTGAGGGTGCACTGTGCTTCATCATCCAGATCATTAATGAAGATGTTGAACAGGATCGGACCCAGTACTGATACCTGGCCTCCAACTACATTTTGCACCACTGATCATCACCCTCTGGGCCCAGCCATTCAGCCAGTTTTCAATCCACCTCACTATCTGCTCATCCAGCCCATAGTTCACCAGCTTCTTTGTGAGGATCTTATGGGAGACAGTGCCAAAAGCCTTACCAAAGTCTAGGCAGACAATATCCACTGCCCTCTCCATCTCCCAAGCCAGTCATTTCATCACAGGTTATCAGGGTTGGTTGAGCATGACTTCCCCTTTGTGAATCCATGCTGGCTACTCCCCATCACCTTGTTGTTCATGGGCCAAGGAATAGTTTTCCAAGATTAGTTGCTCCATCACCTTCCCAGGGATTGAAGTAAGGCTGACTGGCCTGTAGTTCCCTGGGTCCTCCTTCTTGCACTTTCTGAAGGTAGGGGTGATCTAAGGGTGATGTCATTCATCTTGTGCATTAGCTTTGGTGCCCAACAATATTCATTTAAACCTTAGCCTTCTAAGCTACCACACTTCTGTAAGCCATGCAGCTGTTACACGCAGAAGATTTACACAGGCAGAGAGAAAGAAACTGGGCTTAATTCCTTCATTCTAACAGTCTCCAAGATTTTAAAACACTGCCAAATTCACCCTGCTGGAAGTCCAGGACCGGTTACTTCTGTTCATGCAACTGTTGCTGCAGAGTCCTCCTGTGCCATGAGAATTCTGGTCTCTCAAGAACAACAGGATAAACATAGTACTTCATCCATAAATATTACATAACTTGCTGATTTATTCATTTCATGAGCCAATAAATGCTTCACAAAATGTTCCTTCTTTCAAAAACAAAAAAACATACCAAAACAAAAAAAAAACATTACCAATTCAGCAAACTCAGAAAGTCAACATTTATGAACATTTATGACTGCCTCCTCCTGCACCTGTTCTGATCCAGGCCTCTCTTCCCTTTAAAGGTTTCTAAAGTCAAACCAGGTTTTTTGCACTAAAAGAAAAATGCCTTTGTAAAGAGATTTTCTGAAACTCCCTTAGTTTTCAAAACATGCAGACTAGGCTAACGTTTTCTTTAGCCAGTAACACCGCACATGACACTTCTACAAATACTTTTACAAAAGAAAAATCTCACTGGATACCTCCTTGAAAGACATGCTTTTGTTGACAATTTGAAAGAATGGTAGGAAGGCAAAAAAGGCTGTCCAGTTTCAGATGATGCATGAAATTAGGTGATGTAACAGTTGCCTCTGATCTAAAAATCATGGCTACACAAGCCTAGCTATCCTTAGTATCTCTGTCTGGAGACTCAGAGATTAAGCTTGTAAAAAATTTCTAATGCAGTGTATCAGAACTATCCTGACTTCAAGGAAAAAGCTGCAACTGCGCTCTGAAAAAGAAATAGAAAGCTCAGTAAAGCCCACAGGACTGTACAGGTCCATTCGTATACCCAAGTCTCCAGATCTCCTCTTTCCTAGAGGCCCTAGACTGTTCTGAGATAAAAATAAAGGTCATGTTTCTTTGGAATACTGAATACAGGGACAGGTAAAACACTGGCAAAAGAGATGGCAAGAAACTACCCCATCCTATCAACCAATATGGATGGACTAGAGAACCTAGGAAAACTATCCTACTGGTAGTTCCTAAGTTAGAGTTGTACTGAAAAGCATTAAAATGCCTATCTGATCATACTGTTCAGCTACAATCTCCAGCCTACAAATGAGCAGAAAAATAAACACAGAAAAATACTTAAACTGTATCAGTTAAATGCAGATAAGACAGATATTATCTGGTTAACTACAACTTTTCCTACTTACATTTTACAAATTAGCAATTACATGTTCAAATGCTGCTTCTTAGATATAAGATAATAAATACTATGGTGGTTTTCTATCACCAGCAGGGAAAGATTTGCTAACAGAATTCTTAAGTGATACTATCTTTATCTTTTCTAAAGTTTTCCAAAGCTGCTTTCCTGGACAACAGACATGAGGAATCTAGTTACTGTTGACTGAGGCATCTTAGGATCTAATGAAATATTCATGGGTTTCACACTATTGATATTTTTAAAAAATCCACACGAGAAAGTTTGTGCATATATTAGCTTACTAGAAATATTTGAAATTTTTGCTCTAGAAGGTCTAAACATAAAAATTTGGCAGGCACTGGACAACCAGCTAATCACATTTAAACTACCTGGCACTGGCTAATAATACCTCAATTAAACTGCATCATTTCCGTTCACTTCAATAGCCATATCAGCTTCCCTGGCATGGGTTTCATGCATATTTGAGTAGAAAAGTTACACATTCTCCATTTTTAAAAGGCCTTCAAATCTGAGGCACTTTACACCAGTCAGCCAACATCACAGATCACTTAAAATTCAGAATAAATGCGATGAAAATCTGGCATATAAATGCCTCCTTGATCTGATCATTCCAGGAAGATACAATGCACTGTTTCTCATCCCGCCTAACTAAGTCGAAAACCACGGCAGTTTTGAGTTAGTTTTCTCTTCTATTATTATTATTAGAATGTTGCTTTCAGCCCAGGCAATTTTTGTGCTTTATCTTTCCTTCTTTTCATATCTCCGAATTCTTCACTGTAAGTTTCCCTGCACAAGCACTATTAACCTGCCAGATTAGCTACCTTTGTAAATAAATCGTCTCAGGACTAGAAGCAACAATCTTGAATTTGCACAACATACCAATCACAATCACTCATGCCTAAGCATGCTCCACAGATGTAAGTGGGCTTTTAAAAGACTCTCCCTTCAGATGATTTCTTCTTGCTGAGAGAGCTACTGTAGCACAGGGAACCAGATGTGAGAGCACAGTGTCTGGCATCCGGCTTAAATGTTCTCCCACTAGTTGCTGACAGCAAGAAAGTAGGTTGATTTAGAAAGCCTGGAAAAAGGGAATGGAGAAAGAGAAGGATAAAATCTGAATGGCCATCAGGAAACCAAGCAAAAAAGCCATCAAGGGACAGAAGATCGCTTTGCCAGCAGGGAAGCAGAATTGTTAAAAGGTAAGGCTTCCAGTCCCCCACCTCATACAAGGTGAAGTGCCAGGGAGAAGTCATTAAAAGAAGAGAGCAGGAATAGAGGCTGAAGGGAACAAACAAAAGGCATCAGAGGGAAGGACAGGGAATGAATGGAGGGCTAAAGCAGACAATACCTAAAAAGGGACCATGGAGGGAGTGCCAGGAGTGTAGTTGTAAGGAACTGGAGTATGAGGAACATCTTGGGGAATCTGACAGGGGAAGAACGCTTTCTCATCTCTGGAACATATTCTTCGGACCTAGAATTGACCCTGATTTATCAGCCTCTCAACATGCCTTTGTAGCCAAATACACCCAGGCAAAGCAAATGGTAAAAATTAATCTCGGGGGGGTTTTTTATTAATCAGTGATTCTTGGTATTTTGCTACTACCAGTTGTTCTACTGAGTTGAGTAACAGACTACATTATGTTCCTGAAGGTCCCAACCCAACTGATGATCCAGTCTCTCTGTGGTTTTTAAGAAGGAAAATGTGTATTAGGAACCCTAAGAAATGGTTCTGAAGTCAAGTAGTTAAGCATTTTGTGCTATACTTACAAGTCTTATGAGAATCCTTTTCATGCAATAAAAATTATCTACCTTCTCTGATTATTAATTCCTCTTGACACCGGCTTTTTTTGGTAACACCTGCTCCTAACGTGTTCTCCACTCATGTCAAATATCTCCTTAATTTCCCATATATTTTTCTCTGCCATGTCACCTTATTCGTCCTTCAGTTCTGTGCTTACATTGTATCAATTTCTACTTACTTTCTCAGTTATTCCTGCCTCCTGTTTCTCTCGAATGTGCTGCCAAGCTTTCCATTTTAAATTAATCTTGATTTCCCCTTTAGACTTTGCCAGAAATTACTCAGTCCCCTTTAGACTGTATTTGCCTTTACAAAAAAGTTACACAGAGATGAAATTACACATTGTTTCACACTATGTGCACTCATTATACACACAGCCTCCCTCCTCCCATTGGTATGATTTAACAGATTACAATGCAAAATCACAGACAGTCTAGAAAATAATTTAAAAAAATCACATAGCTTTTACATCTTCAAAAAGATATCCTTTACACAGTCAGATGCAAAATATATTTCATAACATTGTATCTGATGAGAGTGAGTAAGTAGTGTTGGTTTTTTATTGTTTTTTTTTTTTTTTTTTTAATGGATGAACTGGCTTGTTTTCACAGATTTACAGACATATTTAGCTTATCTACAGTTAATATATATATTAGGACCAAGTTCTGACAGAAAATTGGTTGGCAAACAAAAGCTATGAGCAATGAATTAGTAAGCACCGAATCTTCATAGTTGCATAAATTCTGCAAGGCACTTGAAAAAAGACATTTATTTTGAAAAATGGTAAGATAAATACCTTAAACTCCTGCAGCATAATTTATAGATCCTAGGGCCAGAAATAAGACAAAATTTTTCTTCTTTTATGCCATACACATAAAAATCAAAAAGGCTCAACAGAGCAACAATTTGATCTTGTTTTTAAAATAAAGCATAATTACCAAGCCACTTTGTGTTTCTGTCAATAAGTAGTATTTAAGTGAAACATTTCTTCCAGAGACATATCTGGACTGAGTCATATACAACATACTGACTATTCATGCATCCAGGAAGCACAACTATCAGTCCTCTATCTTTTTGTGATTTTTTTTTTTTTTATACTTCTGCGGTTTTTACACATCCTTTTAAGAACATGGTTACCAAGATGTTTACAGCATACCAACAGTGATTCTTTATTAATGACTTAAACAGAAATGAATTCCTCCTCGTATTCAAAACTCCTATTTATAAATCCAAATGCTCATAGGTCTTTTGCCACAGGATTTCATACCGAAACTTCAAACTGAACTGCTTGCCTTTTGAGAGTTCCACATACTCTTGAAGCCAGAGCTACTCAAAACATATTCCCTTGTTCCATTCCCACGTTGGTCTGGCCAACATGGGTTGTTGTTTTTTTTTTCTTTCTTCTAACTTACAGCCTGCATCTATACCTTTGGCAACATTAAAATGGATTTCATTTATACAGCCCACATTGACCAATTGATTAAATTTCTCCAGAGTTTTCTATTTACTTCCCATTTCAACATGAGCAAATCTACAGTCAGCTATAAATTCTTACGAGAATACTTTTATTGTCAAATCACTACTATACTGATAATATCTTATTTTCCATTAACTGAATTTCTGGGATGGGGAAGAGGAGTGAAATCAGACTGACTAGATACCTAGGTCACCTTAAATGACCTTTTCTGAACATGGACACAGTTGTGTTCTTTTGGTTTAGGCACTTATCTGCAATTTTATATTTTGAATTTAAAAAAATGAATGTTAATAGGCTAGAGAGCTTCTTGGTCATTTCTTTAAAGATTTGTCAGCTGATTATCATAAATTCATAAATGGAATACAGTACTACTGCAGACAGCTTAGCATCCTCTTGATTCCTAATAGACTAGAAGAGTTCACCATGTTATCATGTGATAGGTGAACACATCATTAGAGGCAACATGACTTTTGCTAGAGATTTTGCTAGTTTTTAGTGGTTTTGCTTAGCAGTTTTTTGTAGCATTCGTGGCTTATTTCATTTTTCTCTCTCAGTACCTGTTCTTGTCTAAACAGTTTTTAATATTCAAACTCCTTTTTAAGAGGGAAACATAACAGCACTGAATGAAAACAAGTTTCAAAAGGCAAAACCAGCCAAAGATGCCTGGTTTTAAAGTGCTATCATGTCCAGAGTTGTATTTTTGCTTTGTTTTAAAGTGGAAAAAAAATCCTACTGGAAGAACTGTTTTTTCAGTTGACGAAAAAGAATGCCATGCTTCCTCTCTAGATCAGATCAAGCATGAAAACCCTCAGTGCAGACGCTAACGTAGGAGGAAAGAACATAGGAAAACTCAGTGGGTAGAAATTAGTGTCTTACTGTGTCAACAGTAATGCCAATAAATGAATGTCTAGAAAAATAACAGGTAACACACTACGCTTGCTGTCACTGGTGCCCATCAGCATCAGTATGACTGTTACACTACTGAAGAGGGAGCCAAAAACTAATAGACATGGTCATCGGGAGATACATGGCACGTGAATAGTTACAAATGATCTATTCTTTCTCAGGTTTTATAGTCCTCTACAGGAACGTGACCAAAGAGTGAGTTTTAAGAGTGGCTATTACTGCACAGTTACTGCATTTTCTATTGCTAAAACAGCTTGTGTTTTATTTCCACCAGTTTAAAGCATGTTATACCAACAGGCAAACCTATTTCCAGTCAAACTTAGAGGAAACAAAATTGCAATGAAGTCAGTTTTCTCCTCCTTCCTTCCTCTTCGGGTGCCATGTGGTACCAAGATGCAGCAATAAATTGGGCTAAGTGTCACTTGCCAGTCAGGAAAACATTTAGTACAAGCCTAGTAAACAGAAACTGCACAAGGATTACAATCTGCACTGCAGTGAGCAGTGGCAATGTCCAATACGTGACAATGCTTTAAAACTCAAGAAAAAAAGATTTTTTTTTTTTCCAGGCTGTGTCCTGTTAAGAGACCAGTGAGCTGTCACGACCACTGATGAATAAGCAGCTCATCTCCTGGCAACAAACTGAATTCTCATCTTTATTGAATAGGACGTACACAATGCCATTATCTCTTCCAAGATTTTAAACATTTGAAATCCTAATTTAGGTAAGCCCCTTCATAGGTACAGTCAAGACTTCTGTGAAACCAGTTCACAAGATATACTGTCTTGCTTACTGAAGACCTATACTTTATATATTTAGGTCAGTTTTTGGGGATATCCATTGGCATATAATTTTACTAAGGAGTCTTCCTGAACAGAAGAGATGCTGCCTGTCAGTTTCCTGGAAAGGATTAGTTTGATTATCTGTTAACAGAGTATCAAGTACTGAACAGCCCTCGCTCTCTATTTTAAATGACAGATTTCAGGCTCGATTTATACATGCAAATTATATTATCTTGCCCAGAAAGGTATGTCATTTTGATGGTGTTTATAAAGATGAGAAAGACAATCATGTAAAGGAACTGCTTTATATCTAAGGCTGGTAAAGGTAAACACAGTAAATCTTTAGTCTTTTTTTCATATTGCAAATACCATAAGTAACTTTGTTCAACAAAAATAAAACAATAACCTATCCTTTTTATTGTATTAATAAATCTGCAGCAGACAAGAACATTTTGTCATAATGGTGTAAGTGTCCTCCTGCCACTATCACACAACAGCCGTTAGAATAATATTCACTTTGTTTTCCTTACTTGACACCGTTTCTTGAGCACAGCCATGTACTCCACACAACAACTGACCCTCTATTCATCTCTGGGCTTCTATCATTCCGCACATTATTGCTAGCATGAATGTTTTATTTACCACTACCAGTCACACCGGGAGTTTTAATGATTTGTGAAGCTCCACTTCATGAAAAAAAGCAAGCAGTCAACAGGTACCTTGTGCAGTCTCTCCACAGACAAATGCTCTTCACACCAGGTAAGATGCTTAGTTACTGTAAAGGCAAGATGGGGTTACTCCTGCACACCTTACAAGTCTCTTTATGGACTGCTAGCAAATGAGCTCTAGGCAAAGCATGTAAGTATCACTTACTAATCCTCATTCTCAGTCACTTGGCTTTCTTTACAACCCAGAACATACTCAAGAACTGGAAACAACCCCCAAATCCTGCCACAAACAGCTGCAGCTGAATTTTTGTGGGGAGGAACCCAGAAGCCATGGGCTCAATGTTTGGTTTTATTACAGACTTCCTATAAGATGCTAGTCAAGAGAGTTAAATCTGACTTTTTAGAGACCACCGCTAGCTACAGCATTCCTTTTTCTGGCTCATCTTCCTTCAGAAAATGTGCTGAATTTTCAGAAGCTTTAAGGACTCTAATCTGTAAGTGAGGGTCATAAGCTCTCAGATTGCTAATTGCTGAGAAAAGGTACAGTCATACTTCTGTTCATCGAAGCACCCCAAATCCAGTTAATATCTCCAGCATTTTATCCATAAGTCCATCCACTACTCAATTACTGAAGTGACAACACGGACTCTCACAAGAATACTGTAAACTTTCACGAATGAACATTTACAGGGCACATGCCCAGTATCACTTTACAGAAAAGATTAAGAACAGAAGGTTCATCCTGGGTGCATATGAAGATAGGTGTTAGACGCACCTGCCAAGGATCCTGCACAGAAGCTACGAGTGACGACTAGCTCTTCCCCTGTGATCTGCCCTCTGGTTGGGCTTGCATTTCATGCATTTGCAGGACAGAACAATACTTCCTAAGCACTCTGTGACCTACTGACCATCTCAGATCTGCAACAGAGGAGTGGCTGTAGCACTGTACTACAGTCAGCACACACACTTCTTTGGGGGAAAACCCATACTCAAAACAACCATCTTAGAAGATGCATTCTAGAGCCTGTGATACAATTAAAAAACCCACAGAGCAAGCATATCAAAACAAGCAATAACTTATGAGGATCAGAAGAAAAACAGGCTTACCCACTGAAACGAGCATTAAAGAAATAGTACAAAAACATGTAAATAAAGCCCTCATCTATACAGACAGACACAATTCAGATTATGCCAAACATTAACTACAAAAAGTGATGTCATGTTTAAAATAATTCAAATCAAAATTTCTGTTAAATACGTTCTCAACTGCCCTGAGTTATTCAGGCTGAAAGAATCGAGCTTCCCAAAGGCAAAGCTCAGAAAGGCAGGGAAAACCACACATTTAAAGGATCCATCTTAATTTGGATAAAATCTAGGTACCTGAAACAAAGTCTGCAGTGAAACAAAAGAAATCCATGTAACACCATGTTCCTCTGACTCTCAGTCGGTGTTAACTACGTCTCTTCAGCCTCCTGACAACGACCTGCATTTTGCATTCTGCCTTCTCCTACCTGGAGACACGGATGCTCCAGCAAGCGCCTGGATATGCTTGCTCCAGGTACTTTCTCTCAACATCAGAGAATTTTGTTTCCTGCTCTCAGTAGACACAGGATCTCGCTCAACTCCTAACACACACACACAACATGAGAGAGCAGAAAATAAAGCATGCCAGGAACACAGAGGGGAAACACCAAAATCCTTAACCAAGGTTGAAAGTTTTTGAAGGTACTACAAATTGAAATAAGATTTATTAGTGAAAGTCTAATATCAAAGGACTTCATCTTCCAATTCACACAGCCATAAGAAGGGGAGAGAAGCGACTATGAGAAAAGCTGCTATTTGAAGGAGTTTACCAACCCGCCCTGGGTGACACAAAGCCCCAGAAGGTGTCCACAGCGATGACTGCTTGCCACCATGGTGAGCCACACCCTGCCACGGAAAAGGGTGGGGACTGTAGCCATGGCAAAGGGGCAGACTTGGCATGTAGAATGCAGGAGACTCCTTCCTCAGCTGGGGAGATGCAGACAACTCTGTAACAATCAGTGGATGGGGCTCGTTTCTGCTTGGCTAGGACTGGCTATGTAACAAGGAAGTATGCCGAGTCACTCTGGAAAGACAGAAACTTTCTTGAAGCAAGGAATGAATAAGAAGTCCCAAGCATGGAGAATACCATGAAGATAGTGGCACTGCTTATTCCGCTCCTGCTGCTCTTGTTTCTCCTGCAAATGCTGACTCAGCAAATTGGACTCAAAGTTATCCCAGAGATAGGAGGAGATTACTGCTTCCTAGTCCCTTCTCACCGGGGAGACTTCCTGAAGAGCAGGGATAGCCAGCCTTGCTGGTTCCAGCCCCATCAGAAATTCACCTTCTCAGCCTTACGTTGTCTTCCTTCCTTCTTTGGTGAGGATGATGGTGATGGCAGGGGCCTCAGAAAGAAAGGGCAACTGCAACTTCTTTGAGAGCTCCAGGGAATAAATGGTACTCAAGGATTATTAACCCTCAGGGGAGATGCCACAGTATCCAGAGACAGTGGACATGCCTACGATTGGGATCACTGTGAAGAGATTACTATTCCTGTAGATTTGCTCAAAAATTTGGACTTTACCTATCTATTCCTTAAGAAGCTGGACAGACATTTGGCATGTAATATGAGTATCATGTTCATTCTAGCAGTGGGTATAGTCACTGTTGGAGGCTATTGGGCAGGAGCCATAGAGGAGAAATGACAGCAATTCATCAAATACAACTGTAAAAAAACAGAGGATTTTGAACACACAGCAACCAACTCTGGTATCTTCGTTATTTGTGAAAACATATTTTGTGAAAACACAGCAACATTGTCCTTTATCTTGCTTATGCTTTATTGCTCCTATGATCATTTAGTGTTTAATTAAGAGTGTGTTTAATTAATTCTGCATATATGCACCACTTGGGCTCTACAGCTGTCTCTCTCCTTCCTTGAACAAACTCCCATTTGGAGAGCAGAAAGTTCATTTACAGTGTCTTCACAAAGGCTTGGAAGTGAAGAAACTGCTCCTAGCAGGGTTCAGCATCTTCACTGCTGTCTTTTGGATGGTCTTCAGAAATGAGGAACAGTGGGCCTGGGTCCTGCAAGATGCTCTAGGAATCTCTATCTGCCTTTATGAGCTCAAAGAAGTTCACACAGACAACATAAAGAACTGCAGCTTGTTTCTGCTGGCATCGTTGGTTTATGATACCTACCTTGTACTTATCGCTCCTTCACTAAGCAGGTGTGGGGACAGCATAATGGAAATTATAGCTCTTGGACCATTTGATTCAGCACACCACGAGAAAATCCCATTTCTGCTGAAGATTCCAGCATGGTACCCTACATCAGGTTTGACAGACCTTTTACTGTCCCAGGCCTTAAGGACATTGTAATTCCTGGTCTCCTGGTAGCCTACTCTCACAAATTTGACATTCAGGCACACTTGTCACGGATCTATTTTGTAACTTCTACTGCAGCTTATAGCTGTGGTCTGTTGGCAAGCTTTGTTGTTTCAGCATTAACGCAGAAAGATCAGCCGGCTCTTTTCTACTTGGTGCTATTCGTTCTTACTGCTTGCCTGGCTGTTGCTTTTTTGCGCCAGGAGTTGAGAGCGTTTTGGACAGGCAATGATTTTACAAAGCAGCCCTCCTTGTCCTCCCTCAGAAATCAGTATCATTTACCCTGATGCCCACAGATCCACAAACGTGACTGAAAGAAGTGGAAGAACATACAATCAATCATATACCCAATAAAGAACAATTAGATAATTTGCGTTGAAAAAAAGAATTTACCAATACCAACATACATAGTGAAAAGAAAACCTTGTGTTACCCAGAGAAAAAGCAAGCACCAAACATGACTGATCTTGAACAAAATCTTAAATCAGAGAACTGGATAGACACCATGGGAGATGAAAGAATTACAGAGCCACATCCTGAGAAACCAGCTATACAATAATGGCTGACTTCCAGGTAACAGAGGAACCTCCCTGGAAAGAGACTTTAAAAGACTGTATGAACAGACAGCTCCAATCTAGTAATAAAAGTGTAACTTGCAATAGCGTCCTTTTTTTGTGAAGTGCTTTATCTTCTTCTGATCTCTGTGTATAGAGGATACTCTTTCATTAAGCATTTCTATCCTGACGCTATTACGTACAATGGAGTGATATCAAGATATTCTATTTTATTAGTGTTGGATAAGAAGTTAAAGATACCATAAAGAACAAAACATTCTTATACAGTAAGTCTAAGGAATTAACTTGGAATAAACATAAAGGAACCTACTGTTCTAGGGAAAATGCTAAACAATGCCTTGATAAGCATCATTGAAAACTATAAAAAAACATGGATTCATAACTAAAGACAAAAATTCTATTTGTGCCAGGATGATGAATGAGAGAAAATAATACTCTTAAGCAACAATTTTTTTTTTGTGGCTGCATTTTTTGTTTTGTTTTGGGTTTTTTTGTTTCTGTTTTTTAATTCATGTAAGGCTGATTTTCATCCTAAGCTGATATACTCAATGTTTACTCCAAAGTAGGCATATGGAACGTTTCATTTCTACTTATTTCTGTTATATTATCAACTATATCACAGTCCCCCCCAAGCATAATGAAGACCATGTCTAGTTCCTATAGAAGTTAAAGGATTGTTGCAGGGATTACTGAGAAACAGTCCGACTCAATTTAGATAAGAAGTCATTATATATTTTACTACCAGTATGTTAATTTGGCCTGTTAACTCCATTTGACAGATGGAAAAGAGGAAGCACGGTGGTGCCTGCGAACTCAGAAGGTGGAAAACTTGTAGTTCACACACCTTAACTACAAGAGCATGCTTCCTTTTTGATCAAAATGCAAAATGTAAAAATTTTATCCATTCTATCATAACCTGGGGTGGAGAAAAGGAGTGCCTAGTTCTCACAGTATGGCTCCCAGCCACTTTCTACTAAGCAACTCTCCTAAACCCTGTACCTGCAAAAATATTTAATTAGTAGCTCCTGGTTGAGTACAGGCACAATGAATTTTGCACTTCCTATTTAGAGATTTAGGTACTTAGCGATTATGCCTATTAAGATACAGTTTAATAAGGAATAATAATGAGTGAAGTAAACACTTTGTATTGGTTGCTCAGTGGAAACTTGGGAAGAAACCTCTGGCATACAGCAAAATACAAGAGAGCCTGCCAGGACATAGAGCACCCCCAGGAGATCTCACGCTTTTTCCCTTCCGCTTTTTATCAAGTCTCTTTTTCTTTCTTTGGTTTGACAATATGATTTAAAAAAAAAATTCCAGTATACAGTATACCCCACTTGTACTGGGGTCCCCAGTACAGCACCCAGCTCTGGGGTCCCCAGTACAAGAAAGGCATGGACCTGTTAGAGCGGGTCCAGAGGAGGGCCACAAAAACTATCAGAGGACTGTAACACCTCTCCTATGAGGAAAGGCTGAGAGAGTTGGGATTGTTCAAGCTTGGAGAAGAGAAGGCTCTGGGGAAACCTTATAGTGGCCTTTCAATATATAAAGGGGGCTTATAAAGAAAGATGGAGAGAGGCTTTTTACCACGGCCTGTAGCGACCAGAGAAGGGGCAATGGTTTTAAGACTGAAAGAGGGTAGGTTTAGACTGGATATAAGGAATAAGTTTTTTTACGATGAGGGTGGTGAGACCCTGGAGCAGGTTGCCCAGAGAAGTTGTGGATGCCCCATCCTTGGAAGTGTTCAAAGTCAGCTCAGACAGGGCTTTGAGGAATCTGATCTAGTGAAAGATGTCCCTGCCCATGGCAGGGGGGGTGGACTAGATGATCTTTAAACCCAAGGTTTAAACCTTCCATCCCAACCATTCTATGATTCTATATTCCACTATTTTAGCATATATTCATTATATATTTCAATAATGTACTTTGGAGAAAAGCCACAGGCTCAAAGCTTCAAAAAAAAACCCCAAGAATCTCAAAAGCAATGACAGATTGGGACCTCATTCCTACGTAGGAGCTGAGACAAAGAAGGCACACTCTTAGATCTGATAATATACACCTAGTCAGACACCAGATGGCCTGTCCATGATCAGCCAGGAAAAAGTTATTGTGCAGAGGATTTAAACAAGGGCCTCCCAGATTGCAGACCTACTACCCCTGCCACCAGATAAACCTTAGTGTTGTTTCAACTTGAGAAGACTGAAACAGAATGCATGGGCAGATTTTCCACTGTGTCAAGTTTCACAGGCATACCTTGATTTTCTTCTATTCAAAAGGCATTCTGACATGGAAAAATGGAGAAAGATGGTGATTTTCCCCAAATCAGGAGAACTGCCCGTTAGACAGAGAAACAATTTTATCTCTCTACATCAACAGAAAGATAGAGTGAGGCAAGACAACCAAGACATTTGGCCAAAGGGACATGAAAACGCATCCTCCTCAAACTTTAGCTTTACATGCTCATCACTCAAGAAAGTCCAGCAGAAATTCCCACATGTAAAAGGCTGAGCTGTTAAAAAATTCACAAGTGTCATGTTTCACAAAGAAAGGCCTGTGACTCAGCACTGGACAGGACAAGCCTACAGCATTTTAAGCCAAGTTGTCAGTTGCTAAAAACAGTGGCTTTTTTTTGGTTGTAAGGGAGAGATATTTCATTATTCCCCCATCCACTGCAGTGAGTAAGAGGGAACTCTTACTGAAAGAAGGGACAGCAATACCCACAATCTTAGTATGAAAGGTTTAAAGTTTTACCATCAACTGTAACCAGTACCATTAAAACCATGATCACAGTTATGTTCCTCTCAGTAATACCAGTAACATGGCAGCTAAAATATAGCATGGAGACCAGAGTCGTGCCACTAGACATGCTAAATAATTTTTCAAAACTAACATGTTTCCACTAAGAGCCTTAAACAGGACAATTTTATCTAAATTAATAGCCAGCTGTACTTAAAAACTATGATCAATATCTACCATTATGACTCATAATCAGATAAAATCCTATCAAGCACAATTACCCTCTCCATACAAAGGGCAAAAGCATATAGATAAACCATGCTGACTATCAAATTCTCCAAATGTGGTCACTTAAAAATGATTGAACTTCCACAGCTGATGCTGAGTCTTGGACACTTTCTTTTATGGTTGTCATTCTAGCACCTTTAACAGCACTAAGTGATAGGAGTCGAAATAAGAACGGCTTTTATACCTGTCACCAAACAGCAGTAACTCTTGTTGCAGACCTAAGCAGAATTTATATAAATTAAAAGGGGAAAACCAGAATTAATTCCAAGCAACCTGTTCATTGTATTGGACCTATTTTTCAATACATCAGACAAGACACGCAAAAGTATGGAAATTAGTATGAAAACCTTCTAAACCAGTATCTAGCAACAGTCTTAAGAGAAGTAGAGGCTTGGAGGAAGGGAGATGAGGATTGGAATATCAAGAAGGTGTGGGAAGGGAATACAAGCAAGTAAATGATAGCTTGATGAACAAAGGGAGGATACCTACCAGTAGATAGAGACTCCCTTAGAGGCATAAGCCCACGTGCACGTTCACAACCTGATCAGGGAAAACATCCAAACACTTGGGATCAGCCACTGCTAAGACAGGCAAGCCTAGGAAGTGTCTCCTCAGATGTCTGAATGCAGTAAAAAGAAGAAATTAAGCATGCCCCAATCCTGAGCTAAGGAATACCTTCCCTTCTTGGGAACAGAAGAGAGAAGACCAGATTGGAAATCACATCTCAAACAAACCTGTTTCCAACTCCAAGGAGTTCTCAGAGGCAGGTGCCTCTCTCCTGGGCTCTGAAAACTGAAATTACTGAAATTACTGGAAAACCTCAAGTTCCCTTGCTTGTCTTATCCACACCAACAAATTGCCAAGAAACCATCCAACTTGGCAAATGAAGTAGTCTCTCAGGTACCAGAAGCAGTCCTATCTGCCACACTATTTTGAAAGAAATGCAGTCTGAACACTTTTTTAGGAGTTCTTCTTTTGGAAAATAAAGATAATGCATATGAACACTTCACAGGAATAATCTTCTACCACAAGTCATGAAGCATTTAAAGTCCATTGGAGAGACTGATGCCATAAAAATATTTTTAAAAACAAAAGAGTCAGCCCAGTGGCCAAAATTTAGGAAAGACAGAGGGTAAAAGATTTCTAAGAAGGAAGGAAATAAAATGTGTTGATGAAAACTCTTTAAGCAAAAGGAGCTTGTTCTGGCTCACCAAGTGGTTAGAAACAGCTGAAAGGAAACGGAATACTCAGCTTTAAAAATGCAGGCGAAGCATGTGTTTTGGCAGTGTTTGGCTGCACCCATCTGCATATTGGGCCAAAAAAGTTCTTGTTAAGGGGCTTGTGCACAGGTCTGGATCTATACAAACAATCCAGCTACTGATGCGTGATCTTTGCTCTTTCTCTGAGGATTTTCATATTCACGGTAGATGACTCCAAGGAGCATGCTCCAGTTTGAGTAAGTTATCCAGAGACAGGATCAATGTTCCTAGCTGAAAAGATGATGTGGGCCTGCTCTACTCAATGCTTGAAGGCTTCAGTGATCACATAGTACTTAACGTGATCTGAGCTCCAAGCAACAGAAATACAGATTTCTGGAAAGGAAGAATCCTTCAACTTGCTGCTGAGGTCACTTGCACTACAGTAGGAACTACCATGACTACTTCTAACGGTTCCAGCTTAGCTACTTCAGCTGCTCCTTGGCACAAGTTGGAAAGCACATGCAGCTCAGACTGCTCTCCATGAAACTTCTTTGCTACAGAAATAAAGACACCAACATTTTTCCTTGCTTATGTCTGACAGCAAAAGATAGCTTCTGTTCTGGGGGCCTTCAAAAGAAAACTGGTAGGTTAATAGTGCTGACCTAGATGAAGTTCAGAAGCTGCCTCAAGTTAATATTTGGGTTGATCATTCAGTGATTTTTATGCCTTCTTTTGTTAGGACAGAAGTGTAAACTAACAGGGCTTGAATTTCACCACTACTCTAACACAAGTGGTAGCTGCTACAAAGACTGTCTTCCTGAAGAGGTGCCACAGCAACCAATTTAAAAGGCTGACTTGTAACACTGGGGAATAGGATCACTCCCTGAGGGTAAAATCCTTACTGAGCTATGAGGAAACTGATGGAAGACCTAAGCCTGACAGATTCTGGAGGCAGAAAAAGGCTCACTGTCACGAATGCAAGGTCAGCTCTTCAGTTGCTAAAGGAAAGAGGGGCAAAATTATGTGCTTCTCCTTTCCTTTGGGCCTCCTATAACAGACCACGTGAATCAGTGTAGCAGAAAGGACTGCCTGCAGCTGATCCCTCTGCAGACGGGCAGCTTGGAGAGTGTGGACAGCGAAGAAGGTGAAGCAGTAGTACTTGACAAAAAATAAACTAGCAATTTCTTTCAAGAAATACATTGGGTTTTTGCTTTGCCACTAAGCTCTTCTTCCAAAAAGAAGACACTCCTACAAGAGAAAATTCACAGATCCTGGGATGATGCCAAAGACCTAAAGAGCCAACAAATATGGGGTTTTCTCCTGGTTATTTTTAGGGCTGCAGGCTTAAAATCCCTGAGAACTTGTTTATACGTATGTGGTGCTCCCCTAAACAAAGGAGGAAGATACATATGAACACCTGAAAGTGTATCAAACCTTAAGCCATGAGATATGGCTGGAAGCTTAATGTTTTACGTAGGGGGCTACAGAAGGGACATGAAAAATAAAACAAAAACAAAGAAATCAAACACATAGGCAATAGATCAAAAGACAGGTAGCTGGTAAGACGTGAGATAAGAGCTATGACTTAGTCTGTAGGTTGGGTCAGGCTCCAGCCTTGTTAAGAGTATGTGAAGTGAGAGGTCACAGCAATGTTACTGCTAGACCAAAGAAGTCCACGGTTCCAAGTCTTTGGGTATATGCATCCTTTCAATCTAAGCATGTCTTTGCATAAGCACTCAGAAGTATAAGTCTCCAATCTTTTCTAATAGAAGTTTCAAACGTGGGACAAAACTGGCTTGAAACTTCTCAGTTTGTCACTGAGAAAATGGTAAGAAGATTTTGTAGCGCTTTTGTGAAGCAAATCTACAGCCTTGCAGGACAAGTGACAAAACTATTATTTCTACCTTCATGGAGTTACAGAATATCAAAACAAGTTATTGTTGGCATGAGAAGCTAGTGACTTGACATTTCAGGCTGATGTTTACTTGAGTGGATACCTTTTGAAAACATCTTGATAAAAGCAGCATTTCAAAGCACTAACAGAGGGTCCTAAATTGGCCAAGACCTCCACAGAAACAAGCTTTAAAGATTCCATACTCTAAGTTGGTTACTTTAGGCAACTTACTGCTGTAAAATTAGTTTACTGAAAAAACAATATTCTAGAAAATTCTTCATATGCAACATTTGCTAGAATACATTAAATTTCACAGACACCTTCCAGTCTCCTTACCTCTTGTCCTGAAAGGTAGTATGCTGCTAGAAGACCGCCAATGAAGCGAATGTTGACCTCAAAAACAGACACTTCGGAATTCTAGAACAGGAAGAAAGAATAAATAATTAACCAACTCCCTAATCAAAGAAGAAAAAAAATCATCAAGGCTGAGGCAAGTACATACCCTAAACCAATCTGCATGCAGGAGTTTGTACTGTTTCAGTATCTAGATCCATAGTGAAATTCCTGGGCACATCTTCACAACACCAAGTGATAATTCTAGTTACAGCTTCAACTGATTTTTAAAAATCAAATTAGTTTTTCTCCTGCTCTCTAATCATATTATCACCACAATGTGCAATTAATGTTGTTTGGGGATGGTGGGAAAGAAGGCAAGGACTGTACATTTCCATAATTCAGCATCTTTTCTCTTATGTTTAAGCATAACACCAAGTCTTCTGGGTTTACAGGATAAAGTAGAAAAATAGAGAATTCCTGTAATGTGCTTTCTTAACCTGAATTATCAATGTGCAATCTCAAATTCAGAGCTCCATTTTAATATAGTCTCTGTCTAGGAATAGCCTTTATGTTTTTAATGTTATGACAACAAGTACTGCAAGACCACTGAGAAACTCAAGAGAATAAACTATTTTACTGCCTTCCTCCACATTAGTATCCTTGGGCTAAATTCACCAGTATCTTTTGACTCATTTAACCCACTGAAAAATTAAGAGGAACTAGATAGTTTTAACATCTTTCTGCCTCCCTCTGCACCCCATTCACTCTTTTGCCTGCATACACCCTATCTGTCTCCCCCCTAAACTTCTCTTCATTCAACCCATTAGACACAGAAATGTAGTTTTATTAAAAGATTTTGAGATAAAGGAGACTTTTCCTTTTATCCAGAAAAGTCACTACAACGTACACTGTACAAGTTGACCCACCAATCAGCACACAGTTGAAATGATATTTATAGGCATGTCTTTCCTTTCACACTATTTCTATGGCATCTGCGGTTGTATCGTGTGCATTTTGCTTGTATCCAAAATAAAGGCATTTTGCACATATTACTTATTTCAGAAAGATTATATGAATACTTTAAAGATTTCCTCGAATAGCACTGATGATTAAATGTCTAAAGTTTGAAATACTCCCAGATATAGGTTTTTAGTAAAAGACTTATTTTTATTCACATACAGGTGATATAAGAAAAATATCAATAATGCAGCATACGATTCCACTTAATACTTATTAAAGTCATGAATCACACAAGCAATGGTATAGTGTAGAGTGAAACCAATTATTTCTATTTCCCAGTAAAAGAATCGAAGAGGAACAAATTTATGTATTTATTTATAAACTTCAAACCATATAAGGAAATTACTCAAGTCTGGTGTGTATGTAAGACAATATATAAGACAACATATAACACAACTCATTAACTTTCAGAAATGTTTTTTGATACATAGCAAGCTGTAATTGAACCCCAGTGGGTCATGTATATTTCTTCCACCCAAACCCTAGATTAATTTGGCAAATTTATATTGAGATTACCTCAGATCAGACAAAAGTTACGGAAGTAATTTAGTTCACCCTCATAACAGGACCATTATGTCTACACTGTCTCTGATATATTTAGGGTCTTCAGTTTTAGACTGAATAATTATCTGGCACTAACTGAAAAAAGCAGAGTAGAACTTCTTCAATGTTTGCCAGACAGTCAATGTATAAAACAAAAGGAAAAACCCCAAACAAATAATTTCTGAAATGTAGGATATAATATAAAAACAACAGTAAGCATCTGCTCAATTCTGACTGTATACCTACATTTCATTTTGTGCATTACTGAATGAAAAATTATTTTTGGAACCATAGGGCAAGTCCAAGGATTGAAATACAAATTCCGTCACAGAGTCTGTGACAGTCCCAAAATTAGTAATAAGAACACTAATCAGCAAGGATAAAATAGAGCCATTTCTTCCATTTAACGCTTCCAAACTCTGCACACATGAAGAATGTCAGATGCTGTATGACCAGCTGGGAAATTCTTGTGATAGATTCAGAACCTGTAGGCAAACTACGACGACTCAAGTGGCATTCTTCATGTTAAAACATCTTAAGGACATGGAAGAAGAAGAGATTGTATTGTTAAGTAATTTATTGTTAAGCAACCATGGTTTGAGGGGAAATTGTCTTTCACAGCTCAGTTATTTCCAACTACTATCAGCTAGTAAAGCCTCATCTTTC
Organism: Aptenodytes forsteri; assembly: GCF_000699145.1. Taxonomy (NCBI): domain Eukaryota; kingdom Metazoa; phylum Chordata; class Aves; order Sphenisciformes; family Spheniscidae; genus Aptenodytes; species Aptenodytes forsteri. Next base: position 1,519,213 of record NW_008796114.1, read on the forward strand.
TGCCTTCATTTCTGCTGTCCTGTTAGTTCTCACTGACCACTTTCCCTTTCTTCCATTATCCAATTATAATTCATACTTTGAAAATACAATACACAGATCTATCTTTACTTATAATTAAAGTGTGAAAGGGGTGGAGTGGTGGTTTTGTTGTTTTGTTTTTGTTTTTTTCAAAATAAAGTTACAATCACAGAGAACTTCCCTAAAGCTTACATCTGAACTTCTGATACTTTGAATTGTAAGTTTTTTAAATTCCAGCTGAAAGACCTCTTCTATCTCCCCCCAAGAACACCACTGCGAAAAGGACTAGAGAAATATTAGGGCAAGCTCTACTCACCACACTGAAATCAAGATTTTTGTCAATCCACTCTTGTCCTTCTCTGAATTCATCGTGAAGCCCCATGATATAAAGAGTATCCAATGCATCTACTATGGTAGCACCCATTTGTGAGTTTCCTACACACAAAAAGAAGGATTTCTATTACAAGTGATTATTTCATTACTTTTCTTAAACATCACAAGCATGAGAAAATAACCCAAGCAGTAGCAAAGCAAAGTTACTACAAAGATGACAGCACAAAGAATAATAAAAATGAGCAAGGAATTAGCAGCTACATAAGAAGATCACACTTCTCTTTCAAAGCATCAGTCCTCTGGCACAGTTTGGCTTCTGGGGAGAAAAGAAGACTAAAGACAGAAAAAAAAACCAACCCTTCTCATCTGCTTTCCTAACCTGAACATGAGCAACTGTACTTTGACACAAAAAAAGGACAGAAAGACATTCAGCTTCAAAAAGTTATTAGGAATCCTAGGACAGAAGTGTTAAAAAAAGCACATGCAAGATAAAGCAATCTGTATTTGCAGTAATGCCTTACATTTCCCAACATTTACTGCTGGAACGTTCAAAGTTTTGCAATTACGGAAGCTACCTAGTCACTGAAAGCATGGACTGATGAGCAGGGATGCCCTGACTTGGCTTGACTGATAAAGCTACAGCCCCAAGATGTTCACATCACTAGCCTGCAGGGACCCACACTAATGGATTCCTGAATTGTCACCATTTAAAGCGGAGCATTTAAAGCCAAATAAAAATCAACCGTGCTTTACCCTAAAACGCCATTCACTTGAAGCAACAGCAATTTAGAGTTGATTAATGAGTGACTCATTGGTTTGTACAAGGGAGACAGGATGAAGAGGTGGCTAGCCTCTGACCATGTTAGCCTTGACCTCCTTAGGCCATCCCAACCTAAGCTGTTGCCCTTAGTAGGCAGACATCTTTGTTTCTAGAGGAAGGCAAGAATTACCATGGGTTTATTTATTTTCATGGAGTGTGTAAAACTTCCCACACACTAAGAAAACAGCCCAATTCCACTGTTTATGCCAGTATTCTATAAAACAGTACAATAACTATATGATTAGCAATTTAATGACAGTAGTCTCCTAACAAGTTAAGCTAATTTTATTTTTTTTAATGTGCTTTTCATCCATAATGGAATTTCTACTGTGCAGTGTTCCTGCTTGGTCATTTCTACTCATTCATTTCCAATTTTTACATGTTTAGAGATTTTTTTTCCCCCTCAAGCATAACAATAACTGAATGAAGCCATCATCCTCATTGTATTTCTTTTACACACCTAAATGACTGATACTTACATGCAAGCTTAATTCCATTTTCAGAGATTTCTTTCCCTGAATAGTAAAAATTAAACACAACAGCCTCTATGACAAAGTGATCACCAACTTATTTCTTAAAAAATAGCCATGGATCTGTTTTAATTAATTTAAACTAAATATGGAAAGTTTTAAGTCAGTGGTGTTTGTTAAGAACATTAAGTACAGATCGGGACAGACTACCTTTCGCAAGATTAATTAAAAAGACACATCCTTTGACAAACTGGCCACCAGGCATACCTATAACTCTCAGGAAATGAATTCACCGTGGTGCATAAGTACTGTAAGGTTTAACACCTTCAGCCAAGTGACAAAATTCCACTGCTTGTGCTGAAGTGGAGGTTGCTTTGAGCAGAGCTACAGCATGCACTTAACTTCATACCTTTTCATAAGCATAATGTGACAGTTAGATAACTTATCACTTAAATATGCAAATCAGATCATGACACAAGGACTAACTTCAGTATTAGCTGACAAGGTATTTCTGACATGAAGGTAGAATGTGTTACACTGCTAAGGCACTCTGTTCCTTTATTTAAACCACATTGATAACATTTTCAAATACACAAGATGTTTGAACGAATAGCCTTGGGAAATCCTGAAAGATCCTCTTGTAATAGTTTCAAAAAATAAAAACCTTCTAACTTAAACACAGTGATAACCACATTGGTAAGCTCACATATTCTATAATTGGCATGGGGTGAGGAGAATACATTGCACAGGGATGGATTGGTGTTGTGGCCCCCCACCCCAGAAAAAGAGTTCAGACACCACTGTACAATCATCCAGAGTTTTCTAGATCTCAGAAGTATATTCAAGTGCCCACAAGGGGAGACAGCACTATGCTGGGCACAAGAATTATCTGCTTTCCAGCCTTCCAGAAAATATCTTCAAAAATACAAATTTAAACAAGATTTTTCATGGCATTCTCTGCACAGAACCGTGAAAGAGCAGCTATGGAAATGCAAAAGCCCATGATTATTTTTGCCATCTTACAAATCCAATAGATGCATCCGGACAGAGACTGAGAGCAAAAAGGCTAGAACTGCTGGAACAGAGCTCTCCCCGGAATTGAGCAAAAACGTCCATGTTTTCCTAATGCATCCCATAGTGACTGAACAACACGACTTCACCAAATACAGACAAGAAATTTGTTTTCATCCGCACAGTGTTAAAAGTGAGCCTTCAACCCCATATATAGAAATCTCGCCTAAACCAGTAGTCCCCAATAGGGGTTGACTGACAACCTCCTCACACAAGATTCTCTGGCGTTGTCTGCAGCCGCAGAAAAAAATGCAGTCTGACAGAGCAAAACAGACTTACTCAGCATTTTTTGCCCCTAAGAGTCAATTAGAGGCATAGGTTCATACTCTAAGCTTTTGTATGGGCCACGCTCCAAAAGTTTAAGCTCTCCCTCCTGCTGCCTTTTTGCCCCTTTCTCTCATCTTTTGTGTCTATCTTTCCTAGACCCACAAACGTCCAACAAAACATTACTGAGCAAAGCCCCTTCTGCTCACACATGCTTCTTCCCTAAGCAGTGTCAGGTGCCTGTTTCTGAGGTGCAGATTGGTATGGTTATAGCTTCTAGACTCCATGCGAGAGCTCAACTATTTCTTACCATGGTCTCCCAAGGATAGCCTACTTCTGAATAAGAAATACATATGCTATATAAATGTTATTTCAACCAAATTTGGTTTATTTTTCCTTTTTCTTCTTAAACATATGGTAACTAATCCTAACTGCACACCAGCACTTCTTCCTTTACGTAGACTCAGAAGAACAATCTTTGTTTTTTAAACCTTTTTGGCTGAACACATTCCCAAAAGGTCAAGAGATGACAAGTCAGTATTTCGCAACAGATTGTCTACCCAGTCTTCCTCCTCTAGCGTCAATCAGGCAGCACAAAGCAAGGTCATTCCCTCCTGGGCACTGAGGGGGAAGAGTCCAAAATGCAGAGTTCATACCCAGAAGTCTTGTGCCTACAAGAATAGAGGGCAGAGCTGGACATAAGGCAACACAGAGGACAATAGACTTAACATAACACCTTGGCTGCCCCATGCTCAAGATAGGTACAACTTAAACCCATTTGTGGGCTACACTAGGTTGGGTTAGAGTGTAAAATTCATTAATTGCTCTCAGCTTCTTTCTTGGAGGACTATGTGGAGAGGATGTCATTCTTAATTTGTTCCTAAATAACACCTGCTGAATTCTTTTGTATCTGCTGAGGTTCACAACCTAACCAGAACAGGCAATGATGTTGGTCATAGCTGTCTTCCTCCATCTTAAAATGCACTGCACTACCAGCACAGCAGCAGCTGAAATCTAAAGCAGGAAGAAACAGCAAGTGTTCAAACATCACTGGCCTGCATTAGTCACACGTGGTGCTATAGGGAAAACAGACTACAATGGATAGGCAGCTGTACTTGCCCCTCCTGATGCTGATACAAATCATTCAGTCTGAAGTCAGAAAGAGAAGTCATTTTCCATTCATAATAGAGTATGTTTTTTCCCTTTCATAGCCATGCTAAGATCCATAAATTTTGCCTTAAAGGACAAGAGGATAGTCTTCATGGACTTAAACTGCAGAAGGTGTAATTTGAAAAGTAATAAAGTAACTCTAAACAATGAGATAATAGTTTAGAGGAGTATATACTGCTTACTACCACCTCAACCAGTCTGATCTATTATTGCTCCGGATACAAAGAGAGCAGATGTCTCACTGTGGTGAAAAAGGCTATAAAGCAATTAAATTATAATAGAAAATAACACTTCTCCTAGCTGAAGGCACTCCTCCCAGGGTCTGTCTCTGTTCAATACAAAGGCTCAGTTGGTCATGTTGCATAAGATAATAACTGATTCCAAAAGGGCTCAGTTTTACAAATGTCAGATTAGGAAGTTTCCTCTCCATATAATTATAGTTCTAGTTGATTGAGCTCCAAATTTAATGAAGTTTGCCTAATGAATGCAATGCTCATTCTTCTAAATAAAACAGAACATCCATCATGAGCTAATAGAAGGAATTTAGCAGTGAAATAGCTGAACTATTAACAAAATCATGCACAATCTCATTAAGCAAGAGTATTATTCCAAAGGACTGCAAAATAGTAAGTCAGATTTATATTTAGGTAGACTTCAGTTTCCTGAGATTAGACAAATAATTCCTTCACTTGATAGCACATAAATCTACAGTCTGAAGTATCGAGCAAATCATATGACTAAGTGTAAACAGCAGGGCCATTAAAAGAAAAACGGTCTTTCTATCTAAAATTCTTTCAGTATGCTGAAGCGCTAGATGAACAACTAGTTTATTTATACCATTTTATAGTCTCACAAGAGGCTATCAAAGTACGGGGAGACAGATCGTTGCCATGTGTTCCATGACAAAAGGAATATGAAGAAAATAAATAGCCCATTTTCATTATACCATAAGGCATGTAACCGCCACCAACCACCACTCGCAGAGACGATCAGCTCCGGTGCAGGCGCGTCCCACAGCGGAGCGGGGGATCGTGGCGTACAGGGGGGTTTCCTGAGCCGGGGAACCCACAGGGGAGCGCAGAGACCCGCCGGGAGCCGGCAGCTCTCACTAGGGTAGCTGACGAGGCGTGGGCGGGGCCAGGAGTAACGGCTGCCACCCCCCACTCCTGCTAAAGGCAGCCCCAGGGAGCGCTAGCCACCAGGACGGGCAAACAGGGCACGGCACGGCACGTCAGTTTGCGCGGGAGGGCGCCTCTTGGAAGGAAGGGCGTTCCACGGGACGAGTGGGAGACTTGGAGTACACATAACCCAGCAACTGGGCACCGTTCTGTGACCACCGGCAAAGGTCAAGGGCACTCATCCTACCTGACCCTCAGGGCAGAATGGCGGGCACTCGTCTGAGAACAAAGGCCGTGGCTGCAGCTGGGGGGTCTGCACCATCTACCCCAGCGGCAGC
>NW_008796114.1:1529132-1552486 GCF_000699145.1 Aptenodytes forsteri
GGAAACATTCAAGGTCAGGTTGGACGGGGCTCTGATCAACCTGATCTAGTTGAAGATGTCCCTGCCCACGGCAGGGGGCTTGGACTAGATGACCTTTAGAGGTCCCTTCCAACCCAATCTACTCTATGATAACTATAGAGATTTAGAAAGTATGATACCAGCTACAGGGTTGCTTAGTGTATTTATTATGTGGAAGCAGAAGAGACTATGAGCAGTGAGGTACTAGAGAAAATGTGAACTAGCATAGATCAATTACGATCAGAGAAGACTATGAAAATTTGAGAGACAGGCATGTTATGTAAATAAAACTATAGAGATTTAGAAAGTATGATACCAGCTACAGGGTTGCTTAGTGTATTTATTATGTGGAAGCAGAAGAGACTATGAGCAGTGAGGTACTAGAGAAAATGTGAACTAGCATAGATCAATTACGATCAGAGAAGACTATGAAAATTTGAGAGACAGGCATGTTATGTAAATAAGGAACAAGATGACAAATTAAAACTCTATGCCAGCAAACTGAAGTCATGCACTCCAAGTTGAAAAGTAATCATCAAATAGGTGCTTCACAGAAACTTTGGTTATTTGACACATCATCCATACCTACTCCTTTCTTCAACAGGTATACACCACACAAATCTTATTACTTCTTCTGAAAAACACTTCCTTGGGGGCTTTCATTAGCCCAAGTTGAGGGCTGAGCAGGTGTACTGGGCCTGGCTGGGGTGGAGTTAATTTTCTTCACAGCAGCCTGTATGGTGCTGTGTTTTGGATTTGTGACTAAAACCGTGTTGATAACACACCAGAGTTTTGGCTATTGCTGAGCAGTGCTTGCACAGCATCAAGGCTTTCTTTTTTTTTTTTTGCCCTCCACCCCACCCACCCCCAGTGAATAAGCCAGGGGTGGACAAGAGGCTGGGAGGGGACATAGCCACGACAGCTGACCCAAACTGACCAAAAGGATACTCCATACCATAGAACATCACGTTCCATGATAAAAGCCGAGTGGGGGGGGTTAGTCTGGCAAGTAGCCATTCCTCGGGGACCAGCTGGGCTTCAGTGTGCTTGTGGTAGGTGGTGAGTGATTGTCTTTGCATTACTTCCTGCCTCTTACCCCTTTCCTTCACTTAAACTACCTTTATCTCAACCCATGGGTTTTCTTGCTTTTGCTATTCCTACTCTTTCCCCTGCCTCGCTGGGCAGAGAATTTTCCTTCTTTCCCTTTCACCCTCTGTCTGTCTGTGCTCTAACACTCTTGAGTTAGAAGTGTGTTAGTGTCTTACAACACACTTGGCATCTATCCAGAGATCAGTTAGAGGAGTAACAAACCTGAAGGAAATACAGCCTATTCAAATGGATATCTCATTACCAAAATGGACACTAGGTCAGAGCAGGGCTGCTACGATGTCAAGAAAACCAGCCTAAGTGGAAAAATTACCATGAGGCCACTCTGCCTCCAAGGAAAGTCATATACAATAGGCCTAATAGGTGCATGTAACCATTCTTACCCTTCTACCTTACGCAGTGACTGAAAAGGAAATATTTTATTATTAAGCAAAAAACATAGCAGATGAAAGATCTAGAAGTGGGATGCTCATCAGTTCGTTTACAATCAAGGTAGGGTTTTAGCATTTCCTAAACCAGTGACAAAAATCACACAGAAATCTAACAGAGACTCTTATCCTTGTTTACAAGGACCACCTGCAGACACCACCACGAGCTATGTTTTGAAGAAAGCTAAGGGAATTGGCAAGATAGCAATCTAGGAAAATCAAGCAGTTGGATACAGTAAAAGCATTTGGGCTGTTATTGAAGACAACTGCCTCTATCTCATACAAATAGCAAGTATCTCTGTGTCAAGACATCCCTGCTATGGAAATAAGTTATTGTGTACTCCAGAAAGCCAACTTCTCTTCATAAGCATTAGAAAGCTGGAATCTATAGTTAGGTATGCGTAGAGACTAGAGATCTGGATGTAAGGAAATGGCTTTCATTTTCAAAACAGCATAGCCAATGGGATGGTCATACTGATGGACAGAACCATAAGACACAAACAGACCTCGTATGCCAGAAACAGTATTGGTCTCAGTCACTCATATCTAGTTCTGGGTTTTTTCAGGGCCCTGGACAGACATCATTTACTGGAAGCAGAACCTACTCCTACTGGTGCAGAACGACTTTGATTACTGGTGTGTTTAATTTGAGGGTGGTGGAAGGATCAATTTGCAAAAGGAATCTAAGAGAACTCAAGTCTCGAGGGATAATTTAACTTAATTCCTAAGTTAAATTTCTGCTCTGGCAGGTGACCTGAACTTCAGAGTGGTCCAGCACTACTGCCAGAGCAACCTGACAATTGGGGTGTGCCCAAGCATAGAGCAGAACCTCCCTATTCCATCACAGTGATTCCAGAAACAAAAGAGATGTAAAGTCTCCTCAAGGAAGTATACCCTGGCACACTTTGAACCTAAAAGATTAGTTATTTTTCACATAGGCAGGTGTTTTAATCCCTAACAGAGTGAAAATGCTTCCTTGATAAACTCAGCCTGACATTAAATACAGAGTTATTACAGTCTTAAAATAAATATTCCTGTTATTGATATTCTTGCCTGGCCAGCTTCAGAATGGCTGAAAAATGCAGACTGGGCAAGACTGTACTGATCTAGGGAAAGTATAGCAACCTACTCAAAAAGATTCAAATAGTTTTTTAAACTGTAGCAACAGGATTTCTTAATGTGATAGACAATTACAGATGTGGTAGAAAAATATATATTACAAAAATTAAAAGCAAACAATTACCAACCCAGTTTTCTATATCTATAATGAGGCTCTGGCAAGCTGAAGCATACCACTTGGAAAATATCTTAATGACTCACGAGGAACAAGATAACGTTTAAGAAAGTGAATTAAACTTTTGAACAACATAGTTTAATTCCACTGTGAAAACAAGTGCCTCAAAATTAGTCAATGAAACCATACATTTCATACAAAACTGCAATGTATGATTTCAGCTCAGCCATAAAATGCAATGAATAAGCCTTTAAGTACCCATGAAGAAACCAATTGCCTTTAACATTTTAGACTAATTAAAAAAGCAGAACAAAAAACTAAGCATGTTGATTGCTTAGTTCTTTTAAATTGCTGATAATAGACAACATGAAAAGGAGTTCCTAATCTTTTGTGAAGTATTTTAGCATATAAATAACACTAAATCAATTGTAATGCTTTCCTTAATTTTATAAATGAGGAAGTAATGGGAGTGAAGCATTTTAGTGTATGCTAGTCTTTGTTCTTTAAATCTAAAAGTGGACCTGCAGGTAGATGTTATTAATCAACATACTGCTACTTAAATAGCTATGTCCTTAAGACCCAAATTTAAAAACTTTGTCTAAGAACTTATACTACAGTAAACCTTCCTCTTCTCTGCTCTTCACTCAATTGCTTCACTTTGCTCCCCAACTAAATCCTACATGGCCCTTCAGCCTAATTCAGAATTCATACAAGCAAGAGTTGAATGCAGTCCTTCTAGTACAAAGCCTGAATGTGCTTAAAACTAAATTTGAAAAGCGCTTAACATATTAATATTAGACCATTTTGATTTTCTATGTTTCTTTCAATCATCTCATCCTTCCCCCACACACCTTATGTTGTTTGTAAGCACAAACACAAAACTGAATTACTGTAGATAGGAGGAAGGAAGAGTGGACTGTGTGCAGACCATAATTAAGATTAATACTGGAACTATAATCTGAGTTAGTGGAAGGTTAAGACCTAATGATAACTGAAAGGCCGCAATGTCAGGAGAGAGATTAGGATGAGCTTCAGAGTAGGAAAGGAACAAGGGAGAGGAGATGGCACTGAGTAAAAAGGAGAGGATAGAAGTGTATCAGAAGGGAGGCAAGAATAATGGGAGAGAAGTGAATGGTGGTGGCAATCAGCTGCACACATGAAGCAGTCAATCAAAACTAACCAAAAACAAAGATCTGGAGCAACTCCATTTTGAGAAATCAGGAAGTGGAAGATTGAAGCAAAGGGTACCTGTGAATGATGGCTCAGAAGTATGCAGAACCTAAATATAGGCAGTTAAACCCAGCAGCAAGCAAAGCAAGATTAGTATTTGACAGCAAATAAGAGAGCAAGATATTATCTGGACTCAAGTATAGTTGTGTGACCCGAGTGCAGAAATCTTATGCATGAAGCAAGCTAAGTACTGATCTTCCAAGACAGTAAGGATACAATTATCTGTAAGAAATTGTAAGCTAAACTACTTTGTCAGCTAGGCAGTAGGAAAAGCATCACAAAAAACGCACCTCTAAGTGATGCATGTCACATAAGCTTTTCCATCATTAGATAATCAAAAGCTTGGGCCACTTCCACACATTTTGGTCCAAACCACATTCTAAATTTTCTTTAAGATGGCTGAAGAGGAGCTAATTTCAGTTTGGTAGCCATAAATCTTCATCAGAATGGTGCAAAAATTAAGTGAATAATTTCCGATAGAAGACAAAGCGTATTAGGCACAAGCACAGTGCTGCATTCACGTGGTTAAACTGCTTCTGAATTACAGCTGCCTCGTACATCTGCTGGCTTCATATGACAGCAAAGCATACTTGCATCTGCCTCCCACTTTGTACGCATGTCCATGTTGTTGTCCTTACCATATTTAGTTTTAGAGCTCAGTATGCCAATCCTTATTTAGTGGTCATGCCCGTTTACTTAATATTTTAACACAGTCCAAAATAGACTGCATAGCCTTAATTTAATTTCCTTATTACACCCTCTGTTCTTAATTCCAAATGAAAGGAAACAAGTTGAAATTCAATAGCATTCCCACAACCTAAATAATTCCCAAATCAAAACAAACATAAGTCCAAAGATTCCCAACAGGAAACAAATACATTTTTTTCCTCAGAGCAAACCATCTGGCTTATAATAGAAAAACAAGAGAGGATGCTATTAGAGAGAATAAAAATCCTCAATGTGACCCTGAGCCCTGAACTCTGTTATGACTTAATTTCTTCATTGTCATGTGATGTAGAGGTTTACCTCACTATTCTATAAGGCAGGTTACAGAAATAAGGTGTTTTTATCTAATTCCACTTTGCATCTGTACATCTTTTCTTTTTAAAGGCAGAATTTTCCATCTTCTGAATAATGCCATAAGATTTAACATCATCAGTTCAGAAACATGTAAAAAAGCCACTGAGAACAACTGACCTAAACGTGCTGCACGTGAGCTAATACAAACTGGGTGAGAAGAGTTCAGTGGGAATACTGTATTATTAAACAGAAGAACAGAAGACAACAGCTGCTCATGGTGAATATTCCTGATATGCATAGGTGCACTTGTGACAGTTTGATGAAATAGCAATAACATTCAAAAAATATTCTTAGCTAACCACAGTTGTCTTTATCTGTGGCACCAGTACCGTAAAACAGTTAAGAAGGAACGCACAGCCAGATTGCTTCCTGCCTGCACACATTTGCAAGTTTTAGAGAACAACCATATTCTGAATAAACACCATGTCTATCGCAGTGAAGCAAAACAGCATTTACAAAACACTATTTGCCCAATTAGCAGCATCAGAGGACAGCTTTAAATTAGATGAACTGAGGAAAAGTCAGAGATTTTGTACGGGGAAGTCTTATCTTAGCATCAACGTTACAGTCTTAAGACATCAGCTTGTATATGGACAGAGAATATATACAGAAGGTATGCAAGAACATTCCTTAACAAAGGCTCTTAAGAAAACTAACCTGCCACAGGATAAGAGAAAATTGTTCTCATGCAGATGAACAATTGTTTAAAAGATAGGAAACAGGTTAAATGTAAACTACCAATTATCATTGTGAGAAGAAACCACCAGTAGGATCCTACAGGGCTGAATGCTTGGGCACATGCTTATTTATAAAATCATTTGGAAATATTTATAAGTCATCATATTTATAAATAATTCAGAAATACTGTACACAGCGGATGAGGATTTTGAGAGGGAATGCTACTGCAGAAAAGCCACCCTATAGTGAGTTTCTAGACTCCATAAAGGAGCCTAAAAAATGCAAAATACAATTAGGAAAGGAACAGTGAACAAAATTGAAAACAGAGTAAAGTTTTAGTCTTCCTCAAAAAAAAAAGGAACTTGAAAAGACACAAAGAAAGGAGATAATGTATAGGGTATGAAAAAAACGTATGTATGAGAAATGACTTAACAGACCAAGACTCTCCACCTAAGACAGGCACACAACTGAGGGCATATGCAGTTCTACAAACTCATGAATGGCAAAGAAGAGATGAATAATGGGCTGGTTTTTCCCCAATATCAAAACTAGTCACCTAGGACAGCAAGCAGACTTCAAAACTAAAAAGTTTTCTACAGAATATGGAATCAAACTATGGAACCACTTGTAATGGGATATGGCGGGTGCCCTTAAGTTTGCACGGACTCAAAAGCAGATTGGACAAAATCATGAAAAAACAAACTAAAAGTGATTAAATAGAACTTGCTGCCTCTGACCACAGAAGCACACTGCAAACACAAACTTTCGTAAGCCTAGAGAGTACTCTGAGAAACGCTCACTTACTGTAGGCTTTTTCCTGCTCTTACATTTCTTCCCTAGATACCTTTCATGAGCAATTTTTGGAGGATGAATAATGATTATGTTTGATCTTTCATCCGACCTGAAGGAATTTTTCTTGCGTTATCAGAACACTGTTCTAATTCCAGATTTGACCAGCAACTCTTGAGAGTTATGTTCTTTCTTAAAATTTTATCTTTCCAAAATTTGTGTTACTGGCCAAAAGAATACACATTCAATGTACATGTAATATTCAACATTGTCTCAGTGTAGTCACTCATTACTGATTCTGCAGAGGACACAGCTACATAGGCCTGTCCTAAGGCCAGTTTCATTTACTTTAAAATCGAACAGAACCTGAAATACAGAGATTGGGCTGAAATTTGCATCATGAAATTACCTCTCTTTACGAGTTAGCGTGAATGGATTTTCTTTCCCCTTTCATTTGCCACGGAAAAAGGCAACGATAGATAAATTACTCATGCACATACAGTTAAGATAAAAACTACTGCTCACCAAGTATTTTTTTTTTCATCAAAACAACAAGAAGTCAAGAACATATTTGTTTACATATATACCTCATATTCCTTTTTTGTTTTCATTTATCCTCCACATGGATTCAGAGGCTGAAAACATGCACAGAAAAAGGATGCTGAGCAGAAGTTGTTTCTCCTGTCTGTCTTTTCATTAGGATTTTACAATGAGAAGACACCAGAAGTTTTCAGCCATATTTTCATCAAAACCAAGAAGTCAAGAACATATTTGTTTACATATATACCTCATATTCCTTTTTTGTTTTCATTTATCCTCCACATGGATTCAGAGGCTGAAAACATGCACAGAAAAAGGATGCTGAGCAGAAGTTGTTTCTCCTGTCTGTCTTTTCATTAGGATTTTACAATGAGAAGACACCAGAAGTTTTCAGCCATATTTTCAAAAGGTCATCCACCAGTCTTTACTTTAGGGTATATCATCTAGTTTCTTCCCAGTAGAAGTGTTTGTCTCCATAATGTTTATAAATTTGCAGGTTATTTGGCAGCTAAAAAACAACCCAGAAAAACAAAAGGCCCACAAAACCTGACACCCGTGACACTCAATTGTGCAAACTTCAAAAGTAAGTGACAACTAATCAGATGACAGCAGATGATAGCATCAGAGCAGCTCAGGCAGCCCAATTACTGTTACAATGACAGTTATTAGACAAAAATGGCTAATAAACTAATGAATATTTCCCAGGGTAATTAAAAAAAAAAAATCTGTCAAAGCATTTTCTTTTAGTGCTTACAAGAAATAATCCCCCTCTTGTTTTCTAGACCACAAACTGGACAAAGAAATCACATTACTCTCCCAAGCTATACTGTACTTGCCAAAGGTATTGGAAAAAACAGACTCCTTTGCCTGACTCAGCTCCTTCTCCCAACAGCCTCCCGCCCTTGCAGTCTGATGAATGCATTTTCTCGACGGGGCTTGGGAGCATCACTGCTCCTGCTCTCCGGCTCGGCAGCGAAATGCACTGAGATCTCCATTGCTTAGCAACACAGATCTGCAGCAAGAGCTTCCCACGCTGCGGCAATGGGTAGCTGGCAGCTGGGTCAGCAACTCTCTCCCAGGTCATGGGGGTTTATCAGCAGCACTGGTAGCAAAAGGCTGAGACAGGCTGTGCAACAAGCCAGGCAACAGGACATACTCAACAAGGTGGTAGAAACCAAGCAGTCCACTGGCAAGTTAAAAAAAATTCAGCTCACTAGCTGCCCCAACTGAATCCTTGAGTTGTTCCCTTGGACACATCTTGCTCGTTAACCCACGTTAACCTCAAAATTTCATTTTTCCATATGTATGAAGTAGCAGTACCTTATGACACTGAACATGCCAGACAAAAATCCCTCATAAAAGAGACAACAGCTGTATTTGGTCATGTGTTAGGGAAGACATGGTACTGCAGCCTTAAGTGATAAATGCAACCACAGTGTGACTTCACTGACAATTTTCCTTTCCTCCCAGAATACAACATCCCAAGACAGAGCCTGCAGCCATCACAGATTAAATCGACCATTTGCATGGCATGTGAGGTAAGAGAACAGGAGAGGCATGAAGGCACTATAGATGCATGAGACAGTTCTAGTGTGACAAAATACAAAGTAATAGTTTCATTAAATCTTTGTGCACGAGAATGGGCATGTCTGTATGCAAGCATCTACAACTTAAAAACTCCACATCATTAAGCCTTAGGAAAGATCTTTTCACACCCTTGAAAACGTATCTAGACATGTATCTGTTTATGTATGTATACATTAGCAGATCATCTTCACATAATGCAGCTCATCTCTAGACAGAATACATCCAAATGCAAGGTTTAGAAATGCACTGCTAGTAATGGGAAGTTTACAATTTAGCAAGAGTTTGTATCATTACTTTGCCACATACCTATTACCTGACAAACTGCACATCTTCACTTTATTCTTAGATAGTTAACATTACAAAAAAACAAAAACAAAACCCCACAAATTTCAGAACTCTAATTTCAGAAGGCATCAGGTAAGATGACCACCCATGATTTCTAGTTTTGCTGAGGACGATGTTCTGAGTTGCCCAAGATTGTGCTTTTTTCCTTTTTTTTTTTTCCTTAGTCATTCAGGTTCTCAAATAAACATTGTTTTAGAAAATAAAGATTGAAGATTGATACAAACCCACTAGTACAAACTGCTCAATTTAACTTACAATAAAGCATCCTCAAAGCTTGTGCTACAGTAATTAGTTCATAAGATATTGAAGTAAAAGATGCCACAAATACACAGTTTAAAACTGAGGCATATCTGGACTTAGTAATTTTAATGGTATTTACATAAGATGTTCACCTAGGGGTCACCAAACAAATGCAGGGACAAATCATCCTTAAGCAGCACGTTTCAGATAGTAACACTGATCCTCAAAAGCAAATCCAATCAGATTTCATTACAGCAAGAGAACCCGAATATACCATCAACTACTCAGGTTTTCACTAAACCCAGAAAACCTTCTGAAGTAAGCTCAGTGTTTGTCATGCTTGTTCATTATCTTACAGGCATCATTTTCCATCAGCCTTTTCTCTTCACCCTTTGTGTTCTAATGAGAACTTGACCCAGTTCCCATATAACCCCACCTCTGCAATAACGCCCTGCGGCTGTCATCAAATTATTCCAGCAATTTAAGCAGCCCAACAAAAAAGTTAACATTTTTTTAGCTTAGCTGCTACAACCACCAGCAGAGCTGCAAATAAAAATTTAAACTGGAAAGAGAAATTACACCTCTCTGCTATACTTTCTCCTTGCCTTTTACACTTTATTTTATCTTACAGGGTAGGAATAAATAACAAATCTTGAGATTATCAGCCCTTTCAAAAACAGGCAACTTTCACAAAAATAGGAGCAAGTTATCACCCTGTTTCACCAACACAGAAGCTATAAAGGTTCATTTTGTATGTCATCTAAATGTAAACATCTTTAAAATCCCACCAATTCCCAGTCATACTTTCCCAAACCAGCACCATACTGCTAATGCTGTGACTCAGCTGTTGAAGAGGTACTATTCAAGATTTTAACTACTGGCTGACTACACAATTTGATAGGCAACACTTTTAGCAGGTTCTGCTTTACAATTTACAGTCATCAGGTCAGACATCTTGAAAAGACTGGCAAGAGTTTCTAGTTGCAGGTCAACTAAAACAACCCCAGCAGGCTTTGTTATAAAAGTCAAACTAATAATTGGGGCAGCCCACAAATGTTCTTGCTGGCATGCTTCAGTGAGGCAAAGAGCATCTCGCTTTAAAGTTTATCACCTTTCCTTATTTTTTTAATGACTTAAAACTAAGATTTATGAGAGCAGAGCAGTCCACCTCTTCTCCCCTTCTCTGACCCCAGCCTGAACCCTGCTAGATCTTGCGATGCTGGGATATAGATATACAATGCTTCGAAGGGAAAGGGGAGTCCAACAGGGAAGATTAATGGCTTATTTGCCTTCTAAATTGAATCGCTTTTACCTCACTTGAGAGTTATCAGTAAACCTGATTTCCCAAAGATTCATGCAAAGGGCTGCAGTGTCAACCAGCGATACCATCTCCTTGCTGAATCTCACAGACGTGCTATGAATTGAAATGGAAGTACAACAGACCACAGTAATGGCAGAAAATAGTTGGGGTCAAATAATCTTTGAGATGAATAATAAAAACAGGTTTTGCTGAGCAGCTTTTTATTAAAAATAGCATCAGATTTCAAAAAGAATTATGTAATGCTTCTATAAAGGCAGATACCACTGGGAATGGTGTCATTATGGGTAACAGAGATTGGTAAAGTACTAACAACAACAACGCAGCCTAGACAGTCCTCGGTACAAGGACCAATTTTTCTTTCCCCCTTCCCATCAACCACCCACCAAAATAACAATAGCCGATTCTATTTTAGACTTGGTATATACTGAAGACTATGTATTTCAGAAAAGTTTTTCATATGAAATAACCTTGAACAGAGCAATCATAACATGATATGGCTAAAAATTAAATGGCACAAGATAGCATCTGGATTTTCAAAAGGACAAACACTTAGGGAATCAGCTGCTAGAGTTAGCTGGAATAAGAGGATCAGAAACTTAAATGTGGAGGAAGCCTGCAATTTCTTTCTGACAGCAATGCCAAAACTCCAAACAATAAGCATTCCGAAGAATAAGCATTCCACGGAGAAAAAAAAAGTAGAAGTCCTCCAGACTCATTAGGAGACATGTTAGAAGTAAGCAGAGGAGGAATAGAAAGAAAATAAAAGACTAGAGTAAAACTGTAATTCAAAATTGCTTCAAAATATTTTGTCAGTCACATTAAAAACAAACATTAGAAAAACGTTTTCCTGCCATATAAAGAAAAAACCTCACTTCACAGAGAGTCTGGGTTACAAACCAAGACTGGTCTAAAATTATACTTGGCAAATTAAGCAACAGAATTGCATGTAAATTCAATAGCAAAGACTACATGATCATACAGGTGAACATTTGCACAAAGATTTTCACTGTCAGACCCAACTTCATCAGCTGCAAAAAATATAAAGGAAAGCCATGAATTAGAGGTAACGTACAATTAAATCACGGGCTTCATCAGAAGAGATTTTTCTAGTAGAAGGGAAAGCAGTGCCAATGTACAAGGTAGCAAAGAGAAATTATCTAAGAATACTACACAATACTCTCTGGGAACCTAAGAAATGTCCTTCTGTCTGTCACAGCAGAGGCCTGTTGCTCTGGTCTTCCCCTTCAGTCTCACACTCTCTCCTTGCCCTATGCTCAGTGTTGGCTGCATCTTAGACTCTTCCATTTCACTCTTCAAACTCCTCATCCCATCCAGGTACTTTTTTCCTCCTGAGCATGCTAACTTGCCCATCTTCCCCCACCCCCCCCGACAACTTCACCTGACCCAGTCATTTTCTTTATAAAGGCATATAAAGAAGTGAAGCAAGTATCAGTCTTCACACCACGCTGAAGTGTAAGAAACCAGGTTCCAGTGCATGACTAAAAGCCATCAATGTCAGGCTCCAAGGGGTTTGCTTGCAGTAAAGGTGCACCAATCCTTATTGCAGACAGGGCTTGTACAGAAGCTGAAGTTACTCTCCTATGGATTTAAATAGGCTTCTACGCACCACAGGTTTGGGGGGAGGGGGTGTATTTGTGGGTGGTTTGGGGTTTTTTTTTGTTTGTTTTTAAGTATTGCAGAAAATTTAACTCAGAGGCTCTCCTTCCATTGCTGGGAGCAGGTGAAAGGAGCAGTGTGCCTAGTTAGAGTTCTCCTCCCTTCTCCATGTCCAGCACCTATTTGAGGTTGAAGTTCATCATGCAAATAAATTTGATGAAAAACTGTTTGGATATAAAGAAAACCACTTATTTATTTGGTAAGATATAAGAACGGTTTCAAGATAAAATTTAAGGAGATCGGGGGAAGGGACAGAGCAAAAAATTAAAAATCCCTTTAAGCATTACAATACTTTTGAAACAAGTCCTTTCACTCTTCTTTTGGAATGAATTTCCTCTGGGAGTTTACTTTTTCCCTATGAATGAAAACAAAAAACGAAAACAAAACTAATCAAATTTTGATTTAAGTCAAAATAATTTTCCTGGGTTCAGGCACTAAACACAGAAAACTAGACACTTACCCAATCCTAATCTGTATTTCTATCATCCACAAGAAACAAATTCAAGGTTTAAAGCAAGATAAACAAAACAAATACCAATTACAGTGAGAACCAACCTCACACAAAGTTATTAGCCAACTGCCTTACAATAAAAGCCAATAAAATCTTCATTTCAAGCAAACTATTATAACCAATACTAACAATACTTAAGGTATACACAGTATATTCACACTCATTCTTGAAGTAAAAAAGTGGTTATGATAAATTTGTACCTTCCCCAGATACCAGAGAGTGGATGAACACAGTATAAAACCCTGAACAGAATTTAAAAAATCCTACCCAGTCTTAGAGCAGCTCTCCTGTGTGCATTTCAAAATAAATAGTTCATGAAGTATGAACTTCATGGCTCAGTCATCTTAGGTGCTGTGCGTTCTGGACCAATCCAGGCTTAACCTTAATCACTAACATCAAGATTATGTGTTTTGCTATACCAGAGGATGAACCTAGAGAACCTCCAGTGCTCAGTCCTCAACAGTTACAACCAGGTTTTTTGAACCATCAGTCCTACAGAACTGGGGACAAAAAAATGGATCCTTTCCTGGTTCGAGTACCAATAAAATGCTTGTCACTTTCCAATCAGCATTCTACTTATTCTATCCCAGTGCATTTACACCAAAAAAGCAGTACAGCTGCAGATCACTGATATTTTAAGGAAGAAAAGACATCTAGTCTGCTCACACATACGCAACACAAAGTTATTTAATTTCTTGATCTTTACCTTCTTCATGTGTCATACTATTCTAAATGCCATTTGTAACACTCATTCACACTCCATTGCTCAAATATTCTCACTCCATCCCTTGAATTTCTTCAGAACTTGCCCCTACCCTCCAACTCCTGTATCTTGAATGTCGTTTTTTTCTTTCATTCTGGTCTACAGGTTCAGGATCCACAAGTCACACACCAAGTAACAATGTCACTTTCACCTTATGCAGATCTTCTTCTAGAAGCTATTTTAAATTTCATCTTGGTACTAGCAGTTTTTCAGCATCTTGCACATGCATTTTTGTCTTGTATCACAGTCTCATGGAATTAAACACAAAGGTCTAGACAAGATGAGGTTGTTTTTTTAAAAACAGATTTATATTCATTGCATCCCAAAATATCATCAATGCATTGTAACTTTTATTTATATATATGTGTACACAAAGTAACAGTGCACAGACACAGCTTAGCTTTTGCAACAGTAACAACATATTACTCCCCAAAAGATAGTTTAGTAAAGTAATTCATTGAAGTACCATTGAAATAATTGATACACTTCTGTCATCCACACTTCAAAAGATTTACATTAAAACAGAATTTGCTAGGAAGTTTGGGTAGACTTTCAAAGAGGATAGCATGGACAGAAATATTTAAAAAAACCAAACAAACCAGAAAATATAGCCTACCAAATATGTTGGTGGAATGTCCTTTCCGGGCAATTGGTTTGAGCTCATTATGTCCCCATCCATATTGCCTATAATTGTCCCAGGCATGCTTCATCATCTAAGAGATGGAAAAAATAGGATTCGATTACATTATAAAACTACTTTGTATGAATACAGTATTTTACTCCTTATATGAGACTTCATCTTTCACAGTCATCCCAGCGTACTCATAATTACTTTGCCACTATTTCTATCTGTTACAGAAATCAGATTATACAGCACGAATAAATTTGGAAACAACTTCAAGTCTATTTGACTTGAGCTATAGAGCCAAATGCTCTGCATTAGGCTGTTTTCTTGTTCTTTCTATCTTTTCCTTAAATATATGCACAGACATTTAAGAGTTTAAGCATAAGGAATGCATTTAAGCCTAAGGAATTGGTGAAAAATACTGGCTAACGTCTAAGATGCTAACCAAAAGAAAAAAATATCTACCAATGTCTGAAGCATAAAAGGGATTTATTTACACTGGTGCCTCCAAGTATGACTAAATTTTGCAAAACGCATAATATATTTATTAGCAACACCTACTTAAAGATATACTGTTATACAGCCTCTACCAGAAGAAATGCCAAAAGCTTTGCTCTTTAGAAAGTATAATGAACAAAGCAGTACAAAATTATTAATATTTGCTCCAGAAAACGTTCTCCACTCTTTTTGATAGATGTTTCCACCACCTACTGTAGCAAACTACATCTAAAAAACAAAAGGTCTTGCTGATCCACAAGTATTAGTTGTGCACATCAGCCACTAAGCACTGCTTTTATGGATTTGCTAAAACTTTTTAAATTCCTTGCTTGTTTGCATACAGCAGAAATTCAACAGTGACCAAACTGCAAAGCAAACGCAGTTTAAAATCAAATATTAGTTACCTAAACAGATCAAAGCAAGTAACAGGAAGAAATCAGATTCTAAAAGACACTGCCCCAGACACAAGAACAGCTAGGAACAAACCTGTTCTAAAACAACAGCCATGCAGCTGTATCTACAGTGTTATACATATTTTATTTTTATATTGCATCTTAAAAATGGTATTAAAATATTGTTAATATAAGCAAAAACTCCAAGAAAATGCATAGGAATTAAATCATGATCTCCACAAGTTTGAGAAGTGCTCTCTAAGAGGAGAAACTATGCTAATGTAACTAACAGACAAATACTAACTCTTTAAGAAACTGATTATATCAGGGCAAGTAAAGTTTTCAGTACGATTTACAAGACTGTAGTTTTCTTATTTCAATCAGAGAGTCACCATACTTGTAGAAAACAGGAGGGAAGAAGCATATTCTGGCTAAAAAGTGAGGTGCAGCCAGTTGCCTTACCAGCACTACCTCATGTAGAAGCCGCTCTCTTCTCTTACAGAGTTCAGGATTTAGTGGAAGTCAGCATCCGGTAATCCCAAATCTTTCAAACTGCATCTAAACCGCCTGCTGAGACATGCAAAACAAAGCCCCTGTCCCCCTACAACCACCAGGAGATCCCTGTCCAACCTACACGGCTGTAATCCCCTTGATCATAAACCCCCTCCAAATTTCCCATGGCTCAGTTAACTCATGCCCAGACAATAAATTTGAACCACAGCAAAGGTATACGCACAGGCCCAGAAGCTGGGAAGCACTCCTGTGTTAAACTGACATCAACCTAGGCACAGATGTCCCTCTCCAGATGCCAAAGATCCCATTCCTACTGCTTGTCATTCAAAGTCAGCTCACACATTGCTTTTGGTATTCGCACTAAAAGATTCCAACACCTGATTAGGCAATAATACTGTATAGTTTCTTCTAGTGTCATGAACCTGTAATGTAAGAGGATGCGTATATTATACTAAAAGAGGAGAGAAAGGCCATTTCATTAGCATTCACAAATTCCTTAGCATTTACAAAGCACTTATCAAATTGACCAATTAATAGCTATTAGAACCTCAAGATGACTCGAGTAAAGCGATCCTCTCTTGACAGGTAAGAAAACTGCAGCATGACAAACGCAGCAAAAGCCTGATCACAGGCAGTGTAGAAGTTCCTCAGACATCTTACTAATGTTATCCAGAAGCAACCTAGTAATTTTTATATAAAATTGTTCATTAACTTAAGATCATAGAATCAAGAATCACAGCATCGTTCAGGTGGGAAGAGACCTCAGGATGTCTCTAGTTCCACCTCCTGCTCAAAGCAGGATCAGTTATGGGATCAGAGTGGGCTACTTAAGGCTTTATCCAGTCAGGGTGGACTCAAGGCTTCTTCCAGTCAGAATGGGACAGTCAAGGCCTTCATGAAGCGTCCTGCTTTAACTCACAGCTTGCCAGTCCACCTTTAAATCCTAGAAACTCTACCTGGGAAAACACAGACCTATAGTTTTAGAAGGCACTAGAGGATGAAACTAAAGAATTACCGACCAGTCAGCTCTATGTGAGTTTGATAACAAATGGATGTCTAAACAACAAGGTGACCATGACATGGCAGATCTAACCAGCCTGCTTCCACATAAGGGAAACTGGGTTTCTGAGACCTTTCAATTCAAATATATAGAATCAGAGAATCATTAAGGTTGGAAGAGACCTTTAAGATCATCGAGTCCAACCATAAACCTAACACTGCCAAGTCCACCACTAAACCATGTCCCCAGGCGCCACATCTACACATAAATGGATGCATCAATTAAATATTTCATGAAGGACAATCAAATGACCATTGACATTTTAGCTTTGTAAAAGACTCAAAGTGTAGGCAAATACCAGTATAGATCAAAACTAGCTAAGTCCAAAAGAAGAACAACAACTTGTTTCCTCACAGCAGAATGTTAATCGTGGAATATTTCACTGTCCCAATTTGCTATGCTTCTGGGGGGAAGGTACAAATTTTGTTACAGACTTTTTAGTTCTAAGGAAACCCAAGAAAATTATGGAAATTAAAGGGCTAAAACAGAATACATCACAATGTAAGATGTTTCTATATCCCTAAGATCATAAGATAAAATTTATCCTAAGGTAAAATTTCATTAAGATAGAAACTGTAAAGGAGTCGATTTCACCAGATTCATAACCATGTCCCAGGCGCCACATCTACACATAAATGGATGCATCAATTAAATATTTCATGAAGGACAATCAAATGACCATTGACATTTTAGCTTTGTAAAAGACTCAAAGTGTAGGCAAATACCAGTATAGATCAAAACTAGCTAAGTCCAAAAGAAGAACAACAACTTGTTTCCTCACAGCAGAATGTTAATCGTGGAATATTTCACTGTCCCAATTTGCTATGCTTCTGGGGGGAAGGTACAAATTTTGTTACAGACTTTTTAGTTCTAAGGAAACCCAAGAAAATTATGGAAATTAAAGGGCTAAAACAGAATACATCACAATGTAAGATGTTTCTATATCCCTAAGATCATAAGATAAAATTTATCCTAAGGTAAAATTTCATTAAGATAGAAACTGTAAAGGAGTCGATTTCACCAGATTCATGAATTAATACAGAAGTAACTTAAGAATACACTACTGAGACCAGAAGCTCTGTCGAACACAAGAGACTAAGACACAGTTGGCTTCATCATCTAAGGTTCTGAGATAGGAAATCATATTTTGAGGAGACTAAGCTACTTTGATAAACACGCACACGTGTCAGTCCTGTCCCCTCTGCCTCCCCGAAACAGTGTGCAAGGAATACGGTGTTATAACTCACCGAGAATCTTTTGACTTTATTACACTAACGAGTCAACTGATTTTTTCCAGATGAACACTGAACATTACTCTGGCACACAGCTCATTACTCTCCTCTCCCACAAAGTGAGCAAACTTCATGATATTATGTTAGCAGATAACTGCACATTACATGCAAGTGAGAAACCCCACAGGTCCTGTATACAATATTAAGTTTTGTAAGGATGATATGCCAAGAGATCTTATAACAACATGGAGATTTCTGTTACTGCCAGAATTGGTAGCATGATATACTATAGATACAACATCTATACTATTGGGAGCAGTTGTGCACGCAGAAGCTTTTGAGAGACAGGAAAAGATAGATGCCTCTGCCAGCTAAAAATTTAACCAAGGGTGTAACTTTGGCTCAGGAAGTACAAGCAATGTGAACTCCTGATCTGAAAAACAAGATTATCTCTACAGTTATGCCAGATAGCATTTGCGTAGTGAAAGCTGGAAATGCTGAAGAATAGCTGCAGGTATAGATAGGCTTTTATTAAAAAAACTTGTCTTTAAGAGGAAAGGGAAGTTTCAGACACTGACTGGAACATCAGCACTAATGATAATAGAAAGAAGGCAAAAATACTTGCAAAAAGAAAACCCCCAACCCTTAAAGAACCCATGACAGAAGCATCTTAAGCTCAAGTAGAGTAAAAATAACAAACTGGTTGAGGCATGGATCAATAATTGTGAAAAAGGCAAGGGGTAGATTTCCACAGCTGAAATTTCCATACCTGATAGCAGTTTGCCAAAGTAAGTGCTTGGAGCTTGATGGCATATCATATAAAGATCTTGCAATCTGTCCACCAGAGAACAAACAGTTTTAGTGATGGACTTTTTACTTACACTATTAATGCCAGATAACTGATCTTGCTTTTGAAGGCAAAATCATTCACAGAGGATAGGTCCATTGATTATCAGTCTTGAAAATGTTTATTATGGGATGCACCATATACAACAGCCAGCAAGATGCTGTTGCATGTACAGCTTGATAATTCTACAAAAACATGAATTTGGACTCTGCTGCAAGAGAGCCAGAATGGCAAGAAGCAGGGCGTGTCTCAAATGAAACTGTTTTTGTAGGTACACCGTTATCTAGATGCTTTTACTGGCTTTAGAACATGTTCATGGGATCTGATCCTCTACAGTCACTGGGAAGTCACGTTTTTATAAAGACAATGGTAATGATATCTTTTGACAAAATCATAATTATAACAGTAAAAGGAGGTTACAGTGATTGAAGAGAGACTCTTGTAAGGGACTTCTATCACTATAGCAGCATGTTAGAAACAATAATTCAAAAGCCCCTTTCCACTCCTCAAAAAAGGGCAGACACCTAGCAAACAGAAAATAAGAGTCCTGAGAAATAAGCAAAAGAAACAATTTACTGGCACATTGCAGTATTTACTGGTTGTGCCTAGAAACAAGAAACCTATCCTCTTCTTGCCATTCATCAGGAACATGCATAAGAGAGACAGCAAATAGGTTTTGCTTTCAAAGAGACCTATTCTGGTTAAGGGTATGATTTTAAGAGATTTATATAAACCACCTTCAAATTCCATTTTAAAATTAACCAAAGACTTGCTAGACAAGATTACTGCTCAATTGGCAGATTAAAAATTAATAACCACTTTCCTACTGTCTGCAGAGAATACTTTTTGGAGGTTAAATTAAAGAATGATCTTTTCCTTGTATAGATACTCAGATTTTTTAAGAAACTTAGAAAACTCAGAGATTGTTTTATTCTTCTGGGAGCTACAAATCTCTACCTAAAGAGAAATTATTTCAGGCATCAGTCTATGCCTCTGTCATGCATTTCTGAACACTGCCACTGTAAAGGCTGTTTGTAACATGTTCCTAGCACACACAGAAACCTGGGTTTTCTTCTTTTACTGATGAATCTGGTAACAAATCCAATACTAAAACAAAACTGTTTGTCGAATGTATGCAAAATGGGAAGCTTGTCCTTTTTTTTTTGGCATGAAATACTTGAAGTCTAAGATGCCTGATGGAACTAAGGGGAAAATACTTCAGACTGGTGAGAACTGGAACAGTAGATGTAAAGGACCTAAACTTGGAGAGCTTACAGCAGTGAAGTGACTGCTCAAATTTGTATAAGAAAGCCAAATGCTTTTTTTCCAGATGGTGAATCAGTATTTTTGACCTTGTGTCCTCATGGTTTCAAGAGAAACTGGTAGTCACGGGTTTGACTGGTCCTGTGGTGTTCAGAAAACTAGAACCTCCCAGATTATCTCTGTAAACAACCAGGACTGCGCATCAGCCAGCGGAAAGCAGTTCCTTTCTTCCAGTTTTGCCTTCTTCCAGTCTTGCCTTTTTAGGCATCAATCTAATCATCTTCATCAGCTTATCCTTGCACCTCTGCCAGTTTTACCGTATCCTTTTTGAAGCTGAGAGACTAGAACTACATTAAGTATGCAAGATGCAGAGGCACCTTAGCTCCACACACTACCATAAGAACCTTGCCTGTTTTGTTCTCCTTTCCTAACATACTGAATATTTGCTTTTTGTTTGCTATTGAGCACTACAGTGACATTTCCAAGGAACTATTATAAAGAGAAGCTCTCATTCTCAAGTGGTAATAAATCACCTCACACCTTTTCATATTGAGCATGAAGCTGGAATTTCTTTCCCCTCCAGCCCCAATATGCATCATTTTACATTTAGCTGAGAAATAAAAGGGGAGATAATCACTCAGTCCCGTAAGATTTTTCTGCAATTATTCTCTCTGGCCTCAGTTTTCTACTCCCAGTCTCCATGTTGGCAACAAAGTTGATCAAACCACTAGTCATCCATTTTCCAACTCTAAATAATTTATTTATACAATTTAGAGCGTGGATCCCAAGCACACATCCTCTATGGCCTCCAGCACCATTTATTTGTACTCTCCATTTCCTGCCTTCCAAGCAATTTCTCCAGGTAAACAGACACACAATCCTCCATCCCATGGCTGCTTAGTCCAACAGCTGTTAGTGATGAACTTTGCCAAACATTTTTTGAAAAATTGCATATATAACCGTATCTCCCTCGTTCACATGCTTGTTGACTCTTTCAGAGGTCTTCTAGAGGTTTGTGCATCATGACATCATTAAAAATATACTGGGAAATCTTAGGTATCTGTGTGCTCAACAATTCTATTCTCTGTTCTAGTTTCTGTTAATCTGCACAGTTCATTCATCGGGCATAGGGGTCTGCAGTTCTTTGATCTCCCCTTGAATCCCTTTCAAAAATTGATGTCATTAGCACCTTCTAGTCCTCTGGTAACAAAGCAGAAAATAAGAATAGATGCCAGCAATACAAATCAAGAATCCAAATCTCGGAGTAAACTGTTGCAAGTTTCAGGTATTACAGTATTGTATGCAGATGGTCTATGTCTTAATGGAACACACCATAAGAGGTTATTCATCAACTACAATAGCTCACATATTGATATTAATGATATCAGTAACTCTGAGATGTAACATCATCAAGAAAACTATGTTAAAGAACACACTGGCATATATTCTATGGAGTTGCTCTGGGAAACACAGAAGGGACTACAGCAGAAATTATGCAAAGATGACTAACAATCAGTAGAATTTTTACTATATTTAAGAGAATGCTCTTGCCTTCCAATTCAAAGTCTCCATAGCTGCAAAAACACACATTGTCACTTGTACAATAGATCTTGTATAATGTAATATAGAGCTCTCTTCCATCTAGCCATAATTCATGATTTTTGCTACCAACATTTCCGTAGTACAGGAATAAATGGCACATAAAATACAAAATTAAAAAGATAGCAGCAAGGCCAAAAAGATATCAAGGCCAATCAGATATCATGGAGCCTTTTGATTTATCCAGTTCTGAAGATAAGTGATTTACCTGGGGTTTTGCTCATTTTTGTTTGGCTGATTATATCAGGGAAGTGAAATATTTCCTTGTTTTCTTGATTTTATTTTGCATTTATGAATTTTAAATACTGCAAATGTGCTAGTTCATTGCTGAAAGACAGGTTCTTTTCACAATGGTCTGGAAAAAAGATATCTTTAATAATGAAGACGTTCTTGAATTTTTAACATGCTTCCAATAATGCAAGAGTGGTAGAGAATTCTGTAACTGCTACAACTTGAATAAATTGATTCATTTTTAAAATATCTTCAAACACATCGCATTCTTCATTAGTAGCACATTTTAATTTATCAAAGCAACCTATCCAGGATGTGCAGCTGAAATACTGTACCACCCACACTAGGAGCTTTATTTTCATCCTTCTGTCCCAGCAAAAAGAAATACACAAAACTACAAAGCTTCTCATAGGCATAAATTAAAGACTGACAAATGTAAAATGAGTTCTTTATACAATCATCCCAACATGCTGGGACAAAACTTTGTGCAGGGCCATTCCTAACTTGCCTGTACTGGCCAAAGTGCTAATTGCTCAATTTTCATTCCAATATAACCATTCAAAATTAGTTTACCAACAGGCTTGATCAAAAAGAGTTCATCCTTACTTTACACAGATTTTAGTCATTCAGCAAAAATGATAAGCATTAAAAAAGTGCAGTGAAACTAATTTAAAGCCAACTTAGCTGTTCTCAACATGCTGATACATTTGAGAATCCAGAACATAGAGAATCCAAATAGTGTGCAAACAAAACCAGTTAATAAACAATGTGTGTATACATATATATAGATACAAACACATTTTTATATTTACACACTTATATAAAATGTGTGTATGTATTTTATACAAACACACACACTGCAGGGAGTGTTACCTTAAATACTGAAAAAGATAGGTCATAATACTTATTGTGCTTCATTTTTATTGGGATCAAAGCCAGTAGCAGTGAGCTACAAAATACAGTGCAAAACTCTTAACACAATAGACATGTATGACTAAAAACGGATGTCCTAACCAACCAGAAGTCCAAGTAAGTTTGACCAAGAAAACAAAAAGTGTGAAATGTCAGCAATAACGAAACTCTTCTAAATTGGTTTTAGATACTGCAGAGGGTCCCCCAGTCACAGAAGGCAGCCTATTTGGCTAGATCAGAAACACTGCAATTACAAAAAAATAAATGAGATTAACAGTGGAAGCTGTATGAATAGTAAACTATGAAAAGAGGAGTTATGCAGCATAAAAAGACCTCTACATGATTAAGTATTTCCTTCTTCTGCACAGCTCTTTTCTCAATAAGCACACAAAATAGAACTCGGGTAAAAGGACACTTACTCACTATTTTTAACTTGATTTCTTAAGAGAATAAGGCTTATGCAATCTTGCTGTCCGTACATGTCATTTGCCACATACATGTGCAGTAGCCTTTGAATCCATTCTCATTTCAAACCTGATTTTACAGAGTTGGAAGAGCCAGATACTTGAGACCTCTACTTTTTTTTTTTTTTTGGGGGGGGGGGAAATTTGTGGGCTAGGGAAGGGAAGACAGA
>NW_008796114.1:1552635-1592110 GCF_000699145.1 Aptenodytes forsteri
CTTTTTTTTTTTTTTTGGGGGGGGGGGGATATCTGTGGCTAGGAAAGGTAGACAGACAAATTAGTACCCCAATTGAGAGAAAGGCAGTTATAACCCAACCCTTTATTCATTCATAGGGGCAGCATTTAGCATGCAGGTAGCTCTAAACCAGGCACAGAACACATTGCAACTCATGCAGTCAAATAAGAAGATAAGAAGGTGTTCACAGCGACAGGTGCATGAGGAACAGAAGGTGGTATAAGGGGATTTAGGTCAAAAATCGATAGGAAACCATTAGTTTTGCTGCTTATAAAACAACGTGTTACTTCTCAACATTATTAGCAGCCTCTTGAGCATCATCCAGAGACCATGATGAAAATACATTTTAATCACTTCTCGGCACATTTCTAAAAGTATTTCCAAAATTGCCTCCACTGATATTGAACAAATTATCTTCCTACCTTCCCTTCTAAGAGGCAACATATTAGAAGTCGCATTTTAAAAGAGGATACACTGAAAGTTTTGCTGAAGGCCACGGTATGGTCACTGGCAAAAGAACTCAAGTCAGAACATCCCCAGCTTCCCAGCCAGGACCTTGTTCCTCACCTGTGCAAAGCATCCAAACTTAACAGCGACTCATTCTGCAGGTGTCAGATGTAGCAAGTGATCTTTAACTGTGGCCCCTATGCTCCCTGGATGCTCATTTCACAACAACTTTTGCTTAAATGTCTTTCTCCGCTTTTTCTTTTTACCAGAAGGCCATGACAAGCAGGAACAGAACCAAAATTTTGCTGCGTTGAAAACAACTTATCAGAAAGTAATAAGATCTCTCCTTGCTATCCCATCTCACTAAACATAACAGCATTTAAACTGCACAAGAAGCAAGCATGATGCAGCCAGCAGCTTCAGTCACTTCACAACTCTAGCTTATTTGTGTGAACACCACACCTCCTTTGAGCTGAATTAAAAAAAGGCTATGTATAATTAGCACTGCCTAATTACATGACTGTATCACAACAAATACAGAACAAGCAGTAGAACAAAAGCTCCAGAGAACTCAGATTTTCCAGCCTATCATTGAAACCTAGAACATAAAAACTATTTCACTCTTAGGTTAGTTTAACTGCACTTGTGTAACATTCTGGAGAAGCTTAGCCAACAAACATCATCCTATCACAGAATGGTTGCACTTGGAAGGGACCTCTGGAGGTCATCTAGTCCACCTCCCTGCTCAAGCAAGGTAATCTGGAGCAGGCTGCCCAGGTTCATGTCCAGTCATCTTATGAATATCTCCAAGGAGGGAGACTCCACAACCTATCTGGGCAACGAGCTCCAGTGCTTGGTCACCCTTCACAGTAGAAAAGGGTTTCCGATGTTCAGATGGAGCCTCCTGTGTTTCAGTTTGTGCCCTTTGCTTCTTGTCCTGTCACTGGGCACCACTGAAAAGAGCCTGGCTCTGTCCTCTTTGCACCCTCCCTTCAGGTATTTATATACATTGGTAAGATCCCCCTAAGCCTTCTCTTGTCCAGAACAAACAGTCCCAGCTTTCTCAGCCTTTCCTCAGATGAGAGATGCTCCAGTTCCTTAACCATCTTCGTGGCCCTTTGCTGGACTCTCTCCAGTACATCCATGTCTCTCTCATACTGGGGAGCCTAGAACTGGATACAACACTCCAGGTGTGGCCTCACCAGTGCTGAGTAGAGGGGAGGGATCACCTCCCTCTACCTGCTGACAACGCTTTGCCTCATGTAGCCCAGGATATTAGCCTTCTTTGCTGCAAGGGCATACTGCTGGGTCATGGTCAACTTGGTGTCCATCAGGATTCCAAAGTTCTTTTCTGCAAAGCTGCTTTCCAGATGGTTGACCTCCAGCATATATTGGTGCATGGGGTTGTTCCTCCCCAGGTGAGGGACTTTGCACTTCCCTTCACTGAACTGCATGACGTTCCTGTCAGCCCATTTCTCCAGCCTGCTGAGGTCCCTCTGGGTGGCAGCACGATGCTCTGGCATATCAGCCACTCCTCCCAGTTTTGTCGTCAGCAAACTTGCTGAGGGTATATTCTGTCCCATCATCCAGATCATTAATGAAGACGTTGAACAGGATCGGACCCAGTATTGACCCCTAGGGTACACCACTAGTTACTGGCCTTCAAATAGACTTCAAGCAACTGATCACCGCCCTCTAGGCCCAGCCATTCAGCCAATTTTCAACCCACCTCACTGCCTGCTTATCCAGCTCATACTTCATCAGCTTCTCTGTGAGGATTTTATGGGAGACAGTGCCAAAAGCCTTACCAAAGTCTAGGTAGACAACATCCACTGCTCACCCCTCATCTACAAAGCCAGTCATTTCATCATACAAGTTTATCAAGTGGCTTGCCCATGACTTCCCCTTTGTCAATCCATGCTGGCTACTCCCAATTACCTTCTTGTTCATGGGCCAGGGAATAGTTTCCAGGATTAGTTGCTCCATCACCTTCCCAGGGATAGAGTTAAGACTGACCAGCCTGTAGTTCCCTGGGTCCTCCTTCTTGAAGATAGGAATGACATTTGCTTTCCTCCAGTCTTTGGGCACTTCTCCCAATCACCATGATCATTCAAAGATTATCAAAAGGTCTTGCAACGACATTAGCCAGCTCCATCAGCACTTCTGGGTACATCTCATCATGGCCCATAGACTTATGCATGTACAGTTTGCTTAAGTATTCCTTCACCTGGTCCTTTTTCACTAAGGGTATGTCTTTCTTGCTCCAGACGTTCTCAGTGGTCACCAGGGCCTGGGATTCCTGAAGGCCAGTCTTATCAGTCCAGACTGAGGCAAAAAAAGAAACCTCAGCTTCTTCCATGTCTTATGTCACCAGGTTCCCTGCCTCATTCAGCAGCGGGCCCACATATTCTTTATTCTTCCTCTTGTCACCTGTGTACTTATAGAAGCCCTTCATGTTGCCTTTGACATCCTTTGCCAGATTCATTTGCAGTCAGGCTTTGGCTTTCCTAACCCCATCTCTGCAAGCTCAGACAGTATCTCTGTATTCCTCCCAGGTCAACTGTCCCTGTTTGCACCTTCTGTATGCTTCCTTTCTGTGTTTGAGTTTTGAAAGAGCTCCTGGCATTTTTGCCTGACTTCCTGCCCATTGGGATGGACCGCTCTTGAGCTTGGTGGAAGTGATCCTTCAATATTACCCAGCTTTCTTAGGCCCCTCTTCCCTCCAGGGCCTTATTCCAAGGGACTCTACCAAGCAGATCTTTGAAGAGGCCAAAGTCTGCTCTCCCAAAGTTGAAGGCTGTGAGCTTGTTTTTTGCCCTTCTCCCTCCTTTCAGGATCCTAGACTCCATTCTCTCATTGTCCCCACAGCCAAGGCTGCCTTTGAACTTCACACCCCCAACAAACCCCTCCTTCTTTGTGAGTATGAGGCTTAGCAGAGCACCTCTCCTTGTTGACTGCACTATCATTTGGAGGAACAAGTTGTCATCAACGCACTCCAGGAGGCTCTTGCATTGCTTATGCCCTGCTGTGTTGTGCCTCCAGCAGATACTGCGTTGCCTGACATCCCCCATGAAGACCAGGGCCTGCAAACATGACGCTGCTCCAATCTGTCTGTAGAGCACCTCATCCACTTGTTATTCCTGGTCAGGCGGGCTATAGCAGACACACACTATAATGTCACCTGTACCAGTCTGCTCTTCAATCCTTACCCATAAGCTCTCGTTGGTTCTTCATCCATCCCCAGGCAGAGCTCCAGGCACTCCAGCTGCTCTCTCACATAAAAGGCAACTTCACCCCCTCATTTTCCTGGCCCAGCCTTCTTAAAGAGTCTGTATCCCTCTAATGCAACACTCCAGTTATGCAAGTCATCCCACCACACCTCCATGATCCCAACAAGATGGCAGCCCTGCAAACGCACACAGATCTCAGACTCGTCATGTTTAGTCCCCATGCCGCATGCATTATTGTACGTGCACTTCAGAGAGGTACCCTGGCATGCTGATTTCCCAGAAAGGGTTTTAGGGATTTCTCCATAACGGTGCCTTATAGGCACTTCCTTGCTTATATGCAAATGCTAGAGGTGACCCTGCCTAAGCCCTGTTTTGCTGATTTTGTGATCCCTTTCTGTCACATCACCACAGGCCCTTTGCTCGTCCACCCTGTCAGTCACTCCCTCACAGGGCTGCTGGTTAGTCTCTCCATCCCCCATCATTCCTAGTTCAAAGCCCTCCTTAGGAAGTCAGCCATCCTGCTGGCAAAGATGCCTTTGTCCTGCCTTAGTGAGGTGGATCCCATCTCTCCCAGGCAGACCCTGCAAACAGGGTCCCATGGTTGTAGAACCCAAAACCCTGCTGCCAACACAAGCTCCACAACCAACTGCTGATGTGCATTGCCAGTGCCCTCCTCCTCAGACCCTTTCCCCTTACTGACAGGATCAATGAGACCACTACCCAGGCCCCCGGGTCACTGGCAATCGCCCCCAGAGCTCTGTAGTCAGTACAAATGCAAAAACCATACTCTATGTAATACAACACATACTGACTTGTATGTAAAACTTATACA
This sequence comes from Aptenodytes forsteri, assembly GCF_000699145.1. Lineage (NCBI taxonomy): Eukaryota > Metazoa > Chordata > Aves > Sphenisciformes > Spheniscidae > Aptenodytes > Aptenodytes forsteri. The sequence goes on from NW_008796114.1 coordinate 1,557,163, forward strand.
TCCATAATTTCAATGCTTCTCAGACCTCCGGACTTTAACAATCCAAGACCTCAAAATAAACATTTAAATGTTTAGAACAAGGTATATATAAAAAAATATGCTGCATGGGATTAGTACTATTATTGTACTAATTACTATAGTACTAAGTACTATTAAATACTCTATTTTAATGAGTATCTGAAATGAAAGCTGGCGGTAATACTGTGAAATCTTAGGCTTAAATGAAAGAAAACCTGAACCCTGAGCAGGGTGAAAAGAAAGTTTTCCTTATTTGACTGGGTAAAATTTAACTCCTCAAGGAAACAAAACTCATTTAAATAAAGAAAAGCACTATCAGTAATGATTACACTTAAGCTGCAGAAAAACATCAGTATTCTGAACACTATTTAAAGGACATAATAATGGAAATTAAGTGCCAAAAATTCTTAGTGCTCATGCAATTTATACCTAGTTTAACTTGAAAAGGAAGCCAATGACTTCCAAAAGATGAGTTTTGTTCGTAATTTCTTTGCATTAACCACAATAAAAAGACACATCTTAAATTCTTTTTGGAAAATTATACAAATTACATCTACCCTCTTATAAAACCATTTTCTCATCTTTTACTTAGTATGAAAAAAAATCACTAAAATATTAATACAAAGCTAAAGTGTAGCAGCAAGAATAATTCAGATGTGTTTATTCTTAAAACACTAGTTAATTAAAAACTATAGCATTTTTTAAAAACCAGATAAACAAGCTAATATTCTAGAGAAGTGCTACAAAGCATGTAAGATAAGCAGGTGGAAAACCTTTACTTAAAGTTGTTACTGTGCATCTAAAATAATCAGCCAACTCATAAATAGTCCTTATTGAAATAACTGAATTAACAGCTTTTTAGAATAATACAGACAAATTATACAATTCTGTGAATTAGTTACAATTGAGAATACAATGTAACACTAAATATAAATATCAGAACCAAAGACAAAAACAAAACCAAGAGATGCAGATTCTGCTCCTGGTTTATTCTATGACCTTAAGAAGCCTCTCTCACTGTGCTCAGATTTTTTTTTTAAATCAAAATATGTATTTTTAAGATATTTAAGTTCTTTAAAATTTAAGTACTGCAAAACCACTTTTTATACAAAGATCTGTTAAAAAAGACTTCACCAAGTTGTTCTTTAGAAAGAAAAAGTAGTAATAAATTTTCTTTAAAAATGATAGAAACGAGATCCCCATTTGAAAGTTTTCCAGTCTTTCTCCCAATTGTCAAGAGCCACGTGCATGCTACAACATGTAGTCCAATTCTACAGTTTTTTACCATTTGATACTAGGCAAAATCAGCTGTATAAATTCACTCATTTTGTGAATTTAAGCAGTCTAAAGCTGTTCCGAGAGAGTCAAGTGCCTCAAATATGCATCAGGACCCTTCAAAGTACACCAAGGCATTAACCAAATGCCTTCTCAGGACCACATGGAATTCTAAAGCCGGATATGCAGCATCCAAAGAGCTAGGAGCTTCCCTGTGCTATTTTTTTTGGTCTCGATCCAGGTAACCATAATGTCTTGCATGTCAGAAATGCTACATAAGCTAGGTGTAGATCTATGTTAGAGACATTGTCTCCTAGAATTTAGGGGTTTTTTGCTAAGTCTCTCTCTCATCTACAAAGAATCATAAAATAGTTTGGGTTGGAAGGGACCTTTAAAGGCCATCTAGTCCAACCCCCCTGCTGTGGGCAGAGACATCTTCGACTAGATCAGGTTTTGTAGACTATTTGTATTAGTCTACACTAGTTACAAAAACCAATGAGAGAAGACCTCAGCAACTATCATAGCATATTTCAAAATGCACTTTGCATCTCTGGAATTGCTGCAGCCTTCTGCGATACATCTGATGCTGTCAAAAAACAGGTTTCAGGCAAAATATTATTCATCTGACACTGTTGATATATGTTTTATCTCAGGCACATTATATTCATTGCAACATAGGAGATGCCAAAATCCAGAAGCAGACACAGAGGCCAAACAAAAATGACAATGCACCAACAATGGGTTCTTCAGCATTATCATTTGTCCATTCTCACTAGCAGACCTTCCACTCCTGTATTCTACCCCTTCATACATCTAGCTGTAGAAGTGATGATCTGCTGCCCTACATTAAAGAATTTAAAAATTCTGGAGGTTGCCTGATAGCTACAGTACTAACAAGACTGACTCAATTAAGGCAATTCACACAACAAAAGACAGAAAGTTCAATCCTGCTAGTATGATCCTGGACTGTTCAAACACAGTGACCACACTGTTGAAGACTGTTCAGTACAAAGGTATCATTATCCTAACTGAAGTACTTACCCACCTAATACGTAGTCCCATAAAATCTTTGGTCTGACTGAAAAGCTACACTTCAGAAACCACAATAGGAGCTATTAACAAGTTATGCAATAAAAAAACCAGCTTGTCAGTTTGATTCACATGTAGGCTGATCACCATAAAAAGGAGTAAGCCTTTCACAGCATGAGATTCGTGGCAACTGCAGCTAAGGATCACCAGAGCTATTAGTTAAACTACACTGGATTCCTTACTCACAAATTGCTATACCTTCAGGTTTAGATCAGCAAGAATTGTCCGAACTTTACTACTTATCCATGTCACCAAGAAAATTGCCGTTCTGAATTAACCTATAGCTTTTCATCTCCTCTCATAGTCTACACTCTGACTAAACAACCTCAGAAATGCAAATACTAATTTTCAACCCTCCCTCCAATTCCAGGCTTGATCTATAGGAACTTTAGTTGATTATTTCTTCCAGCTAGTTCTTCATTGTTAGCCGTGCTCAGTACTTTCACATTACTTGGTCAACTCAATTTTATTCTACCCATTAAATCCATCAGTGGCAAACTCAAAGGAATTTAAATACAGTAAACTGAAGTTAAAAATTAAGAAGTGTTGACAACTACGTGACCATACCATTCACCATTCATCTTCACCCTTCAGAAGACATTTTGAAAGGCAAGATTCTCTGTATATTCTCACTGAAAATGTTTGAGGACACAGTTTTGAAAAGCAGTAGAGCCTTCTGAAAACCACAATTCAGTGCTGTCTTTTGGGAAACAGCCCTAACCAAGCAGGATCAAGGAGGTCCAATACTCCACACACAACTTCTCAGTCAAAAGTGCTTCTGCAGTGGTCACTAACAGAATAGGCGCACCTCCTCGGGAAGGATTTGCTACTTGAGATTCAAATCGTGATACAGCTCCATGCTGTATCACTCATGTATCGTAAGCAGTTGTTCATTATTTGATAAGAGTGGATTTCATCTAGTCATCATTAATATTCAAAGTAAAATTCCAACTTGGGTGATCTACTCACAGCATGGCAACATACTCCAGCTGCAACTCCTCCCTATTACGAGGACAGGTGTATGACTGACTTGTTTTTGTTTTATGAGCTAACTAAACTCAGATTACAATTTAAAAGAAGATTTAGCTGATGTAACTACTAAGTGCTGTAGTCCTGGATGTTCTTTAATCACAGAGCCTGTGTTTGTCTACCTCTGGCCTGAACCATTCTTGCTTGCTAACCCGATTTTTAGGCATAAAACTAATCAGATTGCAGGAAAGAAAAAGAAAAAGAAGGCTGTACAATGTTTCTGCCATAATAATTAGAAGTACAGACTCAGAAAAATGCCTGGCGATAATCATAGGAAGTTGGCATTGCCAGGGCAAAAGAGGGCAATGAATCTCACAGCCAACCAGGAGTGCAAAGGGTAAGACCAGAAACAGCAATTCCCATAGCATAACCTGCCACAGAACCAAAAGTCTAAGCCAACATCTTAGTTTGAATGTTTTACAGGTAAATGAGGCAATCTACTTAAACTTCTAGTTTTTTAGACCCATTTAAAACTTATTTTGAAAAGCATGTGATAATTTGATAATTTGGAAATTTTAGCAGCAGGTCATTTTTTCCCCACTATCTTTTCAATCCACTTTATAAACATTTAAAAATATCTTGTGACACACTAACATATCCCATTCTTTGAATGGAACCTAACAAAGTCCTCTGCTTTAAAGATGCACTTGTTGCTGTTCCATGTCTTAATGACAAACTCACTTTGAACCCACACCACTGAGTTGAAGCAATCCTTAAAATCATTTTTAAGTTGTTATCCAGCAAAATATTAACACTCCAACACCAGGAAAAAACATGCAATAATGCTGATGTTCATTAATACTTGATGTGCACTTTAAGCTTACTGTTTATTAAAAAGATCTGTAGTCCTGTTTTTCTTTTCTTTTTAATATAAAATAACAGCAACTAAACACCATATAAATAACTGCTATCAGATACAAGAATGGGTAGGACCACATCATCATCATCTTTACCTCTTTAATTTTGTTCCTCTTCTCTCGGATATCCGGGTCTGATGGTTCTCCACTGTTTATCCCTATAAGATTTGGTAAAGGAACAGGGGGCAGTGGCTTGCTGTCTTTCTTTTTCAACTCTTGCACTACTTTGTTCTTTTCTGTCTGAATCTCAGCTTGAATCTCATCACGTGATTTCTTCAATTTCTCCTTAGCCTCTTCCAGAGCCTTTTCATGATCTGCTCGGATCTTATTTCTCAGACGTTCCTCTTCTTCTCTAGAGACACAAATGCTAGTCAGCATCTCATTACTAAAAACACATTGCTTATAAATAAATGGCAGCTTCAAAACAGAAGCCACATCCCAAGTTGGTTTACTCTAAGTAATTCTAATGATTCAGACAAGTTTACTGAATTACGTTAGTGCACAATCCTACACTATTTTTGCTGTGAACCCTAAAAGAACAGCGCACACATCAGCAACACTATTGTAGAAAAGTGTATCATAGGGGTTTTCTAGGTTATATCTCAGCACCTTTGCTTGTCTACTCAAAAATTTAGAGAGGAAGAGCCCTACATTCTGTACTTCAACTACAGGACACGTGCAGAGGTACATCCAGCAATCACTCAGTTTAAAAAAAAAAAGCAGAAGGGCTCTTCCTTGCCTTCTGCACAATAAATACATCATACACAACTTGTGAAGATCTGAAGTAACCAGGAAAAAAAAAATCACAGCCACTCTTTTTATTAACAATGAGGTGTGACCTGCAAGAGCTGCAAACCCCACCACAGCATGTTTTGTCTTGAATTCAGAACTCATTGTTCCAATCAGTACGGTCCATAAACCTCACAAATTAAATGCAGAGTTAATTATAAAGCGATTTAGGAACATAAGAGCTTTTGAAAGCATGATTTGGAAACTCACTGTCAACAAAACCAACATCATCTTGGTTCTAAGCACAATCTTCCATCATGATCTTTAACGATCAGTGAAAGTTTTGAGATTCACACACAAAATTAGGAGTGCTGTTTTAAAGCCTGGGTTACACAAGAGGTTATTCTAACAGACAAAAAATGGCCTGTTCCAGTCCTAAAATATTTCAAGGCATCAGAAACATACACATCAGACTCAATATAACACAACCTTTTCAAGCTTCTTTAAAATATAGAGCTGCTCAATGACTAATGTATGCCAAAATAGTTGTAGGATTTAAAACATGCACTAGTTACAAAAAAAACCACACAAACCAAACCAACCCCACATCCCACTAATGTAAGCCAAAATAGTTGTAGGGATTTAAAACATGCAAAAAAAACCACACAAACCAAACCAACCCCACACTCCCTCCCTGTTTCCTCCTCCAGACAAAAATACTTTTTCAAAGACCATTAAGGAGAAGACAGTGCATAATGGAAAAGAAAGGCAAGCAGCAAGCCACGTAAGAAATATCAAGCTTGGCCTAACTGCTTTTCGGAGGAATTGAGCCACTTGACCCATACCACATTTTTTTTTCAGTATACTGAAAACGGACCAATGAAAAGGAGCAACCACCATTTGCTATGTGAGAATTAGAATAGAAAAGTTCAGTTGAAAGGGACCTACAGCGATCATCTAATCCAACAGTAATTAAAGACCAATGCAAAGTTTACAGAAAAAAATAAACACAAGATTGACAACTGTTAACCAAACTGACAACAAAAATAGGAATGTATCTACATATTTAAATTGGGATATTTTTCCTGCAAAGGTTATTAAAAATATTTGACAAAGTCTACGATAAACCAATAATGTTTCCAGAGATTCAAACAAATTTTAAGTAACTCGCTGGGGTGCTGTGTTGGAATATTTGGGGATATGGACAGATCTTACCGAGCTTTGCAAGTATAATAGAACTGTTTTTACTAATCTCACAGATCAAGTCATGTCTATTATAGAGCACTGCTTCACCTTTACAAAAAAAGGTCAAAGAATGAAGCTAATAATGAATAACTTGCATTAGTATCGGAGCAATCCCACCAGACTGGTCCATTTTGTGCAGGGTTTGTGACTGTTAAAAATCAGTTCTCCTTAGGCAGAGGACTGCAAATCAAAGCGCAATAAATGAAGCTTTTAGTTCCAGAAATTCACAGTTCAAACCCCCAGTGCACTAGCCCTGACTGCTATCTCAAACATCCAGTATTTTAAGTTAAAATTTATACACCTCTTTGCTCCAGTCTTCAGCTTGGGCTCAAAAGCTCAAATAGAGACTTTTTTTTAGGCACACATTTTATTCTCAATTTGACAGAGCCTGACATCACTTGATGTCATCCAGAAAATAACTTCCCAGTTTACAGGCCAATGTGCATAGCATGCAGGGGCAAAACCATGGTACCATAACATAAATTATCTCAGCAAAATGAATTGTTACACAAAGAGTGTTTTATTAGCCCTTACATTTTTCTTAAGTGTATTAGGTTTGCATTAAAAAAAAATTATAGTAGCATTATTACTTTTCAGTATTTCAGCACCAGAAATACAATGCAATGTTTTAACAGATGCACTCACTGAAAGGCATTCAAACTGAAGTTCTTCAGCCACTTTTCTCAATATGACTCACGTCACATCCATATTTCTCCCAAACAATAAAAAGTGAAGGACTGAGCTCCTTACTTTGACTATCAAATCCAAGCTCATTAACACTGTTGAACAGTAACAGTCCTTCTTTCCCTCAACTGTAGAGCAAAGAAACAGTTTTCAAAGTGGCAAAAGACTAGCCTAAAGTGAGAAAATACAGGTAATACCATTTACAATAACTTTTATTTCTACTATGACCCATTTACGGGGGGAAATAACTTTCTTGTATTCCTGTAAAAGTTACTCACATTCTATTGTGGCAGCAATGTGCTCAATTCAGTAACAAAAGCAGCTGAAAATTTCTATCAACTGAAAGATGTAAAACTGTGGATCTGTAGTCTGGAAAGCTTTTCCAAGGCTAGCAGAGGACTACGTAAAATGCAGCTAGAGAGAATGAGGTTGCCAGAACGAGACATCATTCCCCACAGTCATGTTCTCACCAAGAGACAGCACGCTGTACAGGAGCCAAAGAGGTGGCTTACAGAGAATGAGAAATAGGAAGTGCTACTGAACATTTAAGAATCAAAATACTTCAGTGTGCGGATAATGTATTTTGGAAGTACGTTTCTCATTTTCAAAACTCAGTTTCTGGAGGCAAGTGACAGTCTTTACCTTCTGACTAGATCTACTAACATTTTGCTAACGGATACTGAAATTCTTTTTGCAAAGGTTCAACCATCACTGAAAAACCTGAATTTTTCAGAAAAACAGGGTAACAATGTATCTCAGACCTTAATAAAAAGATGTTCAAGGTATAGTCACATTAACCTAATTTGAAGAGGATGCTTTACAATCAGTGTGCTTTATTCCTAAATAGAAATGTTTTTGGTAAAACCCACGGTTAACATGCATGTCCCCAAATATGATCCCCCGTGTGAAAAGATTAATGATGTTTGAGTAGTTATAGTGAGTCTGACTCACTAAAATGAGTCACTGGTGATGTGCTTTGTGCACCTTCACTATTTTCTACCATCAAGATCAAGTGCCATGAAGATTTTGCCTTTACCTTTCCTTTAAATTTTCAGTCTCAAGTGCTGCATACAACAGTAACAATAAAAGCTCCATCACTCTACCAACTTCATCTATTTCTAGATTCAAACTGCATGAAACAGCCATAAATTGGAAAACAAGTTTTGAACTCACGTCTGTTTACACTGCAGGAACCACTATATAAACATACAAAAGCTGTTGATTTCTACAGCACTATAATCCAATTAGAGTCATTAAGGAGGTTTGAATGACAGTCTACTTTCTTTCAGTCACTCAGCAGAATACCTAAGTGTTTGAAGAAAATACACAGAGACTCAATAGAGATGAAAAATTCTACTGCTAACTGTATGATCAGCTCCAAGTCTTCCAGGAAGTGACATTTTGAGACAAACATAAGAAAACAGTAAGATGAAGAGAAAGGTCAACAGGTATTTGCGGGAGTTTACAGGAGATACTACAAGAGCTTCTTCTGCAGACAGATATTCTCTATGCAATTACCAATGATGGACAGCATGAGCTACAAGAAATGTCATATTCTACGTTCCAGCTGAAGACATTTTACCGAATATAATCAGGTATATGACCCTAATGGAAGAAAAATCACACCCCTAAATACCAATACCACATGTTTCTTCTGAGTTCTTAAGCAACAAGAACTAAGTGAAAATACAGAATAAAGTTAAGAGAATGAGAACATTGGAAATGTGTGAGCAGCTGACGCCCCCCCCCAAGTCACACCCAAACACCAACAACCTCCCCATCCAGCATAAGAAAGAGTCAGCAATGGTTTAATGCGTGTAGATAGCACTACATTCAAATACTCAGAGTTAAAGAAAAGAAACCTCAGAAAGGATCAATCTAAAAATATAAGATTGGAAAGAATCCCAGCATAAACACATATACCAAAATGTGTCAAACAGCTTCCCTATCCAACTATCCACCCCACCCCCCCGGCTTCTAGGCAACATAAGCAAACTCTTAAAATATAGAGTATTTTGAGTAAATCTTCAAAAACCTTACCTAATAGAAAGCTGCTGCTTCCTTCTAGTCACCCCAACAGCTTATTCTAAAGTGTCAAGACAGAGGTTCAAGTACCATGAAACTACAGCAGTAGCTACTTTAAAACAAGCAATATTATTAAAAGAATCTGTGATTAGACTATTTTTGCCAGCAAGAACCATAAATAGACCTAATAATTAGAATCTGAAACTAGAAACAGGTGCAAGTTTTTTAAACCACTGTAATTAACTATTGCAGCTGCTTGTGCAGGAACACTGTACATCCTCAAAGCATCCACGAGCTGTCTAAATGTCATTCAGAAAAGACCACAAATTATAACGCTTGATAACCGAATCACTAACCGAAACTTAATGTGCTTTAATTATGCACGCAGTAGTGAGCATTCTGAACTTAACAGCTACTAAGGCCTCACTTGCCAAGACAATGACTTTTAACGTCTCTCCTATCTGCTGTGACAGCAACAGGCTCTTAGAAACTGAATTGCAAAAAACCAAAAATGCTTTCAAACTTCTTCATAAGAAGTCTTCAAAAGAAGAAATAGAAATTAGAATGGAGTCAAGAAAAGAAAACTGGCCACCAGCAACTGTTCTCTCACACTAGAAAGCAGAGCACTGGGTCACTATAGCAAAAGGACAACCAGTTTATTATCATTTGGATTTTCAACAGATGGATAGACAAGAACCTTTAAAGCACATAAATATTTGTGTAAGTCTGTCATCCACAAACAAACCCCTGTTTGGAAATTCTGAACTTTTACCCTTTTGTCAAGCTTAATCATAGAATCATTAAGGTTGGAAAAGACCTCTAAGATCATCGAGTCCAACCATCAACCCAACACCACCATGTCCACTAAACCATGTCCCTAAGCGCCTCATCTACATGTCTTTTAAATACCTCCACAGATGGTGACTCAACCACTTCCCTGGGCAGCCTGTTCCAATGTTTAACCACTCTTTCAGTACAGAAATTTTTCCTCACGTCCAATCTAAACCTCCCCTGCCGCAACTTGAGGCCATTTCCTCTCGTCCTATCGCTAGTTACTTGGGAGAAGAATCTTCAGAGAGAAATCTTCAACCAGAGGCTACTTTCAGAGACGTAGTGCAACAGAGACAGGCACTAATTTAAAAAAAAAAAAACAAACCACACCTAACTTTGAGAGTCAGTGCCTAAAAAAAACATTTCACATGTTAACTACAAAAGTTGTTTTTCCCTCCAATCTTGCAGCATACACGATTTTCTAACATCCACACATATTACAACCCCATCATGTTCTCCTAGTATATAGAGAATATACATTCATGACACAAGGACACTGGAGATATATATACTGCCCCTCATTGCCCAGGAAATTAACCCAAATTGCAGATTCCTTGAGTGGTTTCTTTTAGACAAAGGTGACAGTAGAATTTATTTCTAGCAAGTGGTTAGATTTGCATGTGACATGAGTACTGCTCCTCAAACAAAAGGAACATGAGACAGAGTCCTTATTCAAGTCCTCTTATCCCTCTCCATCCAGTTTCAGAAGTTTTTTCCTCTTGCTGTCACACTTCCCCTTGACCTTTTTCACATTCCTATTTCCTGCCTTCCTTTACTATTATCTGTACCAACTTAGGCTCCGCTAGCTTGCTTCCTTGGTCTTCTACAAAGGCATCGCCGCCACTCTGAACACCAGTCCTCCTCACTTTCATCATTCAATTTCTTTGGACCACGCTAGGGAGATGACAGAATTAACTCACTGACACAGGCACTCTCCTTTAATCCTAAATACCCCCTCTTAAATTCCATGTAGACTTCCTTTAAACAAAACTTCCCTCCACTTCTATGCAATAAATGATGTCCCTAATTGATCTCTTTTGCAGCCAAATCTTAGACCAAGAATCTGGGCCTTCAGCCACCTTCATCACTGCTCTCACAAACTCTTATCTCTATGATGGAAGCTCACAGATCCTCTTTCAGATCTGCTCTCTTGTCTAAACCAAAACCTCAGTCTCTGACATTGCTTTGTAGATAGCCGTGTGTCACCTTCAAGCCATATGAACTGTAACAACTTTTATCTTCCTCCCACATCTTTTGTTCAGCAGTGGAACCTTCTCCATTGCCCACGTTGCCAGTGTCCAGGCATTCTTCCCACTTCCTAGAACTTGACTACTCCTAAACTTTTCTGCTTAGTTTCCATGTATTTTAAATGCAGTCTGTCTTAACCCATACAGTTAGAAACCCCCAGAGTTTGATGTTGTTCTGTTCATCCAGCAATTCTGTTAGGAAAACAATCCACTTAACTACTTGCATCCTTACATTGCCTTTCTGTATTTTTTTCCTGCAAAAACTAATTCATTGTATGTATTTTTCTAGGCCCAAAGGAAAGAAAACATGGCCACTTCTAGATGTCTTATATGTTAAATTCACAGATTTCCATGCTGATCGTTAAAGGCCACTGCTGCTTGTTAGTCCTGTATCTGTCTCTACCCAATTGTTTTCCTTTGTCTTGTAATTTAGGTAAGGCCTTTGGAAGCAGCTCTGGAATGAGGACAAGCAAAATCCTTGGGGAATACATTTAGAGAGAATTTCAAAAACACAGATTGAATGGGCACACAGAACTTGCAGAAGGGAGTGGAGAGTTGAAGCACATCCCTTATGCATGAAGAGCAAGCCCTCTGCAAAACTGAAAGCCAAAAAATTCCATAGTATTGCTAGGTATCTTTTGTAAGATTTTGGAACATAGCCAGAATCTTCATAAATCATCATAAGGTAATACATCCAATTAAATATTTCATTAATAAAGTGCATTAACATATAAGACATTTCTTGTTTTCTTTCACAACGATAAGAAAAAGTACAAAACATACCTTCCAGTTAAGAACAAAACAGTAGAGATTCCACTAACAAATGTAGAACATGTATAACTTTTGAAGGAGAAAAAAAAAAAAAGACATGCAGGCAAGAGGTCATCCTTCGGGAATTATTTTCTTCCTACGTTATGAACGTTAACACGAACAGAACTGGGAAAATTTATCTTGAGATTCTGTCAAGTGCTGTGACCATTAGCAAAGGCATTTGTTCCTCACCTGTCTACAGCAGCCATGCAATCATCAACTCAAAAAAGGAGGAGGGTGCCAAGCTCAAGGCAATGGCTTTCTTGGGACCTGAAAGCACTGTCATAGCTGGTACAGTCAACTTAAGTTTTACTAGTGAAGAAAGGTAGATGTTTTCTACAAACACTCCAACAGTTGCGTTCATATTAGCAGCCAGGCATTTGTCAATGCTAAGAAGGGTCACCAGAGACTGCGTAAGCATTTTAAGCTTACATGAAACAGATTTTCAGAAGAATCAGACCAACTATTTCAGGGAGAAATATGATACTTCTTTTTAAGACTACAACAGCAATGAATGCAACTTTCATTAGTGAGGAGCAAATAAAAAAAATATGAACTACACAACGCTTTACACAAGTTTTCAACTACATATAAGCAAACTCATTCAGTTTTTAGTGTCTTAATGTCATCCAGGTACGAAAACACTCTATTAAGAAAAGCAATAGATGCATAAAGTTCAACAATGTAGAGTTTTCAATCACTACAGCTCTATCAAACACATCTCATTTAGATCCTTTCTGCTTATACGATGTAAAAGAGAATACAATTAGATTTGCCTCAAGACACTAACATATAATCAGAAGTAGGCATTATTTCAGAATTTTTGCTGATTAAAGAAACTTCATTTAACAGCTGCAGCTAATTACTTCTGTGAAGAATATTAAGCCTCTGCAGAACAAGGTATTAAATCTGATTGTTAAAGCACTTACAATGCTAATATAGAGGAAAAAAATTATTTTATTTTTAGGAATCAATCTTACTTCTAAAAAAGGACACTGAAAAGCCTAAGTCTTACTAATAGTTTATGAAATTTAGGATCCCTTCATGTTTTATCAAGAAACCTGAATGAGAAGAATGTTGCTACCCGCTCTGTGTAAAAGGATTTTAAATAGCTTCCTGTCTCCCAGCACCATACTGATGGAGGATCAGATCTTCCTTTCCAATTAGTACCCCGATGAGACAGATTTTATTTTTTTTTTAAAGTAATAAAGATGGAAGAACTTTACAAGAAGCAGGAGTGAAAAATACATATAGACTATAGGAATAAGAAACAGAAAAAGAAATCAGTACTGAACAAGAGAATTGAGTAGGATAAAAAGTTAGAAATGAGCAAGATAGTAAGGACAAACATCTGGAAATGGAGAGTTTATTTTGATGCAGGATTCAAACAGCACCAAAAAATAGTAGGATAATTTTAATTCAAAACTGTAGAAGCCTACTGCAGTTAACAATGTCAAACCACAGAATTTTCTACTCTAAATCACCCTAGGTAGCTGGAAACATGGCTGTTGTACAAGTTTAGAGATATATATATATAGCAATGTATCAGGTTATTTACACTTTACTCACCACAGTCAAGTCTAGGACAGTATGGACAAACATCTTGCATGCTATATTATTTATTGATACAAAAGACAGTTTGATCAAGGCAGAATAATACATAGCTGGTCCTGTGATACTGAGAAAGCAATTACACAGAACTGGGTTCTCAGGCAAGAGCAGTGCATCATCTTTGCTTCTTATTAAAGAAGGCATCTTTACAATTAAGCACATTTACATATAGGACAAAGCAGTCCTGCTGATGTTGATGGCACAGATCAGGTACTGAAGCATACGCTCAGGCAGAAGTAAAAGTAACCAGAGCACTCCCATTACACAGCATCAAGCTCTTTAATAGTATGTCCAGTGCTGCCAAAAACTTAAGTTTTCAATAGTGAAGGAAAAAACAAAACAAAACAACAACCAGACAAGCCCAGCAACACAAGCCAGGAAGGAAAATAAGAGTGGTGCATTCTATGATTTGGCATAGACCACAAAAGTTGCTGCAGAGTCTGAAGCATTACTGTATTTTCCATACCACTCGAAGCTCACCTTTTTCAGAGGTCATCATGCTACAATCTTTACAAAAGTTGTTTATTTTTCTTTATTCCATACAAAATTAAATGCATACACTCGTTTTTCACAATGATAAAAACAAACCTGCTTTGATGGCAACTTTTTCCCAGGAAAACCAGTCCTACTTAAGCTGCCCAATATTAAACAGAATCCTAAAATTAGGCAGATTTAGATGGCTCATTTTAGATTCAAAAAATAGATTCAAATAGCTGAGAACCAAGAAGATTACAGGTTTCTGCTACACCTTAATTCTCACCCTTTTGAACACACGAAGAGTCACATTAAAGTTGCATGTACAAGTGTAGAACTTGCACTTCCTACATGCAAGAACATGCACTTGCAGAACGTGCACTTCCTATGCTATTTAACATTTTAACATTCTCTGGAGTGAAAAGTTTGTGGTTTCTTTTAAATATAATTCTTACATAATTTTTTACCTAAAGGAAATGAATCACGGGTTCCTTTTTGTACAACACCAGCAACAGTTTCAGTATATGCTCTATGGAAGCTTGCACTACAGTACTGACTTGCTACTCCTTCACCCTCTGTACTAGCTACATTGCCTGACAGTTCTGCTAAGGCAGGATGCTGGGTTCATAACCTTAGATTGTATAGGCATTTTGGGAGGAGATGGGGACAGAAACAAGAGTGAAGTGACAACAAAGGAACTCCAATCATATGTGCATTACACACAGCATCCTTGCTCTCCCTTCTTTCCTGACCTTCTTTTAAGCTGCCATATTAAACAGAATCCTAAAATTAGGCAGATTTAGATGGCTCATTTTAGATTCAAAAAATAGATTCAAATAGCTGAGAACCAAGAAGATTACAGGTTTCTGCTACACCTTAATTCTCACCCTTTTGAACACACGAAGAGTCACATTAAAGTTGCATGTACAAGTGCAGAACTTGCACTTCCTACATGCAAGAACATGCACTTGCAGAACGTGCACTTCCTATGCTATTTAACATTTTAACATTCTCTGGAGTGAAAAGTTTGTGGTTTCTTTTAAATATAATTCTTACATAATTTTTTACCTAAAGGAAATGAATCACGGGTTCCTTTTTGTACAACACCAGCAACAGTTTCAGTATATGCTCTATGGAAGCTTGCACTACAGTACTGACTTGCTACTCCTTCACCCTCTGTACTAGCTACATTGCCTGACAGTTCTGCTAAGGCAGGATGCTGGGTTCATAACCTTAGATTGTATAGGCATTTTGGGAGGAGATGGGGACAGAAACAAGAGTGAAGTGACAACAAAGGAACTCCAATCATATGTGCATTACACACAGCATCCTTGCTCTCCCTTCTTTCCTGACCTTCTTTGCCCCCAGAATTACAAATCCCCCCTTTCGCACATGATACTCCCAGAGGAGGAAAAAAGTTCCTGGAGGCATGCAGAAAATCTTCAGAAGTGATTGAGAGGACCCAAATAGCCTCCAGAAATTGAACAAGTTTTAAGTAGGGGCCTTAGCCAGCTGAGAAATTCCTTTTCCTTCTGTATACTCACATGGTAAAAAAGGAATTTCTTAGCACATATATCAATTATAGCATGCTCTCATTCAGGTAATTTAGCCTAATAACAGAACGTGCAATATTAGTTTGACTAATAAGCTCTGAAGAATTTCCTAACATTTCACCTGAGATACAGGAACAACAATATATGAGAGAACACTTAAGCAAAAGAGAAACAGGATTTTACCTGTTTACCTTCACAAGATATAGCGTGAAAACACTCCTCCAGCAGATATGGCTTGCTGAAATCACTATGTAAGAATGTCACAGAGAAAGCTGCATTAATTCCTTGCAATGGGAAGTGCTAAATATAAAAATATTATACTTAATATACAGGACAGCCTCACTCTTCACATGTGGTAGGACAGATGACACTACTGTGACATTCCACATGGACATTAGCTCATTCTAAAATGAAAGAAAAGAGGGGACATACTTGAAAAGAATTTGCCAAAAAAATCCACCAAAAAAACCACACTAAACATGTGAGTCTAGGAAGAACAATAGTAGAAAGAAGATAACTCCTGGTCTACTGTTGTTTTGAAAAAAAGACCAAGCAAACCATAAAACGGACCAAGAAAACTTTGCTTGTTAACTGTGTTGCTTGAAAACACCTCTGTTAACCCACTTTCATATAGTTAACTTGATTTGATTTTGTTAATAACAGGTTTTATTCAGTTTCAAATAACAATCAGAAAAAAATTAATCACACCAACTGTGAGCAGTAATATTTGGCTGACTTTGAAAGTGTCAAGCAAGTAACCTTAAGAACAGAGCTCAGGACACCAGAAAGGAAAAATAGGGTGCCAAAAGACATTTGCTGTATAGAATTGTGTTTGGGGGTAGGGGGTTGTTCTTTAAGGAAACTAAGAAACAGCAGTCACTAAAAATTATGACAATCATTTGAACATCCCAGTGATTCAAAATGGCAAGGTTGGAGCTTTACATCCGTAAGAAACTCTACCATTTGAGCAATAGAGGATGACAGCCTCCTGCTATCAGTTACTATGTAGGTCAACATCAGAGGAAGAGAAAAATACCTTGACAGGGTTTCACACGTATCAGCTTGCAGCAGAAAGAGGAGGAAAAAAAAAAAAGAGACTCCAGCTAGAGTTTCACATTATATTTAAGCTGATTAATACCTAGCTACTGCCACTCAACCTTGCACCAGCTCTGGCACTTGTCAGTGGCTGGTGAACTGATCGAGGGTCTTAACACAGTAGACTATCTGGGGGCTTGGTAGTGCTCTCCTAGACACTTGTTTGTTCTGAGTTTTTTTGCACAGGGTTAGCTCCCTGAATTAGCTGATGGTGGGATCAGATGACAGCCAAAGCTAACAAAGAAGCAGGAGCAATCGTCCTTCTACGGATGAGTCCACACAGCCTTCCCTTAACAGAGCCTGCCAGAGACAAATGTGTAAATTGTAGCTTTAAGGTGACTGGTATAACAAGAAATGAAACTAACTGTAGAGCTCGGAAGTAAACAGTCAAAGCCAACAGTAATAAGGCAAGGATCTGCTGGAAAATGAGGACTGTTGGATAAAATCGTGGTGAGGTAAGTGAATGACTGGACAACCCACACAACACCTAGAGCAGAGATCACCAGTGCAAGCACAAGCTGTGGCAGGTTAAGCTTTGGGAAGTTCTTCTGCCAAACTCAGAGGGGACCCATCTGCAGACCCAACTTCCATTCGGGGCAGAAATGACACTGCCTTCACTGTATGCGCAGGGTAGAGAAGTCCACCTGTGTGGACTGGTAAGAGAATATCCCTGGATGGGTAAGAGTTGCCCAGCATCAACATGGGTCCCCTCTCCTGATCACCAGCCAGACAGTGCACAGGAACACAGCTTTCCTGGTGTTGCTGCAGTGAGTAACTGATGGCTAGAAAATTAGTGGTTCTGTAGAAACAAGTCAACTAGCACGTGCATGCTGCTGATTTATTAGGTTAAAGGTTGGTTGTGTATGACTGCAGCATTAACAACATGATCAACAATAATAGTTGGAATATTGGTTTATGTAATAAAGGATATTTTAACTCTATATTCCTTGTGTTGGTCACCATCTTTGTGCAAATCATTCTTTACATTTCAGGGCTTTAGTTGCCCTACAAAAACAAGCTCCCTTACTCCTCATGCTGGTACTCAGCAGACCAGGCAGCAAGCCAGTCAGCCAGTGGTGAGCTGAGCCAGCTGAAAAAAAATCACTGATCATTTCAGGCCAAATCAGGTCTCTTAACTGGCTGACTGTCCAAACACTGCTGTTGCGGCAAGGATATATGCAAGATTAAATGGCTGGGGATACAGCAGAACAGGACACGAGCTTCAAGTGTTATAGACCTGCATGTTCAGGGACCTCAGATTAGAGCCCAAGCTATAAAGATCATGTTTTCTGCACACGCACTCACATGGCCATCAACCCCAGTCATTCCCTTCCCCACCATCACCTCTATCCCCTCACTCAGCCGTATGGTTTCCTCTCCTCTAGTTTATCCCAGTGATATTGCTTCCTCCATCAGATAAGAAACACTCCCTACCATCCTAAATTTTATTTATGCCTTAATGAGCACCAACTTGCTTCAAATGTCTCCTCTCCCCAAGCCCACTCTGATTAGTCTTTGATATCTCACTCAGCCAATGCCCAACTCTTCTTACGCCTCAGACAGCGTTGATCTTTTTCTACTTAGGGAAAAAGGGGAGGAAAGCAAAAGGCACTATTTCACAGTCATCCCACCTCCTTTTATTTTGCTCCGTGTGCAGTTCCCATCTCCAGCTTCCAAAGAAAGAAATTAATTGCTGCTCCTCACCACCACCAAGGCCCTCTGCTAGCCCTAGCTCAATTTCCCCCTCCAGGTTCCTGTTCCTAATCAGGTACTTCTTTCCCTTTTCCCACCCCCTGTACTGGAAAAATGAGAATTATATTAACTGAAGCAATGCCTTCTGCCTGATGTCTGTGTTCAAACGGGGTACCACAAGTAAGTATGGTAGCTCCCTCCTTTTACACCATGAGTCTTTTCGGCAGCCTGATCTCCAGCAGTAAACCCCAAAACTCTCACCAACTGAAGAAAAACAGCTGGAGAAAGTTAGCTATTTAAAGCAATAGCCATGATACTAGTATGGTCTTAGTCTAAAAATTCTCAATTGTTGACATTTATAGACATAATAAATTAAGTTGACAGCAAAAATACACATAAAGAGAGAAAGGCTATTGCAAAGTGAAAGCATCAACTAGCATATAATGTAGACTCAGAGATGGCACACTTTCAGGTAAGCAGATGGTACTAGACTTCTCTGCATGGGAAACCCTCTGGCAGGTCCTACAGAGCTCTAAGGAAGAGACTACCCTCACACAGATGTTCTGTCAACGCAAGCTACCACATTTCCATAATGCTATTTAACTCACCCAGCCAGAGTTGCTTTGCTCATCCCAGAAGCAACAGTGCTTTAAATACCCTATTGGAAGTTCACACGTACTGCTCAAATTTATCTTCCTCCTCCACCTATAACTGTTACCATACAGCTATATGGTAAATTGATACCTGTGTATCAATGCATTTAAAATAAGAATAGTAGTCAACGTGCATGGCGCTGTAAGTCATGCACTAACATGTTGTATGGCAGAGAGCTTGAAGAGGAAGCGGAAAACCCTGGGATCTACCATATGAGACCGATACGAGCTCTTCATTACAGGGGTACAGTAGGTACACCTACTACTAGGGGTGTGCAGCTTAGTCCAAACACAGGTCTACAGCAATCTCTCTTGACTTGCTCCTCTCACCACCAAGAAACAGTTATGCACAACCCTCCTGGCTAACACAGTGTCAGTGCTAGTCAATTAGCCTTGCTGTGGCACAGGAGTAGCATTTGATTTGTCTGAAACACAGATCAGCTCCTTGCACCACAGGATTGGCAGGATCACACTAGTCACCAGCACTCCCCTCCCTCTATGTGGCAGCAGTTTAAAATGTAGTACTGCTTCACAGAAACTGGAAGAATTATGGGGCAATAAAAGAAAAAAAAATAATTTGAACTCAGGCTCAGAATATCAATAACTTTCAGAAGGTATTTCGTGACATGTCGTGAGAAAAACCCAGACAGGAGCTGCAGGCAGTGTTCTGTTGTTAAACACAGTCCTTCCTTATTTCAGGGGAAAAAAAACAAATATATATAGCACTTATACTGTGATTCAAAAGGATTTCATATAAAAGGACACAGACTGCAGTGTGGATATACTTTTAACAGTAATATTGGATTAATTAAAATAGAAATACTCTACAAAAGTTCTTCCCCCATACAGCACCAGTGGGACTGGTTAGAAGGAAAGAACAGCAAAGCTTTATACCTCTCTACTTGGCAAATCAGCCAAAATAGTAACTAAAGATAGAGCAACAAAGAGCTGGAAATCATGACGTACCGTCTAAGCTGCACTGTTCCACAGAGCAAAACTGTATCTCATTACTCCCAAAGTTCTTTAATCTCGTCAATAAAGCAGAGGATGAAAGACAACTGTGTGACAAATTATTTAGCCTTCCAGGTGCTTTTAATAAAAGTTTCCACATTAAAATAATCCACCCTGCTAATAAACTACACAATTTTGATTCAAGGGACAGATAATTGGGTTTTGGGGGGGTTTTTTACCTTTAAAAAAAGCCAGAAAAGCAACACTGGATCAGTAACTCCCCACCCCAAGAAAAAACCTAACAATGCAAGGCTCACACTACTCAGTACATTTATGAATACGGAAAGCAGGTTTTTGCACATCAGAAGAGAATACAGTCCCCATCACAGAAAGGTTGAGGTCAGAAGGGACCTCTGGAGGTCATCTGGTCCAACCCCCCCTGCTCAAGCAGGGCCACCTAGAGCCGGTTGCCCAGGACCACATCCAGACAGCTTCTGAATATCTTCAAGGATGTAGATATCATTACCACAAATTATGCAGTGGAGTTTCCTCATATACAAGCAAACTGCAGAGAATATGAGCAATAAGCTTCGCTCTGAAAAAGACACCTTTCCAATTGCAATGTCTTCCCAACCAAGTAAACAATATTGTTGACAGCCAACTAGGCTAGTAAAATCCAGCACATAGTCTAAGGAATGACTGACCCATAAACAAGGTAAGGATGTTAGCATCATGATGGTAAACACAACAGAATGCAAAAAAAGTATAAAAGAGGAAATTGTAATGATTAAACTACTCTTACACATTACAATTAAGTCAGCTAAAGATGACTTGGCATTCTTCGGGAACTGCTAAGCAGATCTTTGTTCATATACATCTGCAATAAAAATATTGTCAGGATACAAGAAGTGAAACAAAATACAGCAAAGGAGCAATATTTCAGTAGTATATACATCTAGAACTCTAGTATAGTAGTACATCTGGTATATACATCTAGAACTATCATGGATGTTTTTCATAAACCTATGATAAAATTAACAGATTAAACTAAAGCAATGAAACGTTGATTAACAGCTATCAGTGCTATTTCCAGTATCAGTGAAATACTTAAATATTAAAGTGTTTTACAGACTACATATACAGGCTTTAGATATATGCAACAGATGAGTTGGACACAAACTACTCTTGACATGACTAGGACAGAAAATACACAGAAGTACTGTAGCCCAGAACATGAATCTGAAATAATGGAAGAGCTGGGGATATAAAGTGTCTCAGCAATTTGATCTTTGAATTGTCTTCATCAATAGAATCTCAGATTTTTCAGATATCTTTATAAACAGTACATAGTACACAGTGTTATCTTCCTCTGTTAATTTGCTTAATACAATCACATATACATCCGGCATGTAAAGTCAAATTTCTTCTTTCTCCACCACTACTGCAGTCAACTCCGTAAATTCCCAGCAACAAAATGCAGCTCATGGACAGTTGTAGTCATATGTTTGATCCCTCTAAGATTAAAATCCGTTTCATTAGTTCAAATGATTATTGCAAATTCCTTGCCTCTTTCATGAAAAAGAGGTCATATCCCTAACAAATATTTTATCCATAATATAACAGTACATAATTAAGAAAGAGATGACTCAAACAGGACAACATTGTTGATTTGACTAATGAAAACTCTGGAACTACAAAACAACCCACGACTCTCTCCTTCACCAGCTGTAGGCAACAAAATCCCATTTATTTTGAGAAGTTCAGACCCAACAGTTTCAAACATACTGATCCAGAGTAAACAAGCATGCAGTCCCAAGATCATCAAACCAAGAGATTCAACTCTTTACAACCCGAAGTCCAGTGTGAGCTTGGGCTCAGCTCCACCAAAAACAGTTACTTTATGAGAAGATACTCTCATGGCTGTAAGCCACAAAAGGTAAGAAAAAGAGTGAAATTGCTGAGACACTAACTTAATTCAAGAGAAAAGTGTTTACTCAAGGCGGCATAAAATCTGAGAAAAAAGTGGAGTTGGAATATGTTGACCCAGCAAGACCAAGAATCAACACACTCCAAGAATCAAAGGAGGTTGATATTTTCCTACCTTACACCTTCCAGGCCAGCAGGGACTCACTGAGCTGGTAAGCACATCAATACTCAGTAAATAGCCTAACGGGCTAGGCTCCCTGCATGAGCCAGCAAATAATCGCTGTGTATTTCCTGCTTGAGGAACCTCTGTGTATGCTAGAAGATGTCAAACACATCCACATGTTGGAAATTTTAGAGAGAGACTCTATTTCTGAAGATTAATGCTGTGGCAAAAACCCATGGAAATTTTAGAGAGAGACTATTTCTGAAGATTAATGCTGTGGCAAAAGGTCATATCCTTGCAGCCACTGTCATGCGTGGAAGTTAATATTAGTTGAAAGTTCGTTCCAACCCTAAAGTAGAGATGCTGCAAAATCAAGCACTCGGACTAGGAAATGGAAGCTTAATTCCCTCTCCTATAAACATTATGTCACCTTCAGTCATCATTTTGGATTCCAGAAAGAAGGGATGGGAGAAAAAATAAAGAACACAAAACACGGTATTTAAGATGGCTGTCAAAGCCTCATGTAGCTTCCCTTCTTGAGGATTTCTGAATGTTTATGGAGGCTTTTATTTCCTCTTGCTTCTCAGAGGTTAAAGTTCACTCATTCTTAATAGGTTAAAAGAAGATGAGGCAGTGTTAGCCACCTGTCACCACAACATGTTTCGGGACCACACCTAGCCTTTGTGGGAGAAAGGGTGGGGCAAAGGCTATCTGTGATCTGAAAAACAGCATGGCATAAAGGAACATAAGAAAAACTTCGGCGTTACATTTCCATCCAACTCCTTCTATCCTTCCCTCCCCTCCCGGCTTTCCCATCTCCACATAGCAGAGAAGATGGTGATGCTTTTTTAGATGTCTCGGACTACACAACCATTGGATGGCACTTGCCACCTCCACAGCCCTGTTTTATTTCAACTGCTGAGCATTGAACTGAAAACAGCAGGGTCAAATTGCTAAAAATAAGTGACCAATCATATAAAAAGAAGAGGTAGAGCAGAAACTGAAAATAAAATATAAAACAAAAAACCGTCTGCCACAAATGTTTTTGAACAGTTTGATGTAAATATAAGGCTTTCTAAATCTCAAAAGGCATTCTATTTTAAGCATTATTGAACCCACCTGAAAGCAAGGTTATGGCTGATGCAGTTTAAGGCAATTTTTCAAGGCAGCTTGGAAGAACTCTACTTAGTCTGCACAGGTTCCAGAATTTTCTTATTAACAGAAGTCAGACAGAAAAATGAATTTGTTAAGTATCAAATTTAAGGAATATTTTAATTTTTTTATGCTTCCACATATTTTCTAGTTACTAGAACACTAGACAATATTACATAGTCTGCTTTTTTGCTAAAAATTCCATACTATGAACCCATGACAGTTCAAAACAAACTTGCTAGCGAACCAAAGAACAGCAAGTAATTACGACTTACTCAAAAATTACACACACCACTTTGGAGTTCGGGCTAGTTGTTGGTTTATTTACTTGTTACTGTAGGAAAGGAAACTCCATAGATATTTACTTGGGGTTTTTTCCTTTTAAACTCAAAAGGCACTTTAAATTTTCCCAGGATCACCACCAGCAAATTCTAGAGTATGAAAAATTTTGAAGAAAATTAAATACCTTAATGGACTAAATCACAATCTTGTGCTGGGGATTGATCAGGTGACTCGTGTCAGTATCTGAACCTCCCAGACCAAGTAAAGGTGGTATTTTCTTTGCAGTGCCTTAAGTTTCTCTTGCAATTGTTCCTGCAGGTTACATTACCACTTGAAACGTCACATATTTCATTGAGCATAATGATTCAGGCATCTTGCCAAATTGACACAAATATGTCAAGCCTCATTTTTCTTTGTAATAGCAGTAGACTGGATGATCTAGTCCCACAGTAGTGTGATGGCCAGATGCTATTCTGAGAAAATTACGTCTAAAGAGGGGAGAGAGGGTGTCAAGCAAATGACTATGCATAACTGCAATAGCATATCCATCTGAATAAAATTAGTGCTCAAGCAATTTATAGAAACCCAAATAAACATATTAAAAGACTACAGATGTATAAAAACCAGAGCAAACCAAAGACCTGGGGTTCACATGTAGTAGTTAGTAACACAATCTCAAAAATTCTGTTGTTTCACAAACACACACAAGAACGAAAGTCACCATTAGGCATTTGACTTTGAGTCAATAAACTGTTCCCATCGCCTACTCTGGCCAGCAAGCACCTATCAAATGCTGCAATGCCAACACAGGACTGGGTAAAAGCCAGCCAGAAAGATTCCAGGTTCTCTTCTATCACTGTTTTTTTGTTGCTGTTTTTCATATCAACTAATATCAGGAATGATGGGGTGATGGGGTTTTTTGGTGGGTTTGGTGGTGTTTTTATAAAAGAGCTTCCTTTGGTTACCAATACAACTTTGAATGATTCTCAATTGTTCTGTTCACCAATATCACTACAAGAAAAAGCTGAACCAAGTTCATAACAGAAGTTAATTTATAAAAATTTCCAGTAGAATATGTCACCTCATTAAACATTGGTTTTAAAGTTTCACATGCAAGTATTGAAATGACAGTAGTGACAACTGATTATCCACTTCACTGAGCAGTTTATAGATATCACGTATACAGATACCTATGGAAGGATACCACGGTATCAGTCCCTCAATATAAGAAAGTTCCCATCAGTCCCTCAATATGAGAAAGTTCCCAGACATGATAAAATGAAAAAAAAAAGTTCTCAGTTATCAGGGTGACAGTTATTGCAGTGCAGTTAAGTTCCCTTCCATCACTGGGATGTGAATTAGTAATTCATTTCACAGAAACAGGCATAAACATTCACACTCTATGAACTTTTCACTGCACTGATCTGGACCAACTTAACAAGTATAACAGTTAATAGATCCAACTTGACTGTTTTTAAGTACCTAAATCAGTATTTTTAACAGTTCAGAGTAACAACCAGTTAAAATAATGTGCACGATATAGTGATAAAACTGAAGTTAAAAATTTAATTCTTAGCACTATTTCTCATTTGTTTTGGTTTTTGCTATTTACTGGAAAATGGCTGTTTCACAGACCCATTAATATTTTAATTGTCGTGGATTCCAGTGTCTCTAGAAGGTGGAATTATTCACAAAAGTAGAAATTTGAATTCCTTGAATACCCTTTATAAGTGCATGATATAGTGATAAAACTGAAGTTAAAAATTTAATTCTTAGCACTATTTCTCATTTGTTTTGGTTTTTGCTATTTACTGGAAAATGGCTGTTTCACAGACCCATTAATATTTTAATTGTCGTGGATTCCAGTGTCTCTAGAAGGTGGAATTATTCACAAAAGTAGAAATTTGAATTCCTTGAATACCCTTTATAACACCAGAACTCCATGATGCAGAAGAGTCCACTTACCCTCTGCGGTATTTTCTTCTCCAGAACACTGTGCATTGCAATTCAGAATTCAATACATGCGTTGCTTAATAATTTGGAGAACACTTTCCACTCAAATAGAAGCCAACGACAGCAGAACAGATGCCTTTAGGAAACTAAGGATGTGTGATTATAGCACTGGGAAAACAGATACATGCTTGCATCATCTGCAATTATTAAGCTTAGAATTAAACAGTCTTCAATGTTTCCAAGATAAACCTGATTAACAAGAGATTTAAAAGGTCACTAGAAACATGGTTCTTACTCAAACTAGTCCCACTATCATTTTTTCAGGATTGAATTTTCTCTTTCTTTGTGGAAAAAAAAAAAGCAGGGGCAGGGGGAGGGGAGAATATTGTATCTTATCCAGGAAAATAACTCCTCTCTTCTCTAAGCAGCATCCTTCCCACCACTTTTGCCATCTCAAACAAGCCCAGAGAGTGGATGTTTGAAAAAACACACACCAAGTGGGTGTTTTTTCAAGTTTTGTTTTCAAAGCATAGAGCAAAATTTATTTCATAAAAATAATGAAAACAAGCAGGAAGTTTGCAGTCTAGAAAGTCAGCTCTGGATTATGATTTTTTACATATACAGGATGCAAGTATTCTGGAGCAAAAGCAGATCCCCTAACTTGCATAGGGAAAATAGTAAATAGCACTCAAAATGCAATACATTTGTAAAGATAGCAACATATCCAGAAAAGTCTGCTGAGGAAACAGCACATGCTGTAAACTATTCTTACTAGCCAACAAACCTAAACCACGAGTACAACCCAGTGTATTCAGCACAAGTTTACTTATCTGGCAGGATATTCAGAGCAAGAACATGGCAGATGTGATCTTCCCCTTCCCACTGAAGGATTTAAGGGATATACGCGGCTCCCACAGATGAGATGTTTTTCTCACCCTTTATGAGCACATTCAGTTTGATCCAATAAAAAAGTAAAACAGATTAGTTTGATTTACCACTGACAGTCACCTGCTCATAAGCGGCCTGACTGTACACTTCAGCAGTTAAAACATGTCAGCGGGTCCCTGAGAAAAATGGTAACAAATTACTGAGAGGGAGAAACTACTTATGCAGCTTGCCTATGCAAACTTCAAATGTCTTGCTGACCTACAGTGCTAAACCTCAGCTGAGATGAATGTCATCTTGCAGAAGTCTTCCAAGTTGCTACCAGCACACACTAAATATGAACATGACATTTCTGCATGCTGGTGTTAATAGACACAAAATAATCTCATTTAAGAGCTCTTAAATCTTTATACAACAAGAAAATACTTTCATCATATGCACTCCCTTAAAGCTGTAATTTTGCTCATGCCATACTGATCAGATTACATAATATTAAACCAAATGAAAACCTCAAACTTGCTCTCTCAAATAGAATCATAGAAAATAGCTACCTGTCCATTGTAAGCCTCAATGGCAGCACTACGGCAAGGAGTTGGGGAAGCATTTACAAAAATCCTCTGGGGGTTTAAGAGGTGACTAACAAGTAAGAAAGCACATAAAACATTAATGAAACTCATGCTGAATACCATATGCAAAGTAATCCAGTTCATGGGTTTGCATCGTAAGAATATTTACAAAAATGAAGGCAGCAAGACAGAATCATAAATATGATTCAACATTTGGGCAAATAAATCCTGTAAGGAGCAGAACTAACGTAGCCCCATATTTCAGACATCAATCACCTTTAGCTTTCTGTCCCAATGTTTCCTACCACCTCGGTAACGCACCCCATTGCTATTGGCATCCCATAAAACCCAGCTCTTTCCTGCCACAGCGTTAATTTCCAGCCACCCTTCTCCAGCGACCAGTGAAGAACAGAGGACACGTGCTGTGGCTGGTTCTGAGTTTCACTTGTGCAGATTGACCAGCAGCAGACCAAGTATCACAAATGACTCTTGGGCTCATAGCTGTGATTCGTCCTTCAGCACTGTCCCTAATTAAGGTCTTTCTCTTTCACCCAGTGCTGAGACATGCACAAGATACAGAAACGTTACTTATTTTGACAGGTCACCCTTTGCTGCTGATAGATGTTACAGGGGAGAAAGAGGGAATAGAGAACAGAACAGGGTCAGCGAGCGCTACAGGTGAACATATGGCACAGCCACATAAACTTTGTTTGCTTAGGAGGCAAGGCTAAAGATACCTTTAAAAAGCAGTCTCTAGCTTAGAAAAGAAGGTTAATAAATAACCTATAACATATCTTCTCATTCTTTATTTTTTTTTAAATTTTAGAAACACCAGCGTATCTGGTTGGGTACTCAAAAAAGAATGGAAGTTACCAGGAAAAATTATCTCCCTTATTTTTCGAGATCTTCAAATACTAAATAATACAAGTTCTTTATTTGAGTGAATGAACGAAGCTACGTAATTTGCTCTGTGCAGGACACTAGATCAGACAACAACATAAAGACAAAAGGAATCAAAAGCCTACAAGTTTTATGAGCAAACATATATTACAAGAACTCAGCAGTTCTCAAAGCTTTTCCCAATATTTCCCCCCCATGAATAAGTGTATTCACCCTCAATACAATAAAGTAAAACCTGTTTGTCGAATTTGAAGACAAATATCAAAAGTCGTATTGATCAAATAAGAGGTAAATAACTACATTTAAACGCAGGTACTTTGGAAAAGTTACAATCATACAGGACATTTAGAGCCCTCAGACTTTTTATTTCAAGGTTTGGGGCAGCAGGGGAAAGGTACTTATTTTTCCCCTTTCTTGGCCTTACTACCTTGTTGGGTTGTTGAACACTCCTCTCCCCACAAACAGTTAACTTGCAACAGAACTCTGAATTTTAGTAATAAAGTGAGAATCTAGTTACTGAATTAAGACAGATGATAGCACTCACTTGAGCCTGCAACTGGAAATGAAGGGAAAAGAACAAATCCCACAAGCTATAGCCAAATACATGTCCTCAAGTTCCCGCTTTGTTAGCCTCAATAACTACTGTGGGAAACAGCTGCCTACCCATCAGACCAGACTCTTCTCAACACTGAGCGCTGCAATAGTGGAAGTGCGGGTGGTGGAATAAAAGTACTGACCATGTTTTGGACTTTATGGGCTTCTTAGGGAAGGACATAAGAAGAGAAGAAAGGCGTTACAGAAGTTTTCCTCTTTGCCCACATTCAGTCTCAGTTCAACTGTTATGAAAACCTGTACACATACAACACATGATGTCACCAAACTTGTAACTAGTTTTACATACATTTGTTGTAAGGAAGCAAAACCCCGTAACTCAGAACTAGCTGAGCAGGATCAAGATGTTTGTATTTACTATAGGAAATTGAGAGGATCAGAAGATGGGAGATCTCTTATAGTGCAATGTGCCCACAACTAGCCATGCTGCTTACTATTGCCTACACTGCTACCATCATCAAGCAACCCACATTTATGCTAAAGTTCTTTTGAGATTTTAATCTACAAAACTCAAAATGAACCAAAGTGCTACTGCCTCCCACCCACCAGCTGGCCTAAATCCAGCCAGCAGTCTTTCTGCAGTTTTCCCACGCCTGATTGTTTTCCAGCATGTAGACAAAGTGTAGATCATGCAGAAAACCAATAAGTTAAAACTTTTTTTTTTAACTGGAAAGGATAAGAACTGGAGAAGACCAGCTCTCGACTCCTCTCTTTCATAATACAGGAAATACTTTGACAAACTGGAGTACAGCAAGATAACTTGAAGAAAGCAGCACTCTACACACGATGTAGGCTGTTCAGCAGATGGGGGGGAGGAGGGAGGACATCTAGACAGATGGTCTAGAATTTGCATTTCGTAATTCGAAGATGAAAGCATTTCTCAGCCTACAACATAATGTACTAATTTCAGCAGAACCTTAGAAATAATACAAGCAGGTTCAGGAGAAATTCAAATTGAGTTTAAGGGTATAATGTGGGGACTCCAGAGGAAAGTAAGGGAAATCAAATTTCTATAAATCTCCAAGTATCAACACTATTTCCTCAAGCCTCTTCTCAAAACGGAGTCCAGAATAGAGAATGACATGTGGCTACTAAAAACCCCAACTGAGGAAGTCTCCAGACAAAGATGGGCAGTGCTCTTGCAATAGCTTCAACAGTTGAAGACTGACACCAGACAGTTACAACTTCTTTGCCCTATACATACGAGATGTTTCTGAGCCCTGACTTGGAATGCACTACTTCTGCCCTCTTCAGCTCCATAGGTGTCACCATGAGGACCTGCATCTCCTGCATGTTGCACCCTAAAAACCCCTTGCTTCTAGATCAAGCACCTCAGCTGAAACTCAGAGTCCACATTCCACAGAGACTGTGGAGTCTGCTCTGAAGACAGGCTCAATTTCATGCAGCGAAAAATTGGACAGAGTAGGAGCTGGGGCCCAGGCACTACAGTGGGTCCTGATTTTTCAGGGGAAAAAACAGGTTCTCTGAACCACAATAGCAAACACTCTTAATTGCACTAATGAGCTGTGCCTCAAGTGAAGGTGAGGAAGGAAGAGCAAAGAGTTTTATGCACTTTTATACTTGATGGCATGGCAGAGGATGACAGAAGACACTGATCCCACTGAGTAATAGAGATTAAATTATCTCCTCTGCCCACTTCTACTACAGCTAATTAAGTCATATAGACCAGAGAAGATAAAGGTATTCAAAAGAAGCATATTAAGCCTTTCATGTTTCTTAAAAAAAAAAAAGCAGGATTTAAAAGAAGAAATTAAGAGTGAAAGCTCTTCAGAATCATTTTTGTTACTTTCACCTCCTAAGAGTAGAGACAGCAGCTGCTACTGCCGCAGAGACAACCATATATTAAGCATCAGAAGAAAGAGCACTTTTAGACTATTGCCATCAGCTGCTGACCCACAACTGGTCATATCAGACTGCTGAGCTTGTATCTTTGCATAACACAGAAGTCAATATTCCTTAGCTTCACAGAAACAAAGTCAAAGGCACAATTTACACTGATTATACCTACTTACACACAGAGGCCAAGGCAGCTGAGGTGGTCAGTTGTATTAGCAGCACCTGCTATCAATCTGATGACATGAGGGTTGTTTGTGGGTATTTTTAGCACAGGAGGAATTATGACTTGAAGTAATACACAGGAATTTAGCAGCTGAAGATGCAGCTCTGCAAATTCTGAAGAACTGAATTGTTGGCACAACAGTAGTCCAACTGCTGTTACAAAGTGGCTTTACAGCTTTGAGCTCATAAAATTACATTATTCCTTGCCTCTAAGATTAATGTACTTTTACCACAGAAATGATCTTAACTTTTGTCAAGTAATATAAAGAGCAGCTGCTTGACACACCATTAAAGAAACAAGTCTGCTCAATTTCCATATTACAGATAATCTTATTTTTAAAAAATCTGATAAATCAAGGAGATTACAGGGCATCTGCATTCTCACTCATTTACATTAGATGCCAAGAAACCATAAGAATGCTTTGCTTTGGTTCCAAAGCTATCTTTCAGACTTGGTACCGAAGAATAAAATACCTGAGATAGCTGGAAAGTAACTGGGTAGTGAGAAACACCTGAAGTGTTTTCGTGTGGCAGGGGAGATGCAGAAGTTTGGGAGAAGTGACAGTTATCTAAAACTGTGTAACAAATTTTAAGTGACACACAAGTTTGTTTGGCAAGATGTGTCTTCAAAACTGTGCTGCTCTCGTTCCAGAATCTCTGCAATACCCTGTTTGAAACAGAGAGAAATTAATCTTTGGGAAGTGAAATTGATTTTTAAAAAGCATGTGTATGCACATATCTTCACAAGTCCTGGACTAGCCTTTTCCACTCTCCCTCCTCCCAGAGGCAAAATTTTGTGGTACACCTTTCCAACATTACTAACCCATTCCCCATGCATTATCCTGCAAGTGCACATGAAGAGCTTACCCATGAAATGAACAGCTAAAAAATGAGTATTAACTTGCACTACAGCCCATCCATTTCCCAAAATATAAATTGCAGTTTTATTCCAGATTTTAACCATCTTCTTACAAGAAAGTTGTTTTTCTTTGGATGATAGGCAAGGACACTGTAAATCTTGAACAGGCTACCAGGAAGGGAGTTTTCCCCCCGGCTTTTTCTGTCTGGAAGGGGAGAAGGGAAGAAGGACAGGAGCGGTAAAAAAGAAAAAAACGGGTTAATGGAAGATGTAAAGTGAATGTTGCCAAGGGGTAACCACTGTAACAATAATAAAAACACTCAAGAATGTCAAGGGGGCTCAGGGGAAGAGGTGGGAAAGCAATATGAGGAATACAGAGAAGGTCCAGTGAGAACCATTGTTTGTACACCCAACACTAAAGCATGGCTGCGTGACAACCCTCTACCTACGTCACTGCTATATTTGCTAGAAGACAGACATATGAAAATCCTCCAATAGCCTACAAAGCTCAAAATTTAAGGGGTAGGGAAAAATGAGCATTAAAATATTATAGCCTATATACCAAGGGAGCAGCATAACCATGATACGTAGTTTTTACTGTTTGATAGAGGTCAATACCAGCATTCACAGAAGAAACCCTTTCGTTTAGTCACTAAATCAACACACCTGTCATTTCATGATCAGGGGTATACTTCATATGAATGACCTGTCATCTGATTTCTTCTGAAGTCCCACAATTCTTGGAAAGACAGCTTGTCAATCCATCATCACACTTCACACATTAGACCGCCTCCTCCCTTGTATTACCAGTAGGTTATTTTCTCTTGATCTTTTGCACCATAACTCCTCAGTGCCATCCAAAAAACATCACCTATAGAGTAGCTGATGCTTGACTTTGCTCCTTGATAGTAAGCTGAACAAAGTTTTTCATCCCAAACTGACATAACAAGTAATCTAGAATTCACTACTGAAGACCCTTTACTTTCTCAAAACGCCATCTATCAATGTTCCTGCAATCCAGAAGCAGGAACCCAGCACTGAAAATAGCAGTTCCTTTCTGTCCTACATCACCTACAGAGTAGCTGACGCTTGACTTTGCTCCTTGATAGTAAGCTGAACAAAGTTTTTCATCCCAAACTGACATAACAAGTAATCTAGAATTCACTACTGAAGACCCTTTACTTTCTCAAAACGCCATCTATCAATGTTCCTGCAATCCAGAAGCAGGAACCCAGCACTGAAAATAGCAGTTCCTTTCTGTCCTTTCCTTTATGGAAAACAGTCACCACATCAGCACCCGGCTAGCAAATAGCCTGTTGATAAGACTATGTGGTAATAAGCCAAAAAAGTCGCTCCAGAAGTAAAGCACATAACCTTGCTTCACAATGCATACTGTGGCATTCACACAAGTGTCTTACAAGCAGGTTAAGCAGGCAGGCTTTTTTAGTAGTTAAGACACACTTGGAGCAATCCAATGGCTTGCAGGGCTAAAACAACAGGAATAATATCTATTCTTGCTCAATTAACTGATGACAGGATAACCACTTCTTTTAAAGAACAGATCCCAAACAAGCAAAATGCATTTAGCTCCAACAGTTACAAGTTACTGCTTATCTACACATGACAGACAAAGTAGCATGCACTTCATACCATTACTAAAGCTGTAGCCTCAGTAATTAAAGAGGAAACATGAAAAGGACCCACATAAGTAGGTTAATCAAGAGCATCACTCCAGAACTATCAGTCTCAACAAACTCCTTTTTCTACAGCCCATCTACTGGGCAACACAAGGTATAACAGTCACAGCTGGAGTTTTGAAAATTTCTGCTGAACGCCTCTCTTTGTTTCATCTGTCTTCTATTTCAGAACCTGATTTTGACTGCATGTACCAGAGTGACTGTGAAAGCTAAGAAATAAGATCACACAAAAAAGACAGTGAAAGATGAGAACTTCAAAGGCATATTAGGGAGTGTCCAAACCTATGTTTTGTGCAACATTTACATTTAACCGTGCCAGCAATTAACATCATAGACAAAAGAAGTCCTTGTTAAATATTAAGCATCCATGCCCTTTCAGTTAGGGAGAAAGAGCTGATGATAAGTGCCCCAAGACATTCAACAGCAAAGATGCCTTAAGGAAAAATACCACGGTATTCAGGTAGTCTTTATAACTCAGAACAGATGAATTAAAAGAGGCAACTATACCCTCTCCTTTTAATCTAGCACAAATAATCTTTAAATAATTCTTATATCATGTCAATAGGATATATTTTAAACTGTTCTCAAGGAACAGTATCAGCATAAGTAACCTTTCTTTAAATTTCACTGTATTACTAATTCGAGTATTGAAGAACGTATATTTTACCACCCGTCATCATCACATTTTACCCATCTTTGACAGTGAAAAGAGATCAGTCAGCTTCACTATGATCCAGGCACTAGGGCAGGATTTAAGCAATTAGTGTATGTTAGAAGTAAATACACTGTGAAACCCTCATTTAAGTTTTTTGAATCTCAGTTTTGAAGGCTTAAGTTCACATGACCCAGTCTTGAACATTTAGAGGCTTGCACCACACAAAGCTTTAGGTGGCTCCAGAAAGCGATCAACAGCATGACGTTTACCCTTATTACTCTTAACTACTATTTTATCTGCAATGTCTTTACACTGGCAACCACAATTAAGGAAACTTAGCCACCGGCATCTCCAATTGTCTGGAATAACATTATAACAAACGATTTTAAGGGCCAGAAGAGGCAATTATGCCACCTACACTAGTTCTGTGTCCTGCACATCGTAGGCTGACAGCCTCTGCGTCACAGCACGAAGTCTTCATCAGATCAAAGTTCTTGCTACACTATTCAGCAACAAGCAGCTGTTTTGAGTAAGCACATAAAAGCTATAGAAAAGACGCAGCAGTTTTTCAGTCACTTATACTGTCTCCACAAGTGCCGTAACTTAATGCCCTTTTTTCCACGACTGACCCAGGGAATTAGCTAGGGCGAGAAAAATACATCAGTCACTGGAGGAGAGCTCATATTTACCCTCCCGGCCCTCGCTAGCCAGAAAGCTAAATTCACGATGGAAAAGAAAACACGGAGCCACAGCTACATATGGCAGCTGGAGGACGCAAGGCTAGCGCCCAGAAGTTGGTACGCGTTGGGAAGACGTGAGGATGTCGGAGAGAGGAGCGACAGCAGTACGGGAAGGACCTACTTCCACGGACCTCCCTCCCTTCCACCCGGTCCTGCTCCCACGGGGACCCGGCTCGCCGCCACAGCGGCAGCGCCGCTCCCTCACCGGCGAGGAAGGCACCTACCTGTGCCGGTGCTCGTCGTGCCCTTGCCCGTGGATGAGGAAGCCGCCGAGGTTCTTGCCCCCTTTGCTGGTGTCCACGTGAGGAATGAGCACATCCTCCAAGCCCAGGTCAAAGCGCTTGTGCTTCGAGGAGTCGGGGAGGAAGAAGAACGCCCCGAAGCACAGGGTGATGAAGGCACTAAGAATAAGGAGCAGGATAAATTTTTCGGAGAGTCTCAAGGTAGCCCTGTGGTGCGGGAAGGCGGAGGCGCCCAGGTTCAGGGGGGGCAGCCTCCGCCCGGAGAGCGGCAGCAGGGCGGGAGTGGTCATCCTTCCGCTAGCGACCACCCCGCGGGGCACGGATCATCCCCTCAGCCCCTGCGGAGGGCGGCCCTGGCGGCGCGGGCCC
>NW_008796114.1:1592948-1600555 GCF_000699145.1 Aptenodytes forsteri
ACCCGAGGTGTTTCTTGGAAAACATCGCGCAGACCCGGCTGAGCGCGGGGCCGCGTAATCGTCCTGGGGACCTCTTAAGACAGGGCCGGCCCCCATGGAAGAGTAATAGCTGTCTCTGGCAGGGCAGACGTGTCCCTAGGGAGCCGCACCAAGCTCTGAGGTGAGCGCACGTAACACGGACCGGTACCCTACGAAGGCGTCAGCCTGTGCGTCCCCCGGTGGGGTGGTTTTGGCTTATCTTGGGGGATGGGCCGGGAGAGCAGAGCACGCTGCCTGGGGCAGCTGTCCTGGGGCGGCTGAGGGCTGGGAATCCACAAGAAATACTGCCCGGTCTAGTGACTCCAAGCGTTTGAGCCATCCAGCTCCCCGAGCCGCTTTAAACCTGTGGGAGTGTTAAGGCAGAAGTGCTATGAGAAGGGGCATAGATGAAGTGACGGCAGAAAACATACCTGAATTACCTTTTACAAATATTAAACGTGACCGTTTTACCCTGCTCGGTCATGCATTGCTGCCTGCACGCATGCAGGAGCCAAAGCTCCCCAGTCTGTAAAGGGTGTCACGCAAAAGCAAAAGGAAAGGTCAGGTAAAGGCCGGGACAAGGTAGCTGCAGGAACCAGATTCAGAGGAGTTAAAAGAACAAGAGCAGGTCCATAAGTTTGGGAGATGAGTTGCATCTCCAGCTCTTTTCAAAGTAGGATGTTTTTCACTTTTTAAAGATTTAACAAGACCACCGGAGCCTTGAGTACTCCCAGATTATGGAGAGCAGAGTGTGTTTAGCGAACCTGGCAGACGAGACTGAATCCCAGCCAAGGAAACACAAAGACAGGGGAGAGGACAGGTCGGTTCAGCCTGCTGAAGGGAAGTTAGCTGGGCTGGAGAGGACTTCCAGGGTGGAAGGCAGCGTCCCCAGACTGTGGTAGGACTGATAGGATGAGAACTGAATGGAAGTGGCAGGCAGCAGCTCCCTGCGGGGAACCCCCCAGCCAAGCTCCAAAAGGGTGAGGAATCCAGTCTACAGGTGTAAATACACAAAGAAAGCGGGAGAGAAAGTGTTGAGGCGTGTGTCCTGCAGGCAGGCAGAGCAGGCACAGAGCCAAGAATGGCTTCCACTGCCACTAATGCTGCCAATGCCCATGAGTGGGGTGCCCTTGATCCCAGTCACAGCAGCTGCTGGTATCTGAACAGAGGAGGTTTGATAACAGTAATACCAGGCATTTAGGTCTGTTACGAGTCTTATACTTTGCTTTAAATATTTTGAATCTTTGGGGAAGTATGCTGGCCTGTGAAAAAAATGTCCCAAGTCCAGCTGGAAATGCTGAATTAATGAAGGTTAGTGCTCAGTTTCTGGTCTGAGTGTGGTGTACTATGGAAATTAAGCCCTCAAGAGAGGTTAATTTGGGAGGATTCCAGAGAGGGAAAGCAGCTGAGCTAATAAAAAAACCTCTGATCGTCAATATAGTGGCACAGGTGTGAGGGGGTCAAAAAAATCCAGATTAATAAACACTTCGGGTCAGTCAGGTTATCGGAAGTTAACTGATCAAGGTGAAGGAGACCGTCATCTTCTATACGAGACTAACTTCCACCCTGATCGCTCCCCATGTCCTCACATCCAAGCTATGAATCACGAGACTAACTTCCACCCTGAATGTCCCACAATGTCCCCATGTCCCCATGTCCTCACATCCAAGCTATGAATCGCACCTTGCTGGATCTTTTTGCATAATGTATCAGAGAGAATGGCCTTTCCCATCTGTCCACCCAGCTAAACTCTTCCAGCAACTTATATTTTTGCTTCCTCTTCTCTGTTTTTAACGAAGAGGACCCGCAACAATGCCATGCAGCAGACAGCTGGACCCTGCTCACCAGCCTTGCACCAGTAAAAAACAGAATAAAGACAGACACTCTGCCATGAGGTGATAAAAACCAAAGAGCCAGTGTGGGACAGAGATACCAAAGAGAGGGTATACACGAAAAGAGCTGCATTTTCAATGATCCTATGTCATGGTTTAACCTCAGTCGGCAACTGAGCACCGCGCAGCTGCTCGCTCACTCCCCCCCACCCGGTGGGATGGGGGAGAGAATTGGAAGAGCACAAGTGAGAAAAACTCGTGGGTTGAGATAAAAACAGTTTAATAATTGAAATAAATGATAATAATAATAATATGATAATAATAATAATAATACACAAAGCAAGTGATGCACAGTGCAACTGCTCACCACCCGCCGACCGATGCCCAGCCAGTCCCCGAGCAGCGGCCCCCCTGGCCAGCTTTCCCCAGTTTATGTACTGAGCATGACGTCACATGGTATGGAATGTAAACATCGGTGCGTTATCAACTTTGTTCTCATCCTAAATCCAAAACACAGCACTGTACCAGCTACTAGGGGAAGGAAATACTCTATCCCTGCCAAAACCAGGACATCCTACAATGCACTCCAGCCAGTAAAGCAACTAAACCTAACATTTTATGTTGTTACTACAGGATCAACAGGCTTCAACTGGTCTGTTGGCCATTTCAGCTGTCTTCTAGTTTTGATCTGGTAAAGTAAAATATCTTCAAATATGTTCAGGTCTTCACTTGTTAAATTGCTTTCACACACAGTCTGAAAAAAAAAAGATCAGCCCATGAAGACTTTTGTTCTTCAGTGTTTTTGCCCTTTGCTTCACTCTTCTCTCCCAACCGCTAGTTTTTCTTTTGCTTTAAAAGACTGAGGAGAAGCTTCCAATTTCTTAGAAAATGTTTCTTTGTGTTTAGCTTATTGCAAAGAAGTGACATTTCTGTAGGTTTTGTAGTTTATGATGACCTTTCCAAATTCTAAAGCATTGTGTCTAAACCATGATGAAGTTTTGTATTTCTACAATTTTGTGCTTGTTTTGATTTCCCTATTCTTTTCCAAAGTCTAAGAGTAATTTTTCATCCTTTGGTTCTGTCATACTGGGTAATATGCATATCCCTGTAAGTCTGCCAGTGATTTTCCACACTGCAGTGGTGTTGCTCTGGAGGTGAACAACATTAAATATAGAACTATATTGAATTAGTTGTTTTTGTGAGCCCGTGCTACACTATATAGATTCTGCATCTATTAGTGTTTTCTCAGAGATGCCCAGAACATTCTCAGAAGTGCCTTGTGCTGAAACCTAAAGGTTTTCACAAGAACCAGAAATTTCCTGTACTCACTGCCTTGTCTTTGATCAATTACTAATGTAAGGGGAGATTGAGGTGAAAAAGTGCTTGATCATCAGCACTAAAGTCACTGTATTTCCACAAGCCAACATTTCTGCAAAGTTATTAGGGTAGTCCACATTTTTCAAAGGTAGACAAAGTAAGTCTTGTGGAAGTACAGATCCATATCCATATATTATTTCTTTCTTCTTGAAATGACCACAGTGATCCCTTCTAGCATCACAATCTGGGCACACGGTCTGCAATTGCTATTTGCAAAGCCTCTTCTTCAGTTTTCTCCCAGATGTTCCAGCCTTTCCTCTGTCCCCCAGGCTCCACGGAAAGTCTGACGCAGCTTGAAACGGCATTCACATTCTCTTGGACCCAATGGTGACTGGGGTCCCGTGAGCACGTTCTTTGTGAAATCTACTCTATAGTGGCTCCTGTGACTCTGTGTTTTCATCCTACCCCTCCAGTCATTACTTCTTTGGAAGAGACTCTTCACCCACAGCCAAGCTTTGCCACAACACTTTGGTCTTTGGCCCGTTTCCCTGCTCCCTCCTCCCTGTGTTGCTGAATGTATGTAAACATACATTTTACTATTATTTCTATGTGGACAGCTCACAAATCAACCTCTCCGATTCAGATCCCATTTTGTTCCAAACAACCCTTACCCTTAGATCTTTATGAGGAAGACTAGCCTTGCTCATCCTCAACATGGCTATAGCAGGATGATTAATACCGCCCTAATCTCATTCTCCTACTTCCTTTCTTGATCAAGGTGGAGAACACAATCTTCTCCTAATTGAGACGCATAACCCATGCATGGTCGTCTGCTCTGAATTCTCCCTACATCCTCACATCAAAGTTCTGAATCACACCTTGTTGAGTTTTTTCTGTGTAACTTATCAAAGATAGGGACTTTCCCATCCATCACCTCAGCCAAACTGTTCCACCTAGGCATTGTCTTGCTTCCTTGTCTCTGGTTCTCACAAAGGCAGTCTTGCACCTTTCAGGTCCATTCAAAGTGCTTCTGGAAAGATAATTTTGTGTGTGTGATTGCCCTTGCTGTGTCACTTCAAGCTTTGCATCCTCCCAGTCGTTCCTGACATGCCTCCCCCCTCTCCTAGCATTTCTGATTCATCACTAAGACACCAGCTCCTCCTACACCCAGTTGGCCTATAATATCAGCCTCCAGCACCTATTTATTAACGTTTCAAGTACTTCCACGCTTTCTTCTGTGCTTCCCTAAGGCATGAAAGGACTTGCACATCAAAAAGAAATTTGGGAACCATGAAAGAGTATTAGACTATACCAGTAAATTTGCAGCTATGAAAACTGAACTAACTCATGGCAACTTCTGTACAGAGGCACAAAATGGGCATAAATATCAGATTGTAAAAGAAAATGTGAGATCTACGAGTGTGTATTGGGATCATTAGCAGCACTGCCATTCTTTGGCTGAGAAAGGGAAAATAAGTTTTCCAAAGATGCTCAGAAAAAAGGGCCAAGAGCTATATGGCTTCAGGACCTTGAAGTTGCCGATAGTTCCCTGTAGTGTGCACTGGGAGGACCATCCCTAAATTATTGGAGTTTGTTAAACATATGGAAGAGATTGTGTAACAAGTTAAATATATGATCTGCATGGTGGTCTGGGTTTGCATATGATGGGACTTGATGAATGAGGTTGTCCCTGGAAATAAAAACCAAGCTGATCATTCAGATGGACACAAATCTCACACATTTGACGTTTTACATCCAAGCACAATCTGCTTTAAAAGAAAAACAGGATTTATGCCCCATTTGTGCAATCCTAAAAATAGAATTGCTAAGACATCTTTACGATAATGGAGATGAGAAATTTCTAAGTAAATAAATTACAGCTTCCCGTTGCCAAAAGTTTATTACAGAAATGAGTCAAGATAAAGATTTCCAACATTACAAAAAACAAGTCGGAGTCCTCTTAGGAACATAATTAAAAAACCTGTCACCCATTGCCACAGGCATACTGAGACGGACAATACTTAACAGTGGCAGATCAGTCAATGCTTGAAAGGCTCATGTTTTCCTTAAAATTCCAGCCCAGGTCAGGTAACCACTACAGGGGAGCATGAAAATCAGCTTCATATTTCATCGTGAAGTGTTCTTCCATTCTGGAGAGGGCAGATTAAAATTTGGCTAGAAAAGAGAGAGATTCGCTTCCTTACAGCTACATTTTGGAGTATTTGCATGTCCCTGTTCCTCTACACAGATCTTCATGCCTGTCTCAATGAGCCTCCCTGCAGGCATATGGGCCCAACTGCACTGATTACTTTGCAGAACTGGGGGTTAGAAATTGCAAAGCCACATGCTTTATAATTGCAAACTCACTAACTTATCCCAGTCTCGTTCAATGATCTTCGCCTTCCCAGCAGGGCCCATCTGTCACCATTTCACTAACTCCATGTTTTAATGAGATCCAATTTCACTCTTTGCTTTCAAGTGATTTTATTCTATATCTGTACATTGAAAGAAAAAAAAATATGTTTTCTATTAAAAGAAAGTCAGTCATAAATATGCAGAAAACTGAAAGGCCCCTGCGTATATTGCCATTTGACATTTTATCACTGCACTGTTGGTAGTTCTGCACTATCTTCATTCCATGCTAAAAGAGCAATTAAAAGACATTTCTCTTTAGAAAGAGAAAAAACATGAAAGAAAGATGGGCATGCAAGTCTAAACTGCCTTAGAACTACAACAAGCTGATAAGCCAGTCCTTTGGAAGCCTAATCTTCAGGTAAAATGTTCTCATTCAGCTCATGCTACTGAATTAGACTCGGTCCGTGGACAGTCAGTGAAGAACTCTGCTGTTAAAGGAGAATATACCACTTGATGTAAAAATAACAGAGCCAGCTCTCACATTAGCAGCTCCCTTCATTAGCCCAGCCACAGGTCCGGAGAGAAGAAAGGCTCTACACAAAGAGAAGCTCTCCCAGGCTATACCTATATTACCTTTATACCTGGGATCTCCTAGGCAGGCTCTGAGCTGAGTTTGTGCTTGGGTCTGTAATTACACATACCCAAACATCAGGCTAGCACTGCAGGGCTTCCCTGCAGAAGCTGCAATAGAAATTTATCCAGCAAAGGCCCTACATGGTGTCTCCAAAGTGCCTCTAGTTAGCAGCTAGGATATGTCTTATGCACCTTCTAATACCCTCCCCACTCCCACTGCATGAGGCTTTCTAGCCACAAATCCCAGCGGATCCCTGCCTGTATTCCAGCTGTGCCATGTGAGGCTGAGTGGCGTCCCACTGCTGGTCTGGGATTTCGCAGGCGTATGTAGGTGTGTGTAGTAGTAAGCCTGAGCTTTTGGATCATGCTGCATTTATTAAGGTATGAATCAAAGTCATACATACACAATGAACCCAGCATTTCCTGGAAATGCTGGTCAGGCTCAACTGACTGAATAGCAGACAGATGGTAATCGAGTCCAGTGCATCCTCACGGCGTTAGCTCTACTTGATGGGTACGCAGCAACTGCACGAGGTGTGTGTTTGAAACCATCGTGACTTCCAGACATACAGCTGCCCAGCTGGAACAACTATGCAGGAGACTTGCAGCCACTTGGATCTACTAGATAGGCTTAAAAATCCTCCAGTTCCAGCAAGTTCAAAATTCTGGATACCAAAACAGAGCTTCTCTGGGGAAATCTAGGCATGTGACAACAGGTGAGGAAAAAAGGTGTTTCTGCTGCTGCCTTTACTGGTTGTGGTGACCAGTGTTGCCACTGTTGATGGAAATGCCCGCAGAGATTAGACTGGGGACTTCTGCTCTATGGTATCTACGGTTATATACCTTCACCATCATTATACATTCTCTTTCTTTTCCCTTCCAGAAACACATGCACACACGCGTGCATACACTCTGACAACTAAGCTGTCTCCCCTCAGAAGAATGAAGCCAGCTTCATCCCTTCTCTCTCAAGCATGAATAAA
Organism: Aptenodytes forsteri; assembly: GCF_000699145.1. NCBI lineage: Eukaryota > Metazoa > Chordata > Aves > Sphenisciformes > Spheniscidae > Aptenodytes > Aptenodytes forsteri. The sequence goes on from NW_008796114.1 coordinate 1,600,087, forward strand.
AATCTGCTGATCTTACCTGAACACCTTCAGAGCTCTACAGCTAGTCCTTTCATGCCTCAGAGAGCCTATCCAGCCTCCTTATAAATGCCGCAATGGAAGTTTATGTTCCATCCAATAGTTAAATAACTGCTGGCAGGTTATTGTGTTGTACCATCGCTAGATTTTCACATACTCCTTCATGGATAGAGGCAGAGACTCAAGTCAGGCTGAAAGATAGCAGCATGAGTGCTGTGCTTACTGTTTATGTTTTTCTTTTTGTTACCTAAAATTTGCATTTAATAGGACTGGAATGCAATGGAGTCCTTTAAGTGGAAATCACAAGTCCCAGTAAATACAGAAAAAAGAACCAAGGCAGTGGAAGATGATGCCGGGTCCTGCACTTGGGTCACAACAACCCCATGCAGCGCTACAGGCTTGGGGAAGAGTGGCTGGAAAGCTGCCTGGCGGAAAAGGACCTGGGGGTGCTGGT
>NW_008796114.1:1600981-1638541 GCF_000699145.1 Aptenodytes forsteri
CGATAGGATGAGAGGAAATGGCCTCAAGTTGCACCAGGGGAGGTTTAGATTGGATATTAGGAAAAATGCCTTCCCCAAAAGGGCTGTCAAGCATAGGAACAGGCTGCCCAGGGAAGTGGTGGAGTCACCATCCCTGGAGATATTTAAAAGATGTGTAGATGTGGTGCTTAGGGACATGGTTTAGTGGTGGACTTGGCAGTGTTAGGTTTACGGTTGGACTCAATGATCTTAAGGGTCTTTTCCAACCTAAATGATTCTATGATTCTATGATTCTAAGATGTTGGATGAAAATTACTGACCTCAGTACAGAAAAATCACACTAAAAACAAAGTTCCAAAGTCTCTGGGGTGGCACCGTGTAAATAACCCGGCAGCTTTAAAAATTATGAGAGATGCTGATGAAATCTTGAAAAAGTTCAGATTCAACCAGCACTTTCTGTTGTACATGAAAGTCATTAGGGCTAGTAAAACAGACAACAATTAAAGGAATGGCACTGGTTTTGGGAGTATTGGTTGCATTTTGTATAGGGAGACAAAGGGGAACATTGTTTTGAAATGCTAATGCAAGGGTAGGAAGAACATTGTGTCCATAGGAAGAAATGCTACCCATTTTCTCAGTAAGTGTTCAGAAAAAAAAGAGGAAGCAGGATTTTTTTTCCCCACCCTGAAGAGTTTTGTTGTTTGTTGTGGGTTTTTTGGTTGTTGTGTTGTTTTTTTTTTTTAAATCAGGACTTCATTAATGATCGGAAAACTTGTGATTCATTAAAGAAAGGAATATCTGAAAGACCACTGAATCAAAATCCCAAAGGCCTTTAGAAGGCACAGATTGCATGATACTAAGCAACCCATTTTAAACTATTTCAGTAAAGGCTAGAGAAAATGAAATGGCAAAGGAAATAAACACGCCAAACAATGTCAGCAAAACAGCAGCTGGCAGGTGTAATAGGAAATGTTCAAATGCCAAGCAAAAGCCCAGCAACTGTAGTGATGAGCCCAACTAGTTCACAAAGATGTACACACAAGGCAGGAAAATATTTGGGTTAAAGATGGAATGACTGGGAATAAGCTCCTCCTAAGCAGGATAAGGGAAGAATGTGCTATTTCTGAGAATATCCAATAAAACCAGGCACAAATGGTTCATATTCTAACGTATAAAACAGACAGAGCACCATCAGGGAAAGTGAAAGCAGAAACTGAAATAACTGAAATAAAATTATTTACACACGGAACAAGCTTGAAATGTCAAAGAGTAAAATGCCACGCTGGGGGAGAAATTCCAGGCTTGAGTAACTGAGCAGCATCAATTCACAGAAAAGGCAAAACGGTGAAATAAGGGTGCAGCGGTGTACCCAGGCAACTGACTAGTTTCCGTCAAAATCCCAGGGGGACCGCACGTATTTGGCCTAAACAAGGTGTATGCAACTACAGAAAATCAGCTTCCTTAACAAACCTGACCCAGATCTGGGCGAGCCAGTTGCATCACACAAAGTTGTACTTGCAGGAAAGAGATGTCTCTCAGAGACAAAAGAATATTTATAGAAGGCCTTCGAGATCACTGTAACTTCCCAGATTTTTTACGATACTGAAGACTTGTTCTTCTGATGTGTTTGGCAGCTATTGCCTCACAAAACTCTTTCATAGCATGCTCTGCAGCTGTGACATTTCTGTGCAGACGCAAGGACCTGTCTAGCTGTTTGCAGGCCTGGTTTCTATCTGACACTTGCTCCCACTCTGCCTGCTTTTGTGTAGAGGAGCAATTCTGGCTGAAAGCCTGTTGGCTAAACTGACACCCTCCCCAAGCTGTTGTTCTCCTATCATTAAGTCTATCAGCTTCTCAATTTATCAGCTACATTTTTTTGAGTTTATGACATCCCATGCCCACATTTTCTGCCTCCTTTGTGCTACGTTTGACTCAACCTGGGTTACACCTACATCTCAGTGTGCAGGGATGTTCCAGAAATTCATTCTTCAGTGATTAAAATCTTCTAGCATCTGTTTTAAATTTGGTTGGACTAATTTATAGCCATTCATTTTTGCTCAGATGCTACTGTTAAAGTACCAGCGTTATCATTCAGTTTTTATGATTTCTTTTTAGGAAAACTTTGAAATTTAGTTTTGGCTGATTTTTTCTCATGGCAGAGATTCAGAGATTGTTCATGGATATCCCATAATAAATAATGCAAATGTCTGTAACATTTGGTGTAGATCTGTGCCTGGTATCGTTCTGCTTATGCTAGTTCACGTTTTTTCATGTCTATTTACCTAATTACCAACAGGTGGAAGAAATGTACTGTTTACATTAGACAGAAGGCTTTTAAGTACAGCTTACAGCACTAAACTTCAGGTACGGTTGGTGACAGCACATAAATCTTAGATGTGCTCTGTCATCAGCTACACTTCATATCCCTCACATTGTTTAACAATTGAAATGTATTAGGAAACTAATTTCACGCACTTTTAAAACCATTTTAAGGTACACAGGTACATAATAGTCTTCACACGGACCCTGGGAAGCAAAGGAATGAAAAGTTAGGGCAAGCAACCTACTTCCACTTCCCACACTTCTCCCACAGGCACGTGCATTGTGAAAGTTACCCTCCGAATTAGCAGCTCAGCTTCTCATCTTCTTTTGCCTGGGGACCCCCATTACCTGTCTCACCAGCCCACTCTGCCTCCAGGACACAGCACCAAATAGCCACACCGCCAGTCACAGACAATCCTTTAGTCCCGCTTCCCTTTTTGTCAGCTCCTTTTCTTAGAAATGTGCTGGCGCTGCTGCATTCTTCACTCCCTGACACAAGGTATGATTAATGACAGTTCTTAAAAACTACAAATGCTTTTTTTGTCAGCATAGCCAACAACTAGCATTTCATATGCTAGCAGCTTCATCAGTCTTCAGGCAGGAAAGAAATCATGACACATTTCCCACAGGTCAGAATAAATGTTCCACTGTGGGACTTCTTTATCATTACTAAGAGAGAAATGCACCTAAGAAGAAAGCACCCAAGATTCATTCTGAGAAATCCTTCAAAAATTCCCTTTAGTCTGCCTTTGCTCAGTGTTCCAGGACACAGGTTGTGGGAAACAGAGAAATATGTGCCTACACTGAGCCCTTTTTTGGAGAAAAAGAAAAAAGGTTGAAGAGTTGAGATTAAACAAAAGATTCATAATTTACAATATAGTTTTATTGAATGAGTAATGCTCATTTTGGTTAGGCTGCATAAAGGTTTAAATTCTAATCCCTTGTTTGCAATTACCCATAATTGTCTTCTGACAAAAATTTCCCATGCCTGGTTTATCCAGTTGCTGAATTTTCTTCTGTTAAGTTTAAGCAAAAACAGTTCCAGCCTCTTTCATCATTGGGAAAGCGGGGGGAATTTCTGGTTTTTTACAGTCATCTCCAAAGCATCTCAAACTTGAGCAATGAGTTGAAAAAGAAAAGTTCTGACTTAATTAAGTGACAAGACTTTGAAAATGTCTTGCTAGATGCATGCAGTCAGGGCATTCATGCCACAGCCAGGGAGGATTCAAGATGGCTTTCCCACCCAAGAAAAGCCAGGCCATGGTTATCAGACCCTCTGTCCTGATTTGCACCGAGTTCCCCTGAGCTACGTGTCTGTGAGCATGGACTATCAGCCAAAGACTTCCACTCTTTCGCTAAGAAAGTGGGCGTTTTCTTTCAAAATCATCTGGGGGAAGCTGTGGTCCATTTTACCTACGGTTTTGAGCTAGTTATCACCGTGAGAGTCCTCGGGCTCTTCACAATAGCTCACATCGCACGTGAGGCTGCACCACAACACGGTCCTGTTGAGCACAAACCCACCTACCGGCATGTGCTTAGTCACGGCATGGCTGCCCAAAAGCAGATTCAAAGGAACCCACACCATACATCACCTGACGAGCCCACTGCCAGCTGATACTCACTTCTGAGTAATGAAACACGATTGCTCAGCAACAGCTTCTGCTTTGCAAATAGGTACTGGGAGCCATCATTTAGCCAGCTATTAATCCAGTTAATGTGGGCTCTCTTCTCATTGCACTGTGCAAAATTTTTGATCAGTGTAATGAGGTACTAAATCAACTGCCTTATAAACGTCCATATATACTATATCAACGTTGTTGTCTTTATCAGTGTAACTTGCTGTCTTCCCAGCACAACTGTTTGATCTGACTAATTTCCCTAAAAATATGCTAACTGACATTAATTATAATCTTACCCTTCAGGTCTTTCTCAGCTAATCCCTTAACTGCTTTTCCCTTATTTTACCATGACTGAATCAGGCTAACTTATAATTAGCAGTATCATTCTCATTCTCTTTGAATATTGACACAATATTATCACTGAGACTTGGATTTTCTGGTGTTTTTCCATCATTCCAAGATTTGTTAAAAATTATCAGAGGTGCCGAAGTCAACTCGGTCAGTTCATTTATGACTCTTAGGAGCAAATAATTTGGGCCTGCAGATTTAACAATGTTAGCAGCTGTTACTTAATATGTTGTGCTGGTTTTGACTGGAATAGAGTTAATTTTTTTCTGTAGTCGCTTGTGTGGGACTACGTTTTGGATTTGTGCTGGAAACAGTGTTGATAACACAGGGATGTTTTCATTACTGCTGAGCAGTGCTTACACAGAGTCAAGGCCTTTTCTGCTTCTCACCCCACCCCACCAGCGAGTAGGCTGGGGGTGCTCAAGAAGTTGGGAGGGGACACAGCCAGGACAGCTGACCCCAACTGACCAGAGGGATATCCCACACCATATGACATCATGCTCAGCATATAAAGCCGGGGGAAGAAGAAGGAAGAGGGGGACGTTTGGAGTGATGACGTTTGTCTTCCCAAGTGACCGTTATGCGTGATGGAGCCCTGCTTTCCTGGAGATGGCTGAACATCTGCCTGCCGATGGGAAGTGCTGAATGAATTCCTTCTTTTGCTTTGCATGCATGCGCGGCTTTTGCTTTACCTATTAAACTGCCTTTATCTCAACCCATGAGTTTTCTCACTTTTATTCTTCCGATTCTCTCCCCCATCCCACTGCAGGGGGAGTGAGCGAGCAGCTTTGTGGGGCTTAGTTGCCGGCTGGGGTCAAACCACGACACATGTCAATAATTAGTATGTCAGAAATTAGTTCATCAGTCCAATTTGACATACATGTATCACACTGCTTTCTTCCAAATATAGTAATGAAATTATTATTCTGTCTTTTCTGCACCATTAGAAGCAATTTTATCAGCTGCATCTAGCTATGGCCAAACATTTCTGGGTTTTGGGGTTTTTTTAATACTACTGTTCTTAAATAACTTGATATTGTCCTTTGACCTTCCAGCCAGAGACCTTCTTCTTTGGCAGTCTTTTCTTCCCATATCAATTTTCCAAGATTTGTGGCTCCTCGTTCATCATTCTTATGACCTGTTTCCAGTTTTTCCATTTGTTATAGATTATTTATTTCTAATCATGATTTTCCCTTAGCAACTGAAAACAGTACGGCCAATGTTCTTTTCTTTGATGGTGACTTTTGGACAGCTAATAAACCCTCCTCAAGAGCCACCATCTTCCATTTACATTGTTCTGCCCAGATATATTTCCCCAGCTGATTCTGCTTATAACTTTCTTGAGACCTGATAAATCAAAGCTTTTGAAGCTAGCTGTGTTTGGGACTCTCCTGTGGTTGGCCACGCTAAATATAATCAGGCCGTGAACACTGGTCTCTTGGCAACCACCAACTTCCAATTCAGCAACTTTCATCTTTATTCCTTGAAGTGAAGTCCAAAATACTTACGTTATGCTGGTAAGGCTTTTAAGTTATGTAAGTGACATTTTACCAACTTTTTGGAAAAAGTGATTAGGTCACCATCCCTTTGAATGCAGAAGACAAGATTAGATCTCTTTTTTAAAAGACATTCTTTGATCTAGTTCTGAAAAAACATTATCCAGCCTCTGCACAGGGAGGGTCAGCCTAGGTGAACAGGGAGGTCCCTTCTGGCCAGAGAGTCTGAAAGTCTCTGAACAAAAAAAGAAACTCTGTTATGTTTAATTGGTAACTGCAAATCTTCCAGTTTTTAATTTCCCCATAACAGTGCAGGTTTGAATTCTGCCCATTGTAGAAACCTGCTTAGGTGTAACTCATCAACGTAATTGCTAGTTTTCTAACCCTTCTAAGCTAAAGGATTGTCCCTTTTCATATTCCTCTTATTCTCTCCTTCCACCCTGCTACCTCAGTTGTATTTTCCTAGACAGTGTTAGTTGGCACGCGGGTCTATAGGCATACAGGAATCTTCACTTCCGATTTATTTCTTCTTGCAGGTGCACATAACATGAGAGGCAAAAGACACGAGTTAGAACATGAGAAATTCCAATTATACATCAGATTTTTTGTTTTGGTTTGTTTTTTTTTTTACCTTGAGACTGGTCAGATACTGGAAGAGGTTGTCCAGAGAGGTTACAGGATCTCCTTCCCAGGAGGCGTTCAAGACTGGACTGGACATGGCCCTGAGCAACCTGATCTAATTAGATCTTCTTTGAGCAGGGAGGTTCCCCTAGATGATCCCCGGAGGTCCCTTCCAAGCTAAATTATTCATGGTTCTATGATCTACAGGCCTAAAACAAGGTAATTGCATCTTCCCTGTCTAGTCCTACCTCTGAAACTCTTTTTTTCCTCTCTGTCCTTCTTAATCACATCATAACCAGAGGTGTTAATATTCACGTTGTTAACATCTGAGCAGGTCAATGTCATTGATAATGTCAGTGAAATTAAAATGTCTTTTTATTAAAGCTGTTCCATTTCTTCAGGTCTTTTCCTCACCAGACTGCAACCCAATGCTTCATAAAAACAAAGTCTTTCAAAACAGGTCGTATTTCAAATGTTAGTATGCCATAGTACTGAAGTACTCTAATGCTACATAACAGAAATACTGCATTGAAGGAGGTGTTTGAATGGTACTACGCATAGGCAGATACATCTGTCTCAGTTAAAGAGGTTTTAATTATACCATTCTTGCACAATACTAGTTTTGGTACATTGCTCCTTCAGGCCTCCATAAATGAATGCACTGGGCAAGGCAAGATGGAGCGCTATAATGTATGCAGGGATTTCTGAGCTTTGAAGAGCTTGCCTTTGCAATATAGATTTAAATCTAGAATATATAAAAAAATATGTTTGTGGATTACATAATCCTTTTTTGGCACATTCTGATGGACTAAATATTTCAGAGCATTGCTAATAAACTCCACAGCTTTTCACTTGAGTTTGCCAGAACTGTAATGAGATAACAGAAGTACATTAAATAACCTTGAAGAATATTTCAAGATCCATCAGCTGTTATATGTAATGCAATTTCAAGGTGAAGTACTTTGGGTTCTAGAAGTTACAGTAGTTCAAAGAGTAGACCCCATGGATTTTTTTCCTGGTTCATACCAGGAAATATAGTACGCACAGGTATATATAGACATCTAATGTAATGGTCTTAAAAGATAAGGTAAGCAAGTGTCTTACACAGAAGTGTATAATGTACTGTGAAGAACATGGGTACACATCAAGAGATAGAGACAAATATTTACCAGCAGAGCGACTATAGCTTTTATAGCCTTACTGCATTTCTGAAAGGGAAAAACCCTACGCCTGAGAGCCTTTTACAAGGATGATTACCTATTAATAAACAAACAAGCTTAAGATGCATTCATATCCTAATAAAACAGTATTTCCCACTAAGCTAACTAAAATCAAGTAAGATAATGCTTAAATTAACATTACGACTGGAATAAAGTTAATTAATATATTTTTAAGATATAGTATGAAGTCAACAACTGCACTTCAGATGAACACAAGTCGGATTCAGATTGTGAAATTACCTGTCTGAGCCTTAAAAATGCATAATAATGGTAATATAACCTTCTTTCAGTCTCTTTGAGGCAGCCCCTAGACTTACCAAAATTGCTGTTTATTGGGCAACTTGTGCAATTTTCCATTATTCAACCTAATTCCTCTTGTTTCATTCAAAATGGCTTAAAACCCTCTGTTTCCCATTTTGGCAAGCTAATACTCTCCAAACACAGTTTCCAACCCTCACAATGCAAGATGATTTAAGATAGCAATTTCTACATATTTGGATGCGTATAAGCTATCATGCACACACACTTAATCACAGTTTCTAAAGGTTACAAAAATTACTCACCAGTAGGCAAGCTATCTATAGGCTAGTTTGCAGAGTCTTGAGCTGTCGTCTGCTTTGGATGAGCCTCAGGACAGCAGTAGTCTGCATCTTGCTGGTCCAAGAGGAAACTACCTGTGCTGCTTACCTTTATGGATGGGATCCTTATTTCTCTGTAACTCCCCAAACGTATTGAGGGATGTTGCATCTTGCCTCTCTGAAATATGCTGTTTCCTCCCCTTTTGCTGTCCCCTTTGACTTCAGGGGATTATCTTCAATTTAGCCCCATGTCACACCCTGAAAATTGAAGTCTCTTGCTGGCAGTTTGCATATTGGCACCCTCTTTTAAAGCAATGATAAAAGGGTCTCAAAATATGAAGCTTTCAGAATAAGGAAGAAATTACCACACAGCTCTCTTATCAAATCCCATATAGGATAAGAGATGAGTTGATGATGATGTCAGTTTCTCTCATTTCCTCTGTCTGCTTAGTTTCATCGATGACCTAATTCACCAATATTTTCTCTGACTTCATTGATACTCCCAGTGCACCTGTCAATATTCTGTACTCTCTCACAATTCTTCAATCATTCTTGGTCCTATTAGCAGCAAAGGGTCAGGGAAATAAAGTAATTTTGTTCACCCTAGCTAGAGGAAGGTTGCCCTGGCAAAAGAATTGTCTGTAGTTCCATTTATAAGAAATTTAGTTAAGCAAAGAAAAACAGTGTTAGCAGAGTATGGCATAGGAGAGCATGGAAAGAGAGGTCTAAATACCCAAGCCTTGTTCAAAGGGGTTTATTTATTTCACATTTTCCCTGCTGCCTGCAAGTGATGGCTTCAAAGAGAAACTAGTTATTCTCAATACTTATTAAAAAAACATACAAAAATGATTGTAAATCATCAACTTAACCTCTTACATAATTATTTCTGTTTTTCAGCAATGAGCTTAATTTAAGTTACTTATAAAAAGCAAACCATTTAAGAGCAAAATCTTCTGTTTCACATGTCAGTTCTTTTGATAAGATTTCCACAGAGTGGACTTGCACTGCAGAACGGACTGCAATCATGTTCTTCCGTTTGCAGCCAGTTTTTCTTTTTATTTTTTATTAGGAGGACTGCCAGAATCTCATATGCTCTGGGAGGACTTGAGTTTAAAAGGACGTGCTCTCTGCTCTGGTCTCAAATGTCATAATTCTTTCAGTTAGCACAATATAGAAAAAGAGTGAGTGAGTCTATAGGATGCATGGGCAGGAGCACTTCAGTACATCAGCATGTATACAGGGTTAAGGGCTTGTTTAAATTTGATATATTTAATTCCCTTGTATGTTACCATCACTTCCACATCAAAGAATCACATTTTGTTTAAACAAGTTGCTCAACCAGGAGCCATGAGAAAGAAATCCTCTCCAAATGCACTGGATACTTTAATCTTCATCTCACAAAACTCAGGCATTGTATATTAAATAAACATTGCTCCCAGTTTAACTGGAACGTCCTGTAGGACAGAGCCAATTAAATAACCTTAAGGACTGAAGTTTAAATGGAGTTTCCCCTGCCCCATAATAGCAACTGCTTCTTTCTCTGAATCAAAACTAAACAGGGTGTGCTTGAGCGCTCTAATGCAGGTCTCATTCCTGGACTACTGTTAGGACTTGCCAAAATGGGCCCTGGGACCAGCAGAATTTTAACTTTCAGTCTTTCCTGAGGGCTAGAGTGTTTTCGCAGGCACTGCTGGCCATTGCTCCTAGGAACTGCAGTAGGTACCTTCTATGAGATTTCCTTTAATCTCCAGAAGTTTTTGCCATACTATGAGGTGAGAAGCTATGGGATGTATTTTCAGCAGACATTGGTCATCCCCAGCAACCGAAGACCTAACAAAAAAGCAATGCAGGAGCTGCTCCTGGCAGAGGAAGGAAAAAGTCTGTCCAGTTAGGGCCAAATCCTCTAAAGTTTCTCAGTACCTAAGATGGCTCCTGGGCTGGATTTAAGGCATCCACACACAGAATGACAAACATGAAAGTCCCTTCTCAGCTGTTACTTAACCTAAATTCTACAGGCCTCCAGGGTTTCAGGTTTCCAGGTGACAAAACTTGAGATGCTTAGAGAGGGTTTACTAAATCAGGCCGTAGCAAGACCCAGTCCCAGCCCAGACCCAGGAGAAAGCCTTTCTTTTCTTTGTCTTGTTTGATGGACTTGACATAGTTGGTTGTCTCAGAACTTATTTATTAAATCTGTCTCTGCACAAAATTGGATTGCACGCGCTTATTCCTTTTGAAATATGGTTAAGAGGACGATGTCTCTCTCTGCCTATTAGACTGGGACTATTTTTACAGCTGCTTAGTGGTTAGAGCCCTCACTCAGAGGTGGAGAGGGTGTGGGTCAGTTCCCTGTCCTGCCTGTGAGATGTCTGTATGCTTCTGTCTCTCACATTATGGAACAGCACGGTAGACAGCTATTCCCTGGTAGATGGCAATTCTCCACCACTCCTGAACCCGCGAAGCAGAAAGAGGGAATACTGCTTTAGCTGTATGACGAGAGCAGTCTCACAGAAGAGGTCATTCCTGGTCTTCTTTTCTCAGCCCCAAGCCACCACTAATGCATTTGGCATAATAATATTTAACGCAAAACTCTTAATACAGTCTTGGGAGCAGCTGTATGAATCCAGAGCTCCCATGTCCCAAATGAAGTGCTAGAAAATGGAGGTCATTCTGCTCCGTCTCCTCCTCTGACCCAGAGACTTTGTAATTCTTCTGTGCAAAGCAGAACTGGTTCAGAAGTGATTTGGTCTTACTCCAGGACTGCCTTTAGGCTGGTACATGGAGAAGTCCTGCAGTGTGAAAAAGTAAGTCAGAATCTTCTCATGAGGACCATGAACCTGGGCCTCCTGTGTCCTGAGTGAGTGGCCTGGCTTCTAAAGAAGAGAAAGGGGGTTTGCTTGCGCTCTTCTGATAGAGTGATGCATCCTTCTTTTTAAAAGGAGGTGATTAAGGTGCCTATTGGCAGAAGAAACTTCTAGATTGTGAATCCTGCGGGAAAGCAGGTACCTATTAGCACAGGATAAGAAAGCCACATCCTAGAGAGCGGTCAGATTGAAGACATATTTGTGCTGGCTTTTCCCATAGACTCGTGTAGGTGGCTCCCCCCTCAGTGTGCTAATTGTCAAAATTTCCATTCTGAAGCATTGCATTCTCCCCATGAACTGTGCAAACTCTGTGTTTAGCATCTCTTGTTTTCTGGATGTGGGCATGCAAAGCCTTAATTACAATAGCAGCCTTGCTGTAGCCAGGATAGTCTTAAGTGAAGCAAGATTTGTAGAAAGATGATGTTTTCTATTGGAGCAATTCATATAACAGGAAAAAGAAGGCAGGCTGTCAGGCCTTTTTCAAGCCTTTTCAAGCTCTTCGTTTTTCCATCAATATTTGGATGTAATAAAAGATATTTCTCTGTCTACAAAACTTGTCTTATCAATTTATGGCAAAGAATGTATTACCACCTTTCCTAGATTTTAAAATTTGTCCCATACAAGCCATTTGGGGAATATTCCATGCCAGGGTTGTTTTCATTTCTCTGAGTGAGCTGTGACTGAGCCTCAGTCACTTATAACTCAGTTATAAGCCTCAGTTTGGTTTCTCAATCTTTTTCTACTTTGTACCCTCAGGCCACTTAGCGGAGGTTTTGGCCTTAGTGGTACCCAGAGACTCTAGAGGGACTATGCTGAAACAATTTCATAATCGTACCTCCAGAGTCTCAAGATACCTCCTAACAATACCTTGGGTACTTCCCTGTTGTTTACTGTAACACACCTTTGTCTGGAGCTCATGTTACTTTTTAATCAGCCAAGCATCATTTCTGCATCAGCATTTAATATTCTGTGGCTAATGAAGAATGTCTTGGCATCCTTTATGCCTTTAACAGAAAACTGAGATCCTACACAGGGCTGAGGGGGTTCTCTCACCATAAACTGGGTTGTTCTCTTTGCCACAGTTGCCATCACCCCGGATTTGGGCTGCTCGCGATTTCTCACCTGCCTCCCTGCTGGCTACTTCAGCCTTAGGCAATGGATCACACAGTTCCTCTGGAAGCCTTCTGGGGTTCCCAAGGAAGGCAGCACTTACTCACTTGCAGGCCACATCATTTCCTAAGGCAGTAAGATCCCTTCCTTCAGGATGGCCTTTACCTCCCTCCCAGTAAAACCCAAGACAGCTTTCTGAGATAACCTCTCAACAGCCTCACATGATTCAGTACACCAGATTTGCTTGCCTTTGACCATTTTATCCCATGCTTTTCCCGCTCTGGCAAGTATCTACAAAACATCTGCCTGCCATAAGTAAAATCTACTTGTAACACTAAGCTGATAAGTAGTACCTGTGTGTATGATAATCAAGATTTCAGCCATCCACACTTTGGCCCTCTGGCAGCTTGGGGCATCTGCTGAGCGTGGGGGATGCAGTCTGAGCTGCTCACAGCATTCACACCCATGCTGTAGGTGGCAGGCATATGTCCACATATGCTTCAGTTAATCTCTTGCACATCATCTTATCATAATGTAAGTGTCTTGCAGTATCACAAGCAGCTCCACATTGGCAAATGCACCCCTGCTGCACAGTTGTGAATTTCAGTGAGATTCTGTGCAGTCCATAGCATCCTGTCCTTGCTGCTACGTATCTCCAAGGGAAGCCTCTACAGAGCTGGAATGTAGGCTGCAAAGAAACATCTTTCCAGATACTCGTCAGCTTTTAGGTTTGTGCTGTATTAGAAATATACACAATGTTTACTGTGACCTATTTCAACAAAGAACATTTTTCCTCTTTCTATGTAAGCTAACTTGGAGATCTGTTTTCAATCCTTACTTTGTATCTTCATATTGTTTCTCCAATTTCAAGGTTTTTCTTTCAGCAACAGACAAAAAAGTGGCTGAATAGCTGCTGAAAATTCACTTTTAAACCTGGGCTTTCAAGTTCAATGTCTGAACTGTTCAGGATCTACCATCAAGTATTTTTTCTCCCCCCCAGCACTCTTAGAGAGTGTTCTCACTAACCTCGTCTTTAAAACCTTCTTATCTGCTTCTAACTCCTAATTCTATTCTACAAAATCCCTGACTCTCTGTGGTCTTCTTATGTAATTTTTATGTGTTTCAATTAAAACCTGATCTAGTTTCTCTTTCCTTGCCTACGCACTGTCTCTGTCTTGCTCCAAACCTTTTAGATTCTCTTCTGATTTAGCCACATTGGTTTCCTATTTCAGATGCCACTCAACAAGTTTTTAAGAGAGAATCACAGGCAATACATTGCAAACTGAGTTTTCAGCATCAAATATCTATTATTATCAATAACAGTGTAGGCAAAGCTAACCTATAAATGCATAGCAAAACTTTCACCATGAGCAAGGAACCAAATCCCACTACATCAAGTTACTCAGGCTCATACAAAGGGCACTACCTCCTCATCCAACTGCAACCAGCCTGGCTGGCCAGTGATTTGACTCAGATGAAAACTGAACTCAATTTGTGTGACATTCAGTATAAATGGTGAGACTCTGTAGGCAGAAGGACAAAGAATATTTAGCATTTCCAGTTTGATTACTTCCAGTACAATGTTTAGGTCTCATCCATCATTACTTTTGGTGACATCTTAGAGTAGATTTGGTGACATCCATAATCTCTGAAAAGCCTATGCACCTCTCCTGTTTTTCTTGTTAACTACAAGACTAAGTTGCAAGCAAGTAAAAAAATTGAAGCCTGTAAAAGCACCTAGGTTTTAGATTTTGCTGAACTTGTTTGGAAAACACTTAAATTAGATCCAATTAGTTTTTAATCAATCTAGTTGAAGAAATTATTCTTTTGGCTGCTTTCACAGGAAACTTGAGTTAAAAGCAAATTATAGCTCTCTGATTGCTACAGACTGGAGAAAAAACTTCCCCTTTTTCACTCATAGCAGCCTACTTCTCTATTTTTAATCAGAGCTGTTGAGTTGTTTGTCCTGGGCAAGGAAAGACATGTGTAGAGAAACTGATTTGGAATTCATTTCTAATAATGTTTAATAGGCAATAGATACAGGATGGATTTTTCTCCCCAGATAGCTCCTTTTTGAATGCCATGTATAAACTGTGATTCAGACAAAAAAGGCTCAGGTGTGAAAAATGTTTGATCTATGGCTGGCAAGCACAACTGCAGTCATTAAGCTGGGCTTTTATAAGGCTCACTGCATGCTCATAGCCAACTTAAAACAAATCTTAATGGATGATAAAGTTGCAAGTTTTACTAAGCTGGCAGAATCAAAATGAGGTTACTGGAGAAATCAAATTCCATGTAAATAAGCTGGCAGTACAGGAAAATGAAGTTATCATTTTATCAAAGAATTATACTTGCAAATAGTCAAACACATAAGCACAACTTCTTTACTCGGTCATATAGAAAAATCAATTAGAACGTGGCAAGCATGGCAGCTGTGGAAAAGCCTTACATTTCTCTAATTTCCCACAAACGTTATGGAATCAGTCCTGATATCACCGTTCTTATATAATAATCCATTCAGCTTTATTCATTCATTTTTATTGTGTCATCAGATCTTAAATTAACTTGGTGACTTTCAGCAGCAGAATATTGGGGAAGGACAGACAGTTTTGTTTAATATCATTGGAAAAACTTCAGTCCTTGCCAACAAATCTATTTCCTATTCTATTAATATAAGACCTATTTAAGCAAACAAAAGTGAATGGAATTTGCCAGCCATGAAAACTAAGCCTTATTCAAAAAGGGTTATTTCCTTCAGGCAAAATCCAAGCAAAGGTTTTCTTGAAGACCAGGGCTACACAGCAGCTCAGGGACACTATGACTAACACTGACACTTGTGAGAGAATTAAATGTGCTTTGAAAGAAGGGGAATTTCAGCTTAAAAAGAGGAAGCTTCTTTTGGACAGAGGGTGCTTGCTTTAAGAAGCACATACATATTTGTGATAGGAAAGGGTTGATTTGGGTGCTCTGGGCTTTCTGCAAAGGACAGGCACTGAGGACAGAGGAAAGAATGAACACTTCTGTTGTCAAGATCCATACTGGAGTATTTTGCTGCCTCTGAGACAGGAAGCCTGGAGAAAGAAATAAGGTACTCCCTAGTATTGTAATAATGCTTTCAATTGAGCGGGTTTGCTTTTTTATTTATCTGATAACGATTTGAGCAGTTACTGAAGCAAGCCTTTGTAATGCTCCTATAAACAAGTAGGAGCATACATCTGTAAAAATGTAATTGCTATTAGTAAAGTGACTCCACACCTGCTTTCTTTCATTTGAGTCACAGCTGCTAATCATAGCAGCTTCACACACATCCTTTATTCCCTGGAGCAAGCTGACCAATCTATAGCAGAATGAGCCAGAGCCCATTCTATAGTGGCATCAGCACAATTATTTCCTGAATTCTTGGAGCAGGACATTTATTATTAGAAACTGGGCAAAAGGACCAAAGTGGATCTGCAGGGCATTTTCCGATTATGCATGTTATAAGGATGGCAGTCTTAATTTACACCAGTAGATAGGAGAATCAGGTCTTTTCCTCACAACTACTGTAATTCTGGTGATTGAAGGGAGGGACCCAAAACCAAAAGGCAAAACCTCTTCCTTTAGCTTTGTAAATCAGTTAATGTGCCATGAGAAGCACTGTGAGAAAATCAGTATGTGTCCCCAGAGTGATTTCAGCACTAGAACTGAGAGCGGGAGGGCTTGGCTCATTTAACTGCACTTCTGAATATCACATCTTCATTTAATAATTGAGATTACTTTATTGCAAGAAAAAATAGCTCCTGATCAGTGATCCTCCTGTTTAAGAAGCAGTATGAGGTTTGTGTCACATGTCCAGCTGGTTTTGAAAGACACTTATTGAAAATAAAGAATGTAATACCTGGGGACTAAACATAGAATATATTGTATGGCTGCTAATCCTTGTTAGGTGTGTTTGGGTATAGGTTAGGAATCAACTACAGATTCATCCTTTTGTGTACAGTACATATCTTGCCACCAGAGGTGCTCTGCAAACTGCTATTTGAGGTTATGCCTGTACTGCATTGTGTAGCCATGCTGCCATTTCCAGTCAGTGTCCTGTGCAGAAGTAGGAGGCACAACCTGGGAGCGGGCATTTGAATTCCCCCTTCCAGCAACTGACTGGTCTGTTAATCAGCTGGTATCTCTAAATTGTCACCTGTGTGGGAACAGAGGTGCACTCCTTCTCTGTTTCGTTGCAAAGTCAAGCAGGTTAGTGTGATCTGGTGAGAAGTGAATCCGGCAATTGCTACTTCCCAGCTGACAAGTTTGCTTGACTAACCTTGAGGCAAGTGCGAGGGCTGGGAAAGGAGGGCAGATGTCACCTGATGTGGTACCTGTGATGCAGAAGTGGTTCAACCAACTTGCCAATTCTGTGGCCAGGTGTAGCTTAGAGTGTGGAAAAACATGTCAACCTGACCTGTCCTTTAGGTGGAACTCAGAATAAACACCACAGCTAATCCCAACGAATATCTCATTCTGGTTGATGACATTCTTCCCCTCTGAATTTCCCTCGCCGTTTCACTTGCGTGGAGTACATGTTTGTGTCCTATGATTTGTGCTGTGGGAGTGTGCGTTGTTAGGCAGCCGCTGTGCTCTCTTTCAGAGATACCTGCCCTTTAGTTGTGGATGAAGAATTCTGCTTGAAGAGGCAGTGGAATGCTCCATGATCTTTGGACCAAACGTATTATTTAAATAATTGGTAGTGTTTAATTGTTATTAAAAGAGCAGTTTCTGGATGTTAGAGCAAAGTGATCCCCGAACCATAGAGAAAGTCACAGTTCTCCTGGAGACCTTAGATATAGTAAAAGGATGTTACTGAAAGAGGGGATAGTGGGGAGGAACACAAAATGCATTCAGAAATCAAAAATCAGGGAGGCAGAGGGTTTTTTTTAATGTAATAACAACATAATTAAACAACAAGGACAGAATTTTTAAATGTAACTTGAAGTAAAAGATTGTTCTAAAAGAATGAGCAATAGGAGTTAGCAATTGATTAAAACAGTGCCACTTTCTAACTGGAGAAGCACATAGGAAACACAAGTTGCCTGGGTAATTGTATGTTTCTAAAATGTGTCCCTGGTTGGATATTTGTGTGGTTGTATGGCTTAGTATTTGGGTGGAGGGCATCCTAGAATTCTCTGACCTTGCCACGTTAAGGGAATTTTCTTAAGTTGTGATTTCCTTTGATAACACTTGTTCAAATCAACCTGTGTTTACAACATGGGAGAAGGCTGGTAAATGCATTTTTAGCAGAATTTCATTTGGAAGTCCCTAGGATAGCTTTCAGGTCAGCGGTGGAAAGTCTAAGTCACAGATGTCCTGCCACCAGGAGGCTCACAGCACTGCTCATGGAGCTACTCAGTGTTGCACAGGGTGGAACTTTTAGAAAAATTCCCTACATTAGAAAAGTCAAAAGAGTAGGTTACTAGTTCAGTGGCCAGTTTTGTTTTGAGTTCATCATGAAACATGGGGGAGGAGAGTCTTCCCATAGAAGATAGGTACCTGATGTAAGAAAATAAACTAATTACATGTAAGAACATGTAAGAAAAGAACATTTTGAAAGGAACTGAAGGGCAGTGAAGGAACTGAGGAGTCAAAGAGCACAGATTTGACAGTGTCTTTCAAAAGATAATGACTACATCCAAAAATGAAAACAGGAAAAAAGAGAGCAAATGAA
Organism: Aptenodytes forsteri; assembly: GCF_000699145.1. Lineage (NCBI taxonomy): Eukaryota > Metazoa > Chordata > Aves > Sphenisciformes > Spheniscidae > Aptenodytes > Aptenodytes forsteri. The sequence goes on from NW_008796114.1 coordinate 1,618,831, forward strand.
AACCCAGGCAAGCATACCAGATACAAAGCTCTTGTTTACTCCAAGACCTTCGCGCTTCACTGTGCGTATTGGGTTTTCACACGCTGGATTCACAAGCTGGATTGGGAGGAAGAAGAGGCAGAAAGCACAAGCCAATCTCAAAATAAGTCGCACAGGGCTTTCTGGCAATTGCCCTCAAAAGTAAAGGGAGTGAAGTTGCCTCTTTTCCCCGAACATCGATTTTAGAGTTCTTCAGGGAAGGAGTCCCCTTGTACTCAGCCAAGTGGGAACTGCCTCATGACTTTTCTCAGACTGGTTTGGGCCAAACCAAAGCAGTCATGAATAGGGCCAGTAAAGTGCATGTACTCACATGGTTTCTTCTCCGTTCAGTGGTTGGACTGCAGAAATAGTAAATAAAGGGTTGAGTGTCATTACTGACTGCATTTCAATTAATATACTTCTCCATTTTTCATCTCTGACATCCACAAATGATTTGTAATTGTGAGTCATGGGGACATCTCCAGGAATGGCTGACAAAGCCTCAAAAGGCAAGAAAGATGCCACATAGTGCTGGCCTTATTTAGCAAGGGAAAATGGTTACCTTCCCATGGACTGACCTCACATAATTCTGGATGTCAGAGACAATTTTTAAGCCCTGGGTCTTCAAACCACTCCCATCTCATCAGTTATCACTGGCATCGTGAAAAAGTGCCACTTCCATAGCTGGATGCAGCCAGCATGTGAACAGAAAAACTGCACATCCATACACAGACCCACAATGCTCTGAAGTGGAGCAGAGTGCTCATGCACTGGGCCATGGCCGCGAAGAGGGCAGTTTGGTCTGCACCATTTGCCAGCAGCGGGCCATACCCTGAAGAAAAGTCTATCTTTCCCCTCTTACCTAGTCCCCTTTGACTGCTAAACAATACTGGACATAACCAGACTTTCAATGGCCTGCAGATATAAAAGAGAATTGAGCACAGAATTTGTGTTGAATATGCCAAAGAAATGGTGTAAGTAGCCAACACAGAGACTGTGTAATTCTCCTTCCTCCCCTCAGTCTTCTGGACACTGGCTCCAAGGATTTACATTTGCTGGTTAAAGGCATCTTGTAAAAAAGGGGAAGAGAAGCTGCTTCCAACACTGACGTTTTAGTGGCCCGATTCATGATTCAGCAACTCTTTATAAAGCAGCTTGTGTAAAAGGAGCAGCTTGTCACACTCAGTGACCTCCGCTGCAGGGAATGTGGGTGTACACCCCCCTCCAGACTCACGGGATCCTTCTTCATGCAGCCACCCCCAGCAAGATGCCTTCTCCTGGAAGACAGCAGCCAGGAAACCATGTAGGATCTTTGAGACTTCTGTCCTCACAGCTCCAAATCCAACCCATAAAGAAAGGCAAGCAGTGTTATCTGGTATTTTTGCCTGGGTTTTATTTCTCTCTCTCACTCTTATTTTCAGTTCCGGTTTTGGTCTTTGCTGCTGTGAGACTCTCATTGCAAAACATGCCTAGCTGTAGCAGTGCACTCTCTCTACTTCACTTGTGTTTCCAGTTGCTAAATCATTTTAATTTCTTCTCTTACACACCTGCACTGGATGGAAAAAATAGGGCTACCCTTTTTTTTTTACTTGACTGGAAGCAAAAATTCTTATTCACAGGAAGGAAATATGACTGCTGAGAAGGAGTTTCTGCAGTTTTCAGTGGCTTGGCACAGACAATTTTATTTAGGCAATCAGTTGTGTGGCTTAATTCAGTGGGGCCCAGCCTAGGAGGAAAACCCCTTGATAAAAGTGGACCATGTAGTATTGCGGTTGGAGAGAGAGAATGAGAATGAGAAAAGAGAATGACCTCTGTCTACAACAATGGATTCTGCACATCCCTCCCTCCTCTTCTGCTACAACAGGTGGATCACAAAGAAAATTATCTATATCCTCTGAGACATTTGGGCTTCTTTCTCCCCTTTCCTAAGAAAAGGCAGGATGAATCTGGTCTGGAAAAAATATCATTCACAGTTCTGTACATTACAGAACACACCCAAAAACATGTCAGCGGACTGAGGGGAATTCTGTATTAAACAAAAAAAGATACTTGCTTTCAGAGACCTGGGGTAAAGGTAAAGACCCAAGTGTACCAGCTTAAAATAAAACATGACAAAAAATGGAAAACCATCAGGAAGCTGTACTACCAGTCAGGACAGCGGACAGCAATCTCCCTGGTTTTAAGTACTATGAGAGCTGAAAAGTTTTTACATCTGCTCCAGCAAAAGAGGATTATTTGGAGCTGTTTAAAGGAGGAGAGCGAAGGACCTTGGCATGGGTGGTGTGGAGGCTTCTCCCAAATATACGGACAAGGCACAGGAAAAACACAAAGGCGCTGCTAAAATGCAAACCAGCAACCACAGGCCAGTCAGGTGCAGGTGCCGTTCTCTCACCGGTCCATGGGAATGACATTTGGCTGTTTACCAAGATTATAGGCCCTTATACCACATGAACCCAAGCAGCCATAGAAGTGTTTTGCTTATGAGATGAGTCAGGGGTTTTCTTCTCTTTTTCTAAAGAGATACCAGTTTTTCTTGACCGTAAATTATGTGCTGTTTAGCCTCAAGTCTTTAAACCATATAGGATTTCTCTCAGTTATCGTTTACTGTTGTGAATGATACGTTCCTGTTACAAAACTGAAGGTCACACACTTCATCGCTTCTGGTAGCTGACATCATCGCGCTGTCTTCCCCACCTCCTCCTTCTGTGTCACCCTCTCCTCCCCCTCTACTTTCAATTCCCCCATCTTCTTCCCCACACTGCCAGGCCAAGCATGGTCCCCATTCCTCTTTCCTCCGCAACAGGCGTTCTGCGTACTCGTCCTGTCCTTTGCACCCCGGGGGCTCTGTGTTCCCCCCTGCATACTGCATATCCTGTCTGCAGTAATCCTGCGCCACATCACCTTCTCTGTAAACCAGAGATCTGTCATGGCATGCTTCTTGTTGCTAAAGGCTGTGAAGCACACAGAAGTCCTTGCACCAGTCCATGGGAAAAGGTGAGATTAACTTTCTCAATAGTCTTTCTCTTGCTGAAACTCTTCTTGTTTTACCACTTCTTTGGGAGTATTGGAGAAGGTACTGGCGTGTTTTCAACCTCTAACATATTTCTTTCATTCTTCCTTCTTACAGCATCATGGAGGTCTGCATATTCTTCCTTTATGCTATGATACTTCTCCCAGGTAAAAGGCGCATTTTTAATTTTAAAAACTGTTTTGATTATTTGTGTCCTGCTATGTGATACTTTCTTATCCACTAAGAACTCATTCCTTAGCAGTAATTAATCATTTCCGTTGCACAATGAAGGTCATATAGCCTATGTGACATGTATTTAAATTGTGTGCAGGGACTCTATAAAATATATAGTAAGTACTTTCTCTCTTCAACTTATATCTTTACATTACACTTATTTTATGTTGCTTTTAAATTTTTGATTTAAATCTATCTTTAAAATGTGTGTATATCACCTCTGTATATTATAGAGGAGAGCAGTATTAAACTGAAAACTGACAGTTTGATATGGGACAACTGGAGTTTTAGGCAGCTGCGGAGATCATTTTGCAGTCCGGTGCTCTGGAAGAGCAGTCAAAACTTTGCACCAGCAGAGAGACCGTAAATCTCCTCCTTTTGAACACAGCAGAGGTGTTAGTATCTTCTGGGACAGAGGACTGCATTTCTCATTCCAAGAAAAGACGGTCCTCCTGGCCCATCGCCACCCATAATAATGGATACATGCACTGATGAAAGCAGGAGAACAATCATCCCTTGTGTAATACAGTTCATGCTTTCTTTGCATGAAGGCATAATTGTGTTTACTGACTATTTCTGTTAACACGATCAGCAACAGAACAGTTAAATCTGACATTTAATCTGTCATTAAACTCTAGATTAATTACAGAACAGTTAAATCTGACATTTAATTTGTCATTAAACTTTAATTCTTCAGTGAGACTGAAAGCGTTCACCTGTTTCTGACCTTCTGGTCATATATTCCCTAGACACCAACGTTTACCACACAGTGTGCACTTCACATTTTCTTCAAAACTGCAATGCTGTGTTATTTTATTAGGAGGATGAACTCAACTTTTGAACAAGAAATTGTGCAACTATCATCTCCTTTGTGGCAGAATCTCATTACACTCGGGATGCCACATACAAGAATGGTTTGGACCTTTTGCCTGCAGATAAGTCTTCCAAAATATAGACGCTCGCAACCTCTGTGTGGTAGGCCTTCTTTGGAAAGTAAAATATAGGAAGAAAAATAAGAAACAGTTTTATGACCTGAACTCCACAAGACTAAGTGAGTCAGTTTGAAGAACTATGTGTCCTGTCATACCTAGTGGGAGAATTTGTGTCTAAATGCTGGTGTTTTTATTGCTACTGTTGTTATGTGTTGCCTCTGTGAGTGCAAATACTTAATGGTATTTTGTAGCTGATGGAAATCTTAATTTCTTCTCTCTCTTTGTCTAAGGTATTGCTGCCAGTGTGCATCAGGTGAAGTCGTTTCTCAATCACACTGCATACCTATCCTGCTATTTTCCAAACTCTCAGAAAACTGACATAAAGGATTTAAGAGTTTTTTGGCAAAAAGGCGCTGTTGAAGTGGTGCACGAAGTATACTACGGCCAAGAAAAACTTGATAACCTTAGTCCTAAATATATAAATCGCACCAAGATGGATATGGACAAATGGACCTTGCAATTGTTAAATGCAGGAATTGTGGATGAGGGACACTATATGTGTATTATACAGCACAGAGATAAAGGAACGCCAAAGGTCATACACACATCTGAGTGCTTACTGCACATCATTGGTAAGTAATCTCTTCTAATTGTCATCTGGTCTGGGGGTTTTGGGGGGGGGGGTTCTCTGTCACTTTGTTCCGTTCAGAAATGTGTGGTACTGTCCCCAAGCCACTGAAGATGTACCTGCACTGGAGCAGAATTTCTAAAGATGGATAAGAGCTTTCTTAATAGAAGATCCTCAGCTCTGAATGAAAAGCACTCAGGTGGAAGCAGTCAGAAGAAGTAGAAAATTAGACCATAATTTGCTCAATATTGCATCATTCCTGATTCCCACCCTGTCATACTTTATAGTGAAAACCATTCTGCCTTCTTCCTCTTGCCTCCTGCAAGTTTTATGGCTTTTAGGACTCTGGAAAATACACTTCTTTATTTGCATCTGATGCATTACCTTCTATTAAAAGTAGCAGTAGTTATCATCGTTGGTGGTAAATTACAGTTGAAACATAACAAGATTTCTGCAAACACACAGCTATTTTATGATCATATAAATTGCAGGGAAAATAAAGAAAAGAGCAGCTCACGTGGAGGAGTAGAAATTCGTATGTTCAGTTAAAGGAAGACTGAAAATATCTCTGAAGAAAAAATGCGTGCGTTGATGAGATTCAACCTGATTTCTTGCGTGTTATCAGAGGAAAAGGCAGAAAATCTTTTAACAGGGGAATGGAAGTGAGGAAGCAATCTTTTCCTAATATTTTCTAATATTTTTAGTAATTCCTAATATATTTTCCTAATGTTTTTCTATTTTAAACTGTTCTGTTGGTAACCTTTGTCCTTATGCCTGTGTTCTCTCTTCCACTATGATAATGCTAGTCATTAATAACAACAGCTTCTAACTTCCGCTGGTGTTTTCACACTTCAGCTTACTCCTTCAAAAGAGAACAGGCCATGTGTAACAGCAGCCAAAAACTGAGTACCAGGATGTCTGAGCCTGTTTAGCTTTGTGCTACCAGCAAGTGTTCCCTCGATCCACAGATAGAAAACCTAGATTGTTAGTTTTGATTCTCCCAGAATCTACTTGACAAGTATTTTCAGCAAAGTTTTAGAACTCAGAAATTCATGATATGCACTCAGTATCAAGGCCTCCAGTTTAAGAGATCCTTAGCATCAACTGTTCAGTTAATTCAAGCAGTTAAATCAGTTATCAGCTTAGCCATCATCTGAGCAACATGTTATAGAAGTCTCATAATTAGGCACTAAAACTCTCCTAGACCTTTTAAGGTTTAACTTAGGAAGACTGTTTTAAACTATGCGCTGCTGTGTTCCTTCCAAATGACTCTCTGTTCAATAAGCTCCCAAAGGAAGGAGCAGTATAAAATCATATTTTTAAAAAAACTTAAAAATAATTAGAAGAAAAATACAAATGTTGAAATATACCTGTGGTTACCTGCTGTTTCTTAATTAGAATCTCATATCATACATAGAGGGTTTTTTGTAGTATGGTGTGTCACACTTAAAATGGACCTAAGAAAGATTGAGTGCTGTGCAAGAATGATAGGGCAGTCATACAAAGCTATCCAGATCATTTGGTGACCAAGCCCATTCAGAAATACTGAAGTACCTTCTGATACAGTTTAAATGTGTTATTTATATGTATTACATTAGGACAATATATAGAGAGATATATGTATATTATATGTATTGTGTACAGCCAGGATGATTTATATAAGAACAATGAACACAGATCCTTCTCCAGAAAGAAGGGAGGGCTTCACAATGGAGAGCTTTGGCTCTTAAAACAGGCAAGGTAGGGACCACGGTGACAAGCAGCTTAACTGGAAATTCCGCTGCTATAGCATGTCTCTAGTCCTTTCTTTGGATGGATCAATAAGGGAAGTAGGTGAGACTAGGGAAGCTATTTCAAAATATGTGCTATTCAAAGTGTTGGGAGTGAAACTTATGTCAGAATAGAGACATAACAGTTTGTGTCCTCATTTTAAAGGGGATGTTGGAAAACTTAAAAGCATGAAGAAAAGCTCTACTAGAGTTATCTGAAGGCTGGAAAAAATACAGTCCAACTGGAGACATTAAAGATCGATTTGATTACCTTATAACACAGAAGACTGAGCAGAGTCTTGTTTCCAGAGTGTGGGAACCTGAAATACACATAAAATACTGGATATTAAAAAAAAGAAGGCTAATTAATTCAGTGAAGATACAAAAACAGCCAGTGGCTGGAAGCATGTGAGAAGTAAGGCACATTGTCACTTTAGAAAATAGAACAAAACGAGGTAGGGTGATTAAGCCATTGAGAAAAATATTAAGGGCTTGATGGCTCTGCTGTCTCTTGAGGTATTTAAATCTAAGCCCATAGCCTTTTTGGAAGACATGTTATCTTTAAATACAAAAGACTTCCTGAAACATGCTTTTCTGTTAACAATCCAAAGCTCACATATACGTAGCCCACACTCTGCATGCAGCCAATATGACTTTTCAGTAAATTGAGGTTCCAGAAGCCATAAAACAGAAGTGCTTTGATCAGGGTCTATTCCACTATTTCCACTTGTTTACTGTCAATAATATTGAAACTCTTAAATCACTTGGATGATGTGGCAAGTTTCACAGCCATGGATTACATTCCTGCCCTCCCTATAAAATGCCAAGGAGAGAATAAACACTCCAGACCAGAAGCTGGAGTGAGCAGTCAGCTAAACAAGTCAGACCTTGAGGAGAAAGAGGAAGGTTGACCTCTCCTGACGGAAAACTTAACTAAATTTTGGGGTATGAAAAAGGTGGGGCTTTTTCCATTTTGAATTCACAGCCGTGGACTCTCTTGGGGATTTAAGTGACTAAGCTAAATCCTACTCCCTGTGTGTTGGGATAGAGCAAATAAAAGCAACATCATATTTCTTCATCCATCCATATTAAGAATTCACTAGGGCAAGGATTAGAGCCTGGATCCAACACATTTAGTGTGTGTGCAGAAGAGTCAGATCCTCTTGGGCTCATATTTTTCTAAGAATCCTTTTTCCCTTCTCCAATATTTCTCCGTATTGTCTTTAGCCCTATTGGCACTAAAATAATTAAGTATTTTCAATGAAGTCTTGAGTCTGTTTCTTGGGTTTTGTTGTTGTTGGGTTTTTTTTAACTTGCTGTATGCCAACGTGCAGTCAGTATTATGTCTACATTCTCTCCTTCTCCTTTTCCATTATAGTCTACTATTTCTACCATGACCTTTTAACCAAACAAATCCTGCTTGAGAGTATTTGGGAGATTATTTAATAAAGACTATTGGTTAAAAGCTTCCATTCATCATTCATATTTTATGTTTAAATAATTCTTTCCAATCCTGTTTCACTAACTATTTCTTGCCTGGGAAACTTGACTTTTTAAAGCAATAGGTATGTTTTTCATTGACTGGGATGAGTATCCAATGACACAAAGTAAAAAAACTTGTACTGTAGTCACTTCCACATAAAAAGCTGAGCTAAGGGAGGCCTACTATCAAGTTAAGATGAGTGAATTACTTTATATGCTGCAAAATGATTACTTATAATACTGACAGACACCAAGGATATTTCTACCTATGACAGCATTGGACCTTCAACTTACCCCATCTGAAGTCCCTCAGATGATTTCTTTCTCTACATTTCACACTTAGAAGTTTGCGGTTTTCTTGTTACCTAATCAGGAGGTCAAGAGTAGGCAGCACTGTGTCCCATTCCCATTTTGTGCTTAAGCACTGACCTGCAAGCAGGCCAGGTTTGATTATTCTGTGTCAATGGATCTAAAAGAAGTGGGAGAGACAAAGGCCCATTGTCTGGCTGATCAGACTTACGTCCTTAAAACACCCTGAGGACAAGGAGCAGCAAGTCTACATGTACACCAGAACCATAACAAACCCTTCTTGGGACTCCCATTGTTTTCCTGAGAAAATTGTTTATACTTGCTTCTGCCTGAAAATCTTAAATAATTGGCAGGAACTGTCACGAGATGTGGTATGTCTGACTCATGATTCTTTCTCTTCGGTCTATTTCAGCCAACTATAGTCAACCTGAGATAGCATGGCTCCACACTGGGGAACTAAAGCCCAATGAATACTTGAATCTTTCCTGTTCTTCCAGCGGAGGCTATCCAGAGCCCAAGCAGATGACTTGGCTAATTTCACACGAAAACAAAACACACAGGCTTATGCGTCGCATGGATGTCTCACAGGATGCTGTAACAAAGCTGTACAATGTTACTAGCAAGCTGAATATCACAGTTCCTACAAACACCCTCACTAATATTAGCTGCTTGCTTCACCTTGGAGAGCAGCTGGGAAGCCTTGTCTCAGTGCCACTAGGCATAGGTGAGTCTCCATTTGCCCATTCCGATTTTTGCATGGGTAGGAGCAGGGCACATTGCAGTAGAGCTGATCATGGATAGCAGCATAGTCAAGGCAGTGAATAAACCCTAAGTATCAGTAGGAGTTGGTTACAAGGGTTGTATGTTCTCCATCGTGTTCACCAACAGCCACGGCCACCAAATTCCCTCTCCTTTCCATACGGGAAGTCTTACTACAGCAAGGAGAGGGCACAGAGAAGGAAGGCTACTGCTACACAATCCAGAACACAGCCCTGTTCATCCCCTCCCTAGATGCTGCTGCAGCAGCAACAAAGCAACCTGGATGTCTGGATTAGGCGGCAACCAGTCTCTGGAGGCGACAGCTGTTAAGAGAGGTTGCCACTTCACAGAATCAGAGAACTGTTGAGGTTGGAAGAGGCATCTGGAGATCATCTAGTTCAACCACTCTGTTCAAAGTAGGGTCAATAGGTAGTGCAGGGCCTTATCCAGTTGAGTTTTAAATATCTCCCAGGATAGAGACTCCACAACCTCTCTCATCAAACTGTTCCAGTGTTTGACCACCCTGACAGTAAAAGTTTTTTTCTGATGTTTAAGTGCTTGAGCTGCTATTCTTAATCATTCCTTGGAGACAGGCAGAAGGCTAAATAGAAGAGTTCCTTGGACCAGATTTGGCTCACAAACTGCCAAATAGACTGTGCTGAGTTTAAGTGTAAAGGCCATGAAACTGACTAGTCTCAGAAGCATTCCTGGTGGTTTTCCTAATATTTGGCAGAACGAAGTGCGCATTCCAAAATGACTATTTGGGGATTTTTTTTCTCTGAGATTGTGTCTCTGTTTTCAGACACCCCTTGCAAGAAAAAGCTGGGGACCTGAGTTCCAATAAGACTTTACTGCTGAATTATCTCAGGGTTCCACATGACTGATCCTTTCTTTAAACTAAAGCTGTATTTTATTTATCTCCTGGGACAGGAAAACATCCTTTGACATATTTTTGTTTGTAAGCTATGGCATAAGCACATCAAAATAAAGACAATTCCCACTTTGGTCGTAAGTTCGTTTGGCTTGCACATGTCTCCTTTAGACAATGTTGAAGATGGAGAGCTGTGCTTCAACTGACAGGAACAGGGAGCCAAAAGGGAATGACAGCATTGCAGGAAAGCCTACCAAGGTAGTACAGGCATGCACCTTACTATTGCAGATGTAAGAGAGGCTTGCCACTCATGCTGAAAAAAGTTCCACAGTGCAGTTTTCTTCATATAAATTTAGCTAAACGGTTAAGTCATCAATGCTAGATATGGCAAACTGCCTCTGATGTCCTTACATTCTAGGATTTTTAAATAATATTAAAATACAATACAGAAGTCTTCTGAGGTTTGCACAGCTCTACACATTGCTCATGACTGTTAACATGGCTATATTAGCTATATTAGCTATATATTAGCTATAGTGCTGCATCCTCCTCTTCCCTATTCAATTCTTCTTCTCTCCTCCCTGGCTTTATGAAAGTAGCCACCTGATAAGCAGTGATGGTGGGTAAGAAACTAGGAACTCCACATAAACAAAAGCTTTGTTTGGTGATAACTGAAGCACTATCAGTTGCTAACCCTAGCAACCAAAAACTCAAAAGCACAATAACTAGAGATAGAGGGAAACTCCTTTGCATTCCCTGCTACTTTCACATCCCTTACGGCATTTCATTAGGCTTTGACCATCATTTCTAACAGATACCAAGTAGTAACATATCCCAGGTTCTTCAAACTTGCACAGTAGCACAGTAGCTGCCTCGTAGGCTCTTGTATTACTTAAGTTGCTGATCTCTCACATGTTACCCAACCTTCAGAAAGAGTACTTTGCCTTACTGTTGTTGAAGTGGCCATTAAGACCTGGTAGTCTCGCTAGTTATTTGAAATGGAAATAATGCAATGTGGATAGTGATTTATTGACACTATTAAAGCACTGTAAAAGCAAAGGATGCTGAGTGCCTTTCCCTAAACTTCTAATTCACATAACTTTGGGAGAGATTGTTTAAGCTAATGTCACCAAATTAAATCTTTGCTCTGTGTATCATCTCCTCCGTTTTCTTATTCAGAGATGCAGGGGGAAGAAATGGAGCCAGTGAAGATAAGTTTCTTTGGCCCACTTATAGCTGTGATTGTACTAATCACACTTCTTCTGGGTTTTGTGTTATTGAAGAAGAACAGAAATATCTCATCTACCAGCCAGAGTAAGTTATTACTTCTCATTCAGCTCTACTGTCCCTCAAGTCACAGGCTTTGCTCTTTGTAATCATCCCTTTACCTACATTCAAGCTGCTGACAGAAAGTTAGGTCTCATGCTGGACTTAAGCTAAACTTCCCTGGACAATTTAGTTCCTGCAACAACTTAGTCCATCCAGCAGCAAGTCAAAACATCTTTCTCCTGTCTTGTCCTGGGATCCACTTCTCCCTCTTTGTGCTCTGTGAGACTGCCATGGCACCAGCTTACCACTTCTTCCTGCAGTTTCATCCTTTTTTTCTGTTTTTTTGGTAGATTTGGCTCTTAAAATCATTGAATTGTATAAACCTTTCTTGTCCATCACCATTTATAAGAAAGGTGGAGCTGGGGGAGGGATGAGATGAGGCTTCCGTAAAGTGCAAGTATCTATGTCATCACAGAGCTGAAGGATCAAGACATTGCTCCACCACAGGCTGCCCAGCACTGGACTGGAAGAATCATCTTGTACTAGGAACAGAATTTGATCTTTACATTGCATTTCTCTATTTTGTTCCAAGACTACGTCTCAGCAGTCCAGGGTTTATTCTGCACTGAAAGGATCCTCATGCTGACATCAGAGTCTATCCTTCCTTGTAGCAAGAGGGAAATGCATTCCTCATAGTCAGTCCTGTTTCCTTACACAGCCAAGGGTCCTGAGCCCCACCTCATTCTTTTTCCGAATCCTAAGATAACTGGACATTTACTATCAGCTCTTTTTAAGCTCCTATTTCTCACGTTTCTGTAAATCACATATTAATCTATTTTAGGTGTCAGTCTAGCAGTCTAGAAGCTATCCAGCTTGAAACCAAGGCCATCAGCGAGACTGCTGACTGGGAACCATCTCTGCACATAGCAAGGCCTGAGGTCCCATATTCTTAGATGCTCTGCCAGAACAAGAATCCTTCCCAGATACCCTGCAGAACAACATGCAACATTTTTGTCTGATGGCTGAAATCCACTGTCCAGTATTCTCTGCTTTTATTTTTGCTCCAGAAGAGTAGTAAATATGGTGCTCTGCCTGTCTGCATGACTATCTTTTTGCTGTATCTTTCATTACGCACTGTGACATTGTAAAATCCTGAGAGTCAATGAAGAAGGCAAAGCTGCATGGGTTACAGAAGGGAATGTCTCAGAAATAGAAAGAGTTAGGCCAAAATCTGTGAATCATAACCATCACTGGAAACATGATCAGAGGCAGGCTATTAATCATGAGCCATAAGCGCTTTTGGCAGAGCCAGTGTGGCTTTGTACCAGTAACTTTCTTGTAAAGCTCCACAGCAGAAAGAGGAACTTCAGGGCACTTCCCCGCCTTCTGAGAAAAGTCCTGCAACTCCTATCAGGCATTTGAAACTAGAAATCACCTGAAGGAAAGACTTGCTTTAAACATAATTTCTGGTTATAGTAACTTTTTTTTACTACCATCCAAGCTTAATATGACCAGACAGTTAGTACCTCCACACTTTGTTCCTCTGTATTCTGGCCGGATGCTGTACTAGTTGTTCAGGTGGATGCAGGGACAGAAAATGAAAGCATGAGGTATCACTCATATGTGTATAAATCTAAATATACAAAATTAAGCTAAGCAGATAACAAAAAAATATTCTATAAGTAGGTCATGTTCCAATTTGGTTGACGATGTTCTCCCTTTCTTAATTTTGCTTCAAACCTTGAAGATAGAGCAATCTGTACGCTATGGTATGCCTAGCTATAGGAAGTAGTTTAACCTTTCAGAAAAGATTCTCTGTTTCACTCAAAATGTGCCAGTTCTCCAATCTTGAACGATCTCTGCACTTTATATTCTTTAACAGCATTGGCATCTTTCAGGAGGAAGAAGGCAGTAGAATTGAGACAAAAGTCTTCTGAGGTCTTGATTGTGTTTGTAGGTCTGACATTTTCAGCAAGAGCAAGGACATGAGCATCACATTCTCAAGACAAATTTCAGCTCAGAGTTGCAGTCTGGGGACATATATTCTGTACAGTTTCTGCTGGGTACAAATATTCTTTTCTGTTAAATGATGTTGTGAGTTGCTAGGTTCCACCTCAATTTTTACTCCATTTTCAAGTGTGTGAGAGAATGTGCATGTCCTTTTGAGTTAGCTAAACCATTTGGGAGTCAGTTTATTAAGTTATTACACTAACATTCCAAATATTTTCATTCAGATTAATATCATTCAAATTTTATTAAAAGTTAAAGGTTTTATTTTTATGTAGAAGTTTATATTTGCTAGCAAACTTATTTAATGATTTATTAAAATATATGTCTTTTTCTGTGTTGGTGTTTTATTCTCCTGCCATTAAAGCAGTATATTGGGTAATACCCACATTTGGTGTTCTCAGGGAGGAAACACTCCCAGAATTATTTCTTGGAAGCAAATGAATAAAAAAGGTATTGCTGCAATGACCAAGAATGGCACAGCTGAAGGTTTCATATGTTCATTCATGGATCCGGATATATGTGCACAATTCTATGTATGCATATCTCCTTGATTTATTGATCTATACACCTCAAAATTCCAGTCTAAAAATTTGGCCTTTTGATTCTATGCTGCAGGTTGTCAAATAGATCTCCAGTGGGTCACACAATCTTCTCTAACTCTTGATTAACATTTGGTTCCTTAAATAAGCCTTGCGTTAAACTATCAGGTATACTAAATCAGGTAGATACTGACTAGTTTTATGTTGTCTCTCTTGCTTTTTTTAACACATGCTGTAATTCAGTTCATTTTTTTCAACATTCTCCCTTCCCACTCAAGTCATCCACCTCAAATCCTCACTAACATTGAGGTCATCAGGACAACGGCTAAACCCTACCTTGCTCCTACCCAAACAACAAGCCTTGTGGGTCTTTTGTCTTCCATATGACTAGATTCACGCACATACACATACACTCTTGAACTCACAGTCTCGGAACTCTCTTACTAGTCCCTAAATCCTCGTGTGCTGCTTTTACAGTCAGCTTTACGCACTGAGGAAAAAAAACATCACCAACCTTTCATGTTTGTCCCTAGGAGAAAAACAATAACCAGTTCCTCCACAATGGATAAGGTATCTGGAAATCTATGCTAGGACTCAAGAGTCCTTCTCTAGCACATTCACTCAGCACAAAAAAAAAATTCCTAGCACTTGGAAATTCAACAGTTTTTGCAACGTCTTAGTACCTCTGAGGGGGCTTTTCACCCCGATACACTGTCTACTATCACTATCAGCAGCTGTAACTAGTGAAAAAAGTCACATGGTGGGTTAGGTTTATCTTTTCACAACTCCCTTTCATCCTTAATTTGTTCCTAATTAGTGAAGTTGTTTGTTTCCCCCCCTTGCCATCCCCCTACTTAGGCTGCCAACCTCCTTCTATTACCTGATCAATTTCTCTACCTCCTCTTTTCTCGCTCTTAAAATCAACTCTAATTCCCTCCTGCATCTAAAGACAGTTAAGGGGAAAAAAGCGGATGGGCTTCAGGGAAAATCTTAGTTTGTCTCTATCTGTTCAAATGCATTAATCCTCTGTGCTAGCAGATGTAATGAGCACAGTAGCAAGGCACAAGAAAAGTGTAGCTGATGTGCTGGCATTTTTGTCCTCCATAGGAATACATTCAGATTTCCAGGCTATCTCCTCACCCACTTCGTAGTTTTTTCTTTGACAGCATGCTTTCAGTCATTTAGTGACTCTATAAACATGGCAAGCAAACAAACGAGCATACACCCACTACATAACCGCAGCATATAACAGCTTCACTTAAAAACACCATTCCTTTATTTTTAGGCATAACATTATGGATTTCAGAAAATGCTAACAAAGAAATGGAAACGGTGAGTTAAACCAGTATCCAAAGCCCTAAGGTAAAATCCTGTCATCAGACTTACAGTTGTGATAGATTGCTTCATGTTCACCGATTAACCAGCACTGAATCACAGAATAGTTGAGGTTGGAATGGACCTAGGGAGATTGTCCAGTTCAACCCCCGGCTCAAGCAGGGTCACCCGGAGTAAGGTGCCCAGGTCCATGTCCAGACAGCTTCTGAATGTCTCCAAGGAGTGAGACTCCATGGCCTATCTGGGCAACCTGCTCCAGGGCTCAGTCACCCTTCACAGTAAAAAAGGGTTTCCTTGTGTTCAGAGGGAACTCCTGTGTTTCAGTTTGTGCCCATTGCCTCTGGTCCTGTCACCGGGCACCACTGAAAAGAGCCTGGCTCAGTCTTTTTCACCCCCTCCCTTCAGGCATTCATACACACTGATGAGATCTCCATGAGGCTTCTATTCTCCAGGCTGAACAGTCCCAGCTCACTCAGCCTTTCCCCAGATGAGAGATGCTCAGTCCCTTAATCATCTTTGTGGTCCTTTGCTGGACTCTCTCCAGTATGTTGATGTCTCTCTTGTACTGGGGAACCCAGAACTGGACACAGGACTCAAGGTGGAGCCTCACCAGTGCTGAGTAGAGGGGAAGGATCACCTCCCTCAGCCTGCTGGCAATGCTTTCCCTGATGCAGCCCAGATACTGTTGGCCTTCGTTGCCACGAGGGCGCACTGCTGCCTCATCTTCAACTTGTCCACTAGGCCATCCATGTCTTTTTCTGCAAAGCTGCTTTCCAGATGGTTTGCCCCAGCCTGTACTGGTGCATGAGGTTATTCCTCCCAAGGTGCAGGACTTTGAATTTCCCTTTGTTGAGGTTCCTCTCTGTCCATTTCTCCAGCCTCTTGAGACCCCTCTGGATGGCAGCACGACCCTCTGGTGTGCCACTCCTCCCAGCTTTTTATCATCTGTAAACTTGCTGAGGGCACGCTCTCTCCCATCATCCAGGTCATGAGTGAAGAGGAAAGTCAGTTAGTTTTACTGCGGATTTCTTAATGTCAGCCAGTGCTACTGCAACAAGCAATACTTTTCCTATGGTTAACAGGTGAGGGGACAGTGAAGCGTTGCATTTCCAGAATATTCCACAGTCACTTCTGAGGGGATTGTCATTAACAAACCATCTCATGGCAAACATCCCTTAGTGGACTTTTTCCTCTTCAGGTGAATTATTTGCTACTGGACGTTACATTTGACCACAGAAATATGGCAATTCTGTTAAAGAAACCTAGTTCTTGTGTGTATGACCTCTAAGTTTTGGTTTCAAATTCTCTTCCTCTCTCCTTTCCAAACTCAGAAGGAAAAACGCGAGGGAAAAAAAAAAAAAGGATATGAAATAGTTATCTACCCTGGAATGCTGGGCTGTCATAGTTCATAACTGGTCTCTCTTTGCTTTCCCATCTGCACTGGGAGGGTCATAATGCTGGGGGCAGGGAAGGGTCTAAGAAAGACATGTTTTCTGATCTCAGGATGGGCTACCAGAAGGTTCTTAAGACAAAAAATACAATTAGGCAGGAAAGCTGGTGGAAGAAAAGAAAGAGGGGGAAATGGATGAGGGCTGAGAAAGTGTAAGGAAAAGAGTGACACACCAGGCTGGCTTGCAACAGGAAGTGCACATGCATCAAGTGCAGAGCCTAGGCACAAGCCCCTTCTTCACAGACCCCAGGAAATAAAAGGTTCTGGCAGCTGTCTGCCCGTTGCCTTCTGGGGAAGGCTACTCTCCAGCCAGCAGCAGTGCCACTAGCAAGGAGAGCTTCTCCACAGAAGTTCTGAAATCCGGAATATTCTCACAGTCCTTGACTTGCCATACCTCCTTACACACTTGTGAATTTTATGGCAGATATACAAGACCAAATTTTCCTGCACTTGGTGTGTGCTTGATGCTGAGACATGCATACCTTTTGTCCACTGCTTTTGTTAATATAGCTCTTACAAAAACTCATGAAAATCATAAAACCTATGCCTAGCCACCCATTCCAAATAAGCAGTGCTTATTATTTCAGAAGGACACAGAACTAGGAAAAAATGGAAAGATGAGATGAGAACAGCTCAAATTGCAGTTACATACATACATGCACAGCTAATGAACTATGTATATTTCCCACCCTCTTCTGAAACATACAAGTTAAACCAAAAGCATAACTAGTTTGTTTTGGAATAATTTTCTAAAGCTTTCCTCAGCCTAGTTCTACTGCTGTTAGCAAGAGAAACTGCTCCATTTTCAGAGTGTTCAAAACTGAGAACCTCTCTACCACCTCAACAACTTTCTTTTACACCCTTTTTCATCTTTGCCCTCCCTCTGCCCTACAAATATTACAGAATCCACAATCTGAGAGAGACTTTTCTCAAGGGTCTCAAGATACACCATGAAAACAGCTTTCACTTGCCTTTCAGTTTGCCAGAACTACAGTGTGTTTCACAGCTGAGAGGGCTAATGCAATCCCTGCAGGTATGAAAAAGGGACTATGACACAGAAGCAGAGGAGAGATCTTACTTCTTTACCTTGCACCGTTAAATACACTACTGTATCCAGAACCATAAGTCATATTTCAAAAAGATGTTAAAATATTAGAAATAGAAAAGAAGTGATAAAAAGTGACCAAGGCTCCAGAAAGCAAGTTTATGGAGTTCAACTTATGCAGATGATGAAGAAAATGGAGACAGGACCTGATGAATCTGTCAAGCATTCCAACACTTGGAACGACTGGTTAGATAAGGAAGATGTGAGAGATCCTTTCTACTGACTCTTGTACTGGGGAGCCCAGAACTGGACACAGTACTCCAGGTGTGGCCTCACCAGTGCTGAGTAGAGGGGAAGGATCACATCCCTTAGCCTGCTGGCAACACTCCTCCTAATGCAGCCCAGGATACCATTAGACTTCTTTGCCACAAGGACATGTTGCTGGCTCATGTTCAGCTTGGTGTCCACCAGGACCCCCAGGTCTTTTTCCACAAAGTTGCTTTCCAGATTGTCAGCTCCCAGCATGTGCTGCTGCATGGAAAAGAGACAAGGAAGTTGAGTTAAAAGAGGCAGAGTAAGCAGGTTTCTGGTACGTATCTGAAAGAGGCAGCATATAATAAAGGTTTGTACTGTGGAATAGAAAGGGGCTGATTTAAAAAAATACTAGGGGGAGAAAAATTATGACACCTAGCAAGAGACTCTATGTGGGAAGAAAAACCAAGACAAACCCAAGGAAAGAAAAGAAGATGCTCAGTAGCATACTCCCTCATCACTAGATGGCTTCTTGAGAGAATTATCAGTGGTCACAGCTTCCACTACTCAAGTTGCCTATGGCAACAGAGCATATTGTGAGTGAGGTAGAAATCAAGCTTTTCCTATCAGATCAGACATCCAGCAGAGGAGGACTCTAAAACTATGCGATCTTCTTTCTTCAGAGATTTTCTTTCTATGTCTGGGATATTGTACAAGATCCACTCTCCAACTACTGTTTGGAGAGTGTCTCAGATGAGGTTTGGTCAGATTGGATTGGCTGAAACTGGCAGAATTATGCTGATGGGTAACAACAGATCATATGGCCAGTCATCTTTGCCCAGATGTATTGGAAAAGATCATTTAAAATAATGAACCTCTCAATAACAACTAATTCCTTCTTCTGCTTTAGTTCAACTATAGTTAGAGCTGATCATTATACTTAAAAGGTAAAGGTATTGCTTAACATCTTTGAAATCATGGGGAAGCAGGTTAGAAGTGCTCAGGAGTGAAAACTAGATTGCAGACCTAAGCCTTTATAGAAATTCAATTAGACTACAAGCACTAGGAAGGTTTTTTTTTAATTGGGTCAGTGGTTAAGTCCTTCAATATTATGTACACACCCAGAGCAGAAAATGTATAAAACCAACTGCAGTACAGGAGCAGAATAGGTTTTATCAAGCAAAATACCAAAATGCTCCATCAGCATTTTGCATAACACACTGATACATCAAAACCCAGCTTCCCCTAAAGTAATGCAAAGCAGCTGTTTGATCCCAGAAACCGGAGTTAGGAACCATAGCACATACTTCTCGTATCGGTTTTTACCACTCCTTAGCTTCATCTCATTGGCAGAAAGTGAGCGGAAAACTGGATTCAAAGGTATCACATCCCGGACATTCATCTGCAGGGGAATTTTGGGAGCGGGACTGTAACTAGCCTCTCTAAAACCCAACACGAACTCCCGCAGCGGCAGTACACCACTGAGGAAAAACGTTGTCATGTCTTACAATGACGGTCCCTAGTCAGGCCACTGGGCTTGGCTTTTTATTTCCTCTTTCTTTGCCTTTTCTTTTCTGGAACACTTGACCAGCAGCGTCGACAGGCTCCCGATCAAACCTGGCGGTCTCCTCCTGCCCACCAAGCCTCCCTGAGGCAGAAAGCACTTCCAGATGGCCTGAGCTACAACCTACGGCCTTTGTTCAGGGAAAGGCCGCCTGTGCTCACCGGTTGCACTTGACACCCCGGTACCCTTTTGATTCCAGATCAAATTTTTCCTTAAAAAAAAAGAAAAAAAGTGG
>NW_008796114.1:1638802-1659480 GCF_000699145.1 Aptenodytes forsteri
GATGCTGCTGTCAGAGGGTGGAGAGGTGTGGGGTCACAGTGTCAGAGGCTGGAAGCGACTTCAGGAGGTCTCCGCTCCACCCTCCAGCTCCAAACGTGGTCGGCTCTGAGGCGGGACTGAGCTGCTCAGGGCTTTGTCCACTCAGGTATTGAAAACCTCCAAGGATGGAAACCGCACAGCCTCGCAGGGGGACTTGGTCTACGGCTTAACTGTCCTTGAAGAGAAAAAGTTTTTCCCTACACCCAGCCTGAACCGCTCTTCTGTCAGTTCCTGGCTTCATCTCTCATCCTCCCACCATGCACCACTGTGAACAGCCTGGCTCCATCTTCTCAATAACCTCCTTGTAGGTGTTGGAAAGATGCAATTTGGTATCTCTTCTCCAGGCCAAACAAAGCAAGCCCCCCAGCCTCCCCTCACAGTGCAAGTGCTCCAGCCCCATCACCACCCGGGGCGGTCTCCCACCGAACTTGCTCCAATTTATCCACGTCTTTCTTGCGTTGGGAAGCCCAGAACTGGACACACTATTCTAGATGTGGTTTAAGAGTGCTGAGTAAAAAAGGGTAGCATCGCTCCCCTCACTCGATCTACTGGCAATGCTGCTGTCAATACAGACTGGGATACCATCGGCCTTGTTTGCTGCCAGGGCACTCTTCTATCGTGAGTTACATGGATAGAAATCATCTCACCAGCATCTTCCTCCGTACTGATGGGATTCTTTTCGTCTTTTCCCCAGTGGCAGCTAGCACTTTTGGAGATGAGGTATTGAGAATCTATGCATTCACTCTGCCAGTCTTTAATGTTGTTTAATTGTAGTTTTCTTGTCATTTCTCCTCCTCTTCTCAGGCCTGGCTCATGACCAATTCCACAAGTCTAGCCCACTCTCAACAAATTCTTTGCAATTTGTTCTGCTCACATTTTGGGAACTTTTCATGTAAAACTAGAAGGTACTCAGAAGATACAGAGAAAAGGAGATTTATTCACATGAACAGAACTGTAAGGCAGTCTGAGCAAAAAAGAAACCATGGGACAAGAAGACTGAGGTTTAGAAAAGAGGGGAAATAAATTATAAGGTGTGTTTGAAAGTGAAAAGATATTCAGACAACTGAATGCAACAGGGAGAATGGAATTCATACAGATAATTGAGAATCTGCATGATAACACATCAAAGACAGGGACAGAGACTCTCTAAGGGGAGAAGTTCCTTTTTCATGAAACTTATAAACCCTGCAGGTGAAAATTGCAGTTGATAGAAAGCAGTTTTCCTCTCAGGGAAAATGTTAATAATTTAAAGTATACTTTTACTCGTAAAAGGGAAATTATGAAAAATGTATTTGTAAAAACTGGAAAATAATCTAGTCAAAGCATTTAATTTCAATAGTGTCAGTACTATACAATCCAAACAAAATAAGGATTGGAATGAGAACGTACAAAATATCAAAATAATCCTTTCTGAGTTTTAATTATTTGCCCCCCCAACTTCTAAAGACAATTTTTGCAAATTGTTTTCAGCATTTTCAAGAGGACCAAAAAATCTGTTGAAATTTTCTTTTTAATACCTAAAGGCTTCTCTGCACTGCATTTTCTTTATGGGCTGATTTCAACTGACCTAAAGAGAAACACTGGGAGACTAATCTACCAGTGAATAAAGAGGCCTGATAGTTTTGGTTAAATAGATTCCACTATCTAACGTGTCATTAGACGTATCAATGTAAGTACAGTGTTTTTTAAGCTACACAGTACAGTATAACTCCATTGTGTATACTCTTCTCCATCAGTTGTATTTCCTGAATCTTTTATTGGTGTGAATAAGTACAATTTCAAAAATAAATAATAATATGAAAAGAATGGAATTAAGGAACACTGCTAAGAGCAAGAAGGTCAGACAAGAAAAGGCCCTCTAAAGAGTCTTCATGTGGCAGAACTGTGAAAAAACAAGAAGTGTAGTATTAAATCCTTTCAGTTTGCACTAGCACTCCATATAATAGGACATCAGCCATCTGAGACATGAAAATCCATTCTCTTACATGCCTCTGTGACAATTTCCAAGCATTTAGGTAGGTTGAATAGGCACCCATAGGGGAAGGCTCCAGCATCACTTTTATTACACATGCATAATGACTCCCACTGTGCAATGTAGAGTAGTACTGATAAAAGTGTGAAGCTGGGTAGGGTTGTCACAGTGACATTTTGCGAAGCACTCTTTTGCCACATTCCCTGGTGACCTCAACATCTTAAGGAAAGATAGTGTTACGTCCTTATGGCATTATGTAAGGCAGCAAGCAAAGGAGATGCAAGACTGTCAGAATGAGGCAAGTATTCCTGTGATTATGGATTTTTAGCAGCCAACTTTTGCTTTCCCTGGGCATTTTAGGAGGTAAACTGAAGAGCACATGGGACTTAAAGTCTTGGAGATATTACCATAATTATTTATTGGCTTTATTTAAAAATGTTACTTACTTACTTATTACTGATCTTCTCTGAAATACTTTGTCTTTGGGTACATTCCTACTCTGGCTATACAAGCAATATTAACTGAAGTTTTTGCCTTGGCAATATTTGAAAAGTACTTTAAAACCCCACTCCTTTTTCTTCCCTCTCACATGTGCAGGAAAAAAAAAGAATAGGGAATGCCCCACCCTTCCAGTCCTGGCAGCAGCTCTGCATGTTCCAAGAATACAAAATACTCTGGAAGAAAGCCATCAATATCATTTGAGCTGTTCCAGTGGATACCTTGATTGTAGTAGGAGCATCTTTTTTCTACCTTTCACTGTACACGTCTGAACAATTTGAAGTAAAATAACAGTCTCTGTGCTGATGTTGCCAGCCCTTAGGTCTCTTTGGCTCAGAAACAAAAGTCATTGCACCCTCCATGGACTTAGCCCTGCTAATATGAGAAGAAAAAGTTGCCTTAAAGCCAAATTGCACAAGAAGCTTCAAAAACATATGCAGGAAAAACATCCAGAGAAGTAAATTTCCTGATTCAAGTGCATTCCTTAAATAACCTCTAATAAGTACTGTATTTGTTGTGATACAAATACAGTATATTGGATGGCAGGCAACTGCAATGGGTCTTTGCCTTCCTAGCTCTTCCAGGTGATGTAAATACAACCAAAATGCTGTTTATGTGAAAAGATGAAGAAGACAGCAGATCACCACAGGCTTAAGTGATTTCTCCACAGAGATTCTGAGTGAAAAAAATTGAGATCGTCTGTAGCTCCTGATGAAAAGTTTCTGAGCATTAGTTAGGTAAATCTAGATCTTGGTGCATTAGGACCTTCACAGTAGCTCAGTGAGAGAAAATTAAAAAAAAAAACATTCCTTAGTATATTATGGCAATACTGCTACTGAATGCATACTCAGCATTCAGTGGGAAGATCCACTGCTTTTATTTTAAGCAAACAGTCCAATATAGCTGGTAGAAATGCAGTGTCAGGAAAAAGTGAGTTAGATTTTACATGCTAGAGAATGCAGATTGTTCTGACATGTTTGTCCAGTGGTCTTCTCCCAGATTAACAAAAATGTCTATTACTGAAGAGGAACAAGCTTAGTCTATTCCTCATTCTGAGAGCTGGAAGCAGCTGATGTGATTAAGCAGCTGACTGATAAAGCCGCTCTTAACTGATCTTAAGAAGATCTGTGAGATGAGGCAAAATTCTGAAACTTTGTACCAGAAAATATAACAGGCCCTGGAACCAATCCTGCAGGAACCATGCTGGGAACTAGTAGAAACATCACAGCCTCATCCCTTATCTTTCTGATAAGTACACATAGACCAGCATCAGGAGGAGAACTTACCTGTGTGAGTTTGCATATTTGGAGATGTGGGTGTTTCGTGCTTCTTTACATGGGAAAGAGTAAAGACATTTGCCTGAAGCTCCATTCTGTTCAGAAACTTCTGCAGCAGAGTGCTAGGTAGAATTTATTTTCAGTGAAAGAGAAATGTGGTTGTCCTGTTAGTTGTCCAGCCTGATGTATAATTACACAACTTGTGTGATGTATCATAAGGCAAAAAGTATTAAGATGCATTGGGGGGAGGGGATTTTTTTTTAAACTAAGTAAAATTTCTTGATTCACAGACCAAAGGAGGAATCTGCCACCTTTAAGTCATAGAAAAAAGAATTACAGGGTCCTCTACAATGTCCCTGGTGAGAGTAAAAACCAGGTCACTGGTGTTGTGGACCCTTACCCTTAATGACTTCTCTCCTGCAGCCTAACCCCAACATGAAAACAGAGAACTGAGATCTGTCCCAGAGTTACCTCCTACTGGTTTTCCAGGAGACTCTGCTATGGAAACAGATTCCGACAATGACCCTGCAATGGAGTCTCAGCCACAAGGAAATGCGCCCGAGAGATTAAGTTAGCTTCAGTGAGGGAGCCATACGAAGGCCTGTCTAATTCTGTATGTGTCATATTCATTGTATGTAGGAACAGCTCACTGCTGAAATATCTGAGATGGACCACAACAATTGTTTAACATTGCCTACAGACAAATGGTTCAAAGGAAATTAGAAGGACAGCTGACTAGCTGAAAATTCCAAGGAGCTTATTTCCTGCATTTGAAAGTAGATAGGAAAACATTAAAATGGCTGTTACCATTAGCTGCAATCTGATTTATAATCTGGCATAAATGAAACCTTTCAGCAATAGGGAAAGCCTGGAATTGAAACAATGGAGCTAAACAGCTCCAGAGAAGAGCTGAGGAAACACTTGGGAAACTAACTTTAAGAGAAGGCATCTGTGAAGGTCCTGGTATCTTTGTAGCACTGAGGTATATATCAGGGCAGATACAGAAATTGGCATTGGCGCTATCTAGTCATTTAGGTGCTCCATTTGTCAGCATTGCTATAATATGCAAGTGATTCCCGAGGGAAGTAGACAAGTACTGTCATGCTGTGCCAGCCATGGGAGAACTAAAGCACAGAGTTAAGCAATTTGGCTGAAGCCATATAGGAAGGCTTTGAAAGAGCAAGGTACAGAATCTGATCTCCTGAGAATGACTCCACTGTCTGATCCACAAGGCCATTCTTCCTTGAGAGACAACTGCTCAACAACTGATCTCAGTCACTGGAGACCACTTTTCCAACAGGAAATCCACATTCTGGGCTTTGCTTGAACCAGGTTAAAAAAGGGTGTAGATGTTTCCGAATGTCAAATGAATAACAAGCAGGTTTAGAATCTGAGCAGACTTTGATCTGCAAGGGAAAAAGAGCACAGCAGAGGAAACAAGTCAAGTCAGAGGCTTGAAAGTAGCAGTTTGGCAAATGTGGATTAAAGGAAGTAATGGTTTATTGGTTTAAGTATCCGATACTCTTGTCAAAGTATGCTTTTGTACTATCTAGAGCAAATATCCCCGCTTGTCATCCATCCAAATAAGTATACTTAATCTTTTATTAATAACTGCATCTCTTAAACCAGCCATTGGCATTTCCATGGCTCCTGGATCCTAGGCCATTGTACATGTGCAGTCAGTACACAGCAGTGTTAATAGATTTTCCATAGTAATGCTTGTGTAGTTGCTCACTTCCCAGACATCTAAGGAAATATATCGCATCAGCAAGTACAGTGCAGATATAGCTAGTGGGAAGTGCCAGGAAGCTGTCAGTAGGCAGTAGGGACCAGCTTACTAACCTGATCGGGAACTTTTGAACTTTACCATGCTGGGGGCAATATAGAAATAGACAGATTGCCTTGTAAATAATTTCTTGTCTCATTTGCAGCCATAGAGAACATGCTTCCCTGTGTGCATATCCATGTGGCTAATTGATGCCTCCAGTAATTCCAACCCCTGTAAAAAAAAACTTCATGTTATCATCTCCTCATCTTACATGGTCAGCCTCCTACTCAGGATACCTGCATCAGCACCTTTTTTTCTGTGCTGGTCTTGCTGACCTGTACCTTTTGACAGCTCTTGATAAAAAGCTAGTTACCACCAGGTGATGATATGTTTGTTATTGACAAGCAGCATGTGCTTCCAGACCCCCATGTGAGGAGTTTTGCATTGCTTTTAAACACAGTCCTTAAAACTGGTAATGGATTTTCTGAAGTTACACTGTTCATTAGGAAAAGCTAATTCTTTGAAACCAGCCCTGCTAGCAAGAAAGAGCAGCTTTTCATAAATTGACTCAGTAAAAGCCTGGGAAAAAAATTATGTGGTTATGATATCTGAATTTAATGTTTTCAAAATGAAGCCTTCTTTTTCAACTGGAAAATCTTTTTGTTTCCAATATTTATGTTTTAAAAGGTTTAAAATATTCAGAAGCTCAAATGGAAAAAGTGGGTTTCAAAATCAGCGTAACAATATTTCAAATCTCCCCAATCTTTTATTCCCCACAGATTATTTCCCACAGAATTTCCATTCACTATGTTTTATAAGCCTAGCATCTTACTGCCACTTCAGGAAGACGAGATACTTCAAAATCAGACCTTCACAGAAACAAAAAACTCCTTGAGACTCCTCTGTAAACTTTCTCTATTTTTTTCACATCACTGATGCCTATCCAGATATTGCAAATCAGGCACTCTTCTAAAGCGGTTCTTATTAGGGCCTTTGCCAATAACTTTGCCTGTTTTCCAAACATCTGCTTGTGTTTAGTGTGGTTCATTTAAAATCACAGACATTGGCAAAATTAATACATTCCATCATGCCCTTCCCTGTAGATCACTTTGGTACTCTAGGTGTTATTCAGACTTTCTAGATCAAAGAAACAACCACTTCATATTTCAGTTCCAGGGTCTGAAATACTGCAAGAACAATCTGATCTATCTGTACAGTACTGTGCTATTTCTAGTTTCATTCCTGGCTGATGAGGGCAAGTGAACAGATATGTAAGCACTTAAAAGCATAAATCGAATTTGAACTTTCAGCACTGATGATCAATACATTGGACAAAACATGCCTGGCATTGCTGTTGTCGAGCTCTGTATCCACTAAATAACTTCTTTTATACTGACTGCATCGGTACTGCAATGTACAGGGTCCCAGGTGGAGATTTGATACTTAGGGCTCAGGGAGTCAATCAGAGCCTGCAGCAAGGCTAAGATTTAAACAAAAGCGTTGCTGCATTGTCTGATTGCATGTGTCTCAATATGTGCGCTCTTACAAAGGTGGACAGAGTAGAGGTATATATGCATAAAAATTGTTGCAAACGTCCTTCATTCATTAGAACACAGGACTGAGTGTTGAGTATCTCATCTCTAAAATGGGAATAATAATACTTTCTTGCCTGGGTAGGCATCAGTCTCCCCTTTGGTAAATCACAGGTATTTCACTACAAAGTCACATTTTGGGGGTCTTTTTGGCTATAGGAAGGGTTAGTCAGTTAATAATTACCCTACTAACAAAGTATTTGGCCCTTTTAAAAATTAAATCCTTGATGCTGTAAGAACAAGGTCCACAGAGAAAGGAACAGTTTCTGCTGTTGCCAGCCCTTACTTTCTGAACGCGTGACTTGACTTTGCACTTCAACTCTCTGCACATTAGTGTCCCTGATTGTTAGATAAGGTAATGGTCCCCCAAGCTACAAAAACGCTTTAGCATCCCTAGACAAAAGGCACTATGGAAGCACAAAAGAACTGTTTACATGAGTTAAAAAATAACTTTTAACCTTTGATCTTGAAGATCTATTTCACGTGTGCACCATATGCTCAAAGGCCTGACAACTTCAGCTTCACATTTTTCCTGTGGATGCACTCTTTGACTTCACAGCCCGTATGCTTTTAGCTTGATGGCATCCAAGATGTTTCTTAGCAATCATATTCTGCCAGCAACACACATTCTTTGCTCCTCAAGATCTGGGAAATTTGCTGCATTCCTCTCTTTTCCACACTGCTCTTTGGAGAAGTTAACCTCTGAAGAAACCCAAGCAAACAAACAAGAAATCCCACAAGCATAAGGGATTTGCAGTATGTTGAAAATGCATAGGGGTGGAAAAACAACTCTGTAGCTGTCAGCTGAACCTGATCCAATCAATCTGATCAAAGATGATAACTCGACTTTGTTTTGTGCAAAAAGACCTTTATTTACACATCGGGTGCACAACAAGGGGAAACCATTAGCAACATTAAAGTAGCTGGCCTGGAATAAGAAATATGAAGGCTAGAAGAGAGGAACAGCAGCCTGGAGAAGAAATTTAATTTTTATGGGGCTTCTGGTGACAAAGGAGATGGTATGGAACGTGGAAGGTTTACTTCAGGGCAGGTATTTTTGAACTGATATCTTGCCTCTAATATTTGATTTAGGGAATGTCGTGGGGCTATGAAAGGGGCAGGAATAGGAACAGAGATGGCCACAAACACCTTACATATGCACCTGTATGGTGATCATGTTGAAAGATTTTTAAAAAAAGGAGACTGCTTGCCCAAGCCAAAGGGTCACAAAGAGTATGAAAACATGAGAAAGATAGGAGACCAGACAGCAGCCTCACACTGAAAACTGTGAACTGAGTCACTTGAAAGTATAGGACAAGGAGAGGAAAAGGCAGATTCTTTCCCTGCTCTCCTCATCTCTGCCTTTCCCGTCTAGCAGTTAACTAACAATCACATCACCCAGCACTTTCTCACTGATGACTTTATCTCATATCCCAACGCATTCAATGCTCCTCTCCATCTCTGTCTCCCTTCCTGGTCCCAACCTTCCTAAGCACATAAGAACAGCCTTCACTATAAAGGACCACTTAAGAAGGTAGCATACCACCTCTGTAGGCCAGTGGCAAATGCTGAGGGAAGGAGTATAAGAACAGTGCAAATGTGGTTCAATTCTCTCCCAGGTTCTAGAAATCCACCAGTTCAAGTCCTCCCAACAAGCCAGAACAGTCCTGGATGGAGCTTTCTTTCATGAGATTGTCAAATCCCATTTTGAACCCATTCATACGTTTGGCCTCAATGACATCCCTTGTCCCTGAACTCCACAATCTGTGTGGAAAAGACGTTCCATCCTTTTGTTTGTTCAACGCTTCTCCATATTATTTCACTTGCCTCCCAATCCACTTCTTGTATTATGAGAAATGGCAAATTCCTTTTTTGCTTTTTCCAGACCATTCATGATTTTGCAGACCTCTATCATAACATACCTCAGCTGCCTCATCTCCAAACTGAACAGCCTATGTAGTCTCTCCCTGTACATAAACCATTCCTGTCCACTGATTATTCTTACTCCTTTACTTTGTGACTCTTCTAGTTCCAGTATATCCTTTTTTCAGTGGGAAAGACCAGAGCTGAGGACAGCATTCCAGATGTGGACATGTCAGGATTTTAGTCTTCCCATGACATCTCCAAGTCTACTGAATTCAACAAGAAGCTGAAAGACAAACAGCTGGTAGCTGAACTGCAACCAGTTGTAATCAGTGTAAGTCCTGTTGTACTATACAAGTACTTCTAAAAAACAAAGAAGGAAGTAAACAAAATTAGTAACCACCAAAAAAAAGAAGAAAAAAGTCTAATCACTGCAAAATAACAAAATTTTTGCCATCACCCAAAACAATCTGGCAGCAGAAAAATAAATTTGAAAAATGTTACTAACACCAAGCTACAGTGCCAAATGTTGCCTTCTGCCTTACAAGATGATGCATAATGATTTTATTTCAAACTCCAAGCAAAATAAATTGGATTCTGGGAAAGTTAAAAAATTAATAACTACAATACTTTCTGAGGGTGGCAAGTGCTACTTAAAAAAGCAAACAATGCATAGCAAGTGTAATGACTAAAAGAGAAGGCAAATGGTGAAAGCAGTAAGTATGACAACTACTGATGGAGGACTATGGAATGATAAACATAAAGTAAAAGGTAGTATACTAATATTAAGACTCTGGAATACTACGTGAGATATCATCTCTGACTACTGTCATTCAGTCATCCTAGATTGGAAAACTGTGAAGTGATGATACTGATTGTTGAACCTTTGTTATAACAAATAAGTTATGTTTAAAGTGCTTCCTGTAGTTTCAGAGTTGAAAATGCTGACTACTGATTCAGTCATCCTAGATTGGAAAACTGTGAAGTGATGATACTGATTGTTGAACCTTTGTTATAACAAATAAGTTATGTTTAAAGTGCTTCCTGTAGTTTCAGAGTTGAAAATGTGTAATGAGTTGAGTAACCAGATTCTAATTGTACTTATATCAATCTTTCCCCAAATTCCTAGAAATTTGAGGTGAGCATTGAGAGGCAAAAACTTGAATTAATGTCTGATTGAAACTTGGTTATACTAAGAGTAGGGGCCTTTCAACCTGAGGAGTGACTTTAGCTTACAAAAGCATTTTGAGAACTCCTAAGCAAGGGCTAGCCACTTGGAAGAATCATCCTCGGACTAATGAATGTTTTCTGGGTTATTTCTCAGAATAGTTTCAGGAACCTTCAAGGAATAGAGGCATTCTTTTGGGCCACTTTTTATAGCTATTTCTCCTGATTCAGACAGGGCCACTTTCTGTTCACATCTAGCCTCCTTAGCTGTGATGATACCAATGATTGTGGGGCATTACAGGGAACAGGACCAAATTAAAAACATATGTATTTTTAATTTTGATTCTTTAATCAGATCAATTCCCCAATTTCCTGTCCATCTCCACAGTCAACCACACACAACAAAGAGGGGTAAATGACTGTTTGGGGCCAAGGGAGGCAAGTAGGAACTTTTTAACTTTGTGGCTCTCCTTGGAGGATTTTTTTGGAGCCATAGCCTCAGATACCAACAGGGGATATATGTTATTCATCTGTGTATCTTGTTAGGCCCTTCCTTTCTGCTAAAAATCCAGAACTATCAGTGTCATGATAATAGGTCCATTTGTTTTATTTCAATAGTGACCTAGTTGTTGAATCAGCTACCAGGCAGAGGAGTGGATGTGGCCATGGAATCAGTTAGTTAAACTGGCCAGTCACTGACAGATAATGAGGTGAACAAGATTGTACCAAGATTTGTTACAGACAAACAGACCAAGTCACAACTGGTAAGGTGAAGAAATGGTTTTCAAATACCCAGCACTAAAGGCCTATGTAATAAATCACTGCCTGTTTGTTTGCAGAGTTACTCATTCTTGTAACTATCTGAAACTAATCTCTGCAATACTGAAGACGGATATTAATTCAAGTGAGTTGATTCCTATTTGCAAAGGAGAGGCAATACTTAGCCAAGTGTGTCTTTGGAGCAAAGAACTTTCCAAGAAGCAAAATACTTCCTGAATTGAGACATTTTGTCATAGAAACTATTAAGACTGATAGAAAAAGAATGACTGACTGTAGAAAAAGAATGTAGTAGGATATATAGCTAAACATGATAACACGTCTTCTTCCCTTGCCCTTCAAACGCGATGTCAATATTGACCAATAACTGAGTATTTAAAAGCCACCCAGAAAATTTTCATTGTCTATAAAAGCCTGAAGACTCACTCTGCCCAAGAAGCATGTTCTAAGGCATGATAAGTGTGGAAAAGTATATGACAAAAAGTAGGTGCAATACAATAGCAACATTTTAAATTACTTTTTATGTTTTTAAAAGGAAACAGAATGTACTTTCTGATGTACATTATAGATATTATATCATCCCATTAGCAGCTGTGACACAGAAAACAAGAGGAGAGTAATTATTTCCTTTATTTAATGACTAGATTTATTCAGTAATGGCTGAACAGTACATGTGACTATTTCACAGGAAAGCAGAGGTGGTTAATGAGAGCTTCATTAAGACTGATGATCAAACAATACTGTAATAAAGGCATAAATTCAGAGCCTGGGATGTTATAAAGACAGGAGAAAGCATTGTGAACGTGTAGTCCGACCTCTTCTGTAACAGAGACTGTTGGATTTGGAATTAATGTCCTGACTATTAAAAAAAACAGTTTTGAATTGAAAAGATTTCCATTGCAGGAGATTGTACCAGAAATTGTGGTAATTGTTCTGACAGCTATTTGTCAGCAATATTACAAAATTTACTTGATTTCAAGTCTGAATTTGCTTAAATTCAAATTCCAATAAATGTCTCTTGCCCTGCTAGGTGTCTCGGTGTAAACGCAGGCAAATGGGTGTCTGTCCATTTCTGAGGAGTTGAGGGCTTACCCATCTCTTTTTGCCTAGCTTGGAACACCAAAAAGGTAAGGTTATCTACTTTTTGCTTTACTACCATAAAACTGTCTTTGGCTTTGAAACTGAAGAGCTCTCTATTACCACTTTCCCCCCCGCCACGTTGATACTTGATGGCTGTGATAAACTCACACCTTCACCTTCCTTTTCATAAACTAAACAAATCTGTCTCTTTCAGATTTTCACTGAGGCATTTTTTCCAAACCTTTAATAATTCTTATGTCCTTTTTCTTGCTTATCTCCAGTTTTAAGGCCATCTGTCTTAAAGTGAGAACACTTGCACTTGATACACCATGCCATCTGTTGCCACAGCAGTGCAAATCAGAGACAGAAGATCTCCAGTTTATAAATTAACACTTTTCTGTGCAACGTTGTTCGGGTGAACCTGATGTTCATCTACATGTTCATTGAGATGTCCAACTGCTTTCATAGCAGTTGAGGACTAAGCCGTAGTGAATACATGCACAAGTGTCAATGTGTGTGGATTTCTCATCATGAATAACCCAACAACAGCTGAAGAGGTTAGATTGTTGTGAATGACTAAGTGCTGAGGTAAGACTGATGGCATTTTGTGTGGATCTAAAAAGGTACTGAGAACTACATTCATCCTGGTTTTAAGATTTTTTTTTTTCATCCAAATTTTAAGGTCCCGACTGAAGTGTCTTGGTTAGGAGCAAAAATTGCCCCGTGCTGTCTCTCTACTCCATAGACACAGACACCTGCAGGGGGCTGTTCAGATCTTTTGATGGGGCCTTATGCTTTCACTCACCTTCTGTTGTTATGTGTTATATAGTAAGTATCCTAGAGGATCTGCATTACAGATTACCGCTTGTGCTGCCAGTTCTCCATCTGTCTATTTTTATTAGAGATCAACAGGAGACAGCAACTAATTTGTAGAAAGGCAGATCTCTGTGATTTATATGGAGGAGTGCATTAGCATTCAGCCTTTACTACAGTAAAAACTTTCACTTACAAAGATTGTAGGGGAAAGTAGCTATTAACCTTCATCATCATGAACAATTAACCATGACAGCAGCTGAACTTAAGATTCATCTCTCAGTTAATGTTTGTCCAGACAGATAATACCTGAACTGACCAAAACCAAACACAAAACCCACACCACATCCACTCAGTCTGTCAAAATCTGCTCACGCCTGCAACCGCATGAAATAAAATTGACTCTTTAAATAAATCACATTTTAAAATTATTTTTAGTGTGTGAGCTAATTAAGATCCTTCTGTTTTTAGAAGGCTGTTTATTATTCAAAGTGTAAATTATCTGGGAATGCTACAATTTTGGGACAGATCGTATGTGCAACTCAAAAGTGGAACAGAAATTACAAGAGAAAGGAGTTGGGAGAAGAACCCAGAAAAGCAAGTTTATGTGCATGTGGCTAGAAATCTGGCTAAAATGCATCTCTTCTGTGACATGCTCTCTTAAAAGAAGTGCAGCAGGAGATCGGGAAGGACAGGAGCTAAGGAGCTGTGGGAAACATGAGGGAAGACCAAGAGGCTTCCCAAGAGTAAATGAGCACTTAAGGTTCAGTTTTGACCTTGAAATTTTTGAATACGTACATATAGGTCCTCCAAAAGCACTTCTAAATATGGGGGGGAGAAACATTCTTAAGCTATCCAGCTGTAACTTCAAAGTCTTCTGATTTCAATGTAGTTCTGTGTTTGTTTTTAATCCTATGGTGTAACTTTTGCTTGGGTTGTCAGTGCTGAAGGGATGTTTGGAAGCCTCCTTTGAGGTCAGATTTGATGGTCCTCCATCCCAACACTTCACTTGCAGTAACTGCAGACTAACACAAAGGGAATAACATTCACAGACCTGCAGACTTAATAATCACTATTGCCTCAGACAGATATGCTGCCTTTGTGCTTCAGTCTGAGGAAAAAAGACAGGGCAGTGTGCGCAAGGTTTTCTGTAGCTCTCCTGAACCAAACTTTGGAAACATAGAGAAGAAATAAAGGTGTGAAAATGAAGGAAGACAGCGAGAGGACTAATATCAGAAGAAAATATTAAAAAAAACCCCAAAACAGACTGAGGAAGGAAGATCAGAGAATACAGGAGGAGCCTGACTGGAAAAAGCAGACAGCCAGACACTAGTGAATTTTGCCTTCAGTTCAGTTATTGTGCTAACGCTGGAAAGATTCATCCTTAGTGGCCTGTTTTTTCACCCTAGTTGTCTCCTTTCATTTATGAGCAGAGATACTGTTCACCACACTGATTTTTAATAGTTGTTAACAGGCTCTGGAGCTGAAATGTGGAAACCAAGTCCTACCTCTCAGAATTATTGTTTGAAGCTGGCAGCCTTCTGGTGCAGATGTCACTACATCCATTTTGACTGGCTCACATCTGGGAAGTTTTCTTTGCAATCATAAAATGTGGACATGAAACTGTTATTTTATCCATGGCTAGCTCCTGAAGCACAAGATGACTGTCATGAGGGAAAACAGCCAGCTCACTAAGCTGCCCCAAGTAGGCCAAATGTGACCTATAGATCAAACAAATGCAGAGACTGAATAATAAATAAAGGAGCTAAATAACATTTTTAACAGAAAATTCGTTGCTGAAAAGTTATAGCAAAATAGGATTTTAAGAAGAGTATGCTTAGCTGTGATTAATAGAGGGACAACGTTCTCTGTGTGCTTCTGCTTTGGTATTCAGCAAATACCTTGGAGCTTTTGTTTTGGTTTTTCATACTCCCCAGGGCAGGATATTCCAGGGTTGCTCAACAAATAACTGCTCAAATTATATTGCTTAGGCTGCTTGTATCTGCCAGAGTAGCCCTGCCCAGCTGCGCAGATCCTTTTAAAAAAGCTAAGGAGGGAGAAGAAACACTTAAGGATAACCAAATAAGAAGTGCCTGTGCAAGTGCCCGTGCCTGAAAAAGGAATACGAGAACAAAGAAGATGAAGAGGGAAAGGAGTAAAGAAAAGGTGAGAATGGACATCACCAGCTATTTCCAGATCTGTACATGAGGAACACAGACCCTCACCAAGAAAGCAGAACATTTCAAAATGAGTTTGGAGGTGGTCCTGGAAAATGTACATGCAGAACAATTCTGCAATGGCAGCAGGGGGGATGGACTGGATGTGAACTTACTGGGTCTCTTCGATCTCCAGTTTCTATGAAAACAGTCACCATTCTTTAGCAATATGATAAATATTTTAAAAATCATAGATACAAACTAAATAAAACATATTAAATAACAAGTTCAGCCAATTTAATCATGACTTTTCAACTTTTTAAACCAAGACAGCAGGGAGGAAGAAGGAACAGGCTTGAGAGTTTTAGTCCTCTTTGTTTAAGGCTAATTCACATAGGACACACCTTCATGAGACTTGTTCAATAACATTTGTGGAGCTGGGCTGGAGTTGTTGTTGGATTGTCCTCAGTCCACAGGGCTGCTGGTTTTATCCAATGCACACTGGGTGCTGTCTCTCTAGCAGCCTTTAATTCAGATTTTGCCTTGTTTATGTTTCACTCCTAGCTGGACCAGTAGATTTCATTTTGGGTAGTGTAATACCAGTCTAGTCCTTTCAGCATTTAGTCACCAAAAGCTGATTCCTTTCTTCATTCCTGCACTGACCAAAACAACATCAATTGCCCTCCAAAAGCAAATCTGCTCCTCTGTAAGGGATCCATGTGTTGCAGATGCACAGACTTCATGGTCCTCCTCAGCAGGGGAAGAAGAATTTTTGGCTTGAAAAACATGAAACTCATTATTTGAGCACGTGGCATATCCATAAAGTCTAGCTGCAGCGAGGGGACCTGTGTTCCATGGGACAGCCACTAGACAGTGATATAGCCACATCTACGCAGCCAAAGTATGTCAGCTTCACACCCCTGTAATAGCCCCAGCCTCACTCGAGCATTTCCTTCACAGCCTAACAGCTCAGAATTTCCCTGAATCCCAGTCAAAACTCAGCTTGTATATATTCCTTCTGAGTACCCATCATTCAGTCTTGGTAGAGAGGAAGGCTTGAATAAAGCCTTTTCTCCTATACAAGCCAAAGATGAGGAACATTCTGGAGTAGAGGGAGCCAGGGATATGCCTTGCCTGTGGTGTTCAGCTTGTCCAATGGAAAGAAGACCTCAGCCTTCTGGGTTGTCAGTCTTCAAACTACTATCTACTACTGGTAGTAGTAGATAGTAGTAGATATTGCTTCTTTTATTAGCAATAAAAGTAGTTTAAGAAGTTGAGGCAGATATAGTCATTCTCCCTGTCACATACTTCCCTGAACTTACATCACAGAACAAAACAATGGAGAGCCTGGTTTAGGCTTTATCAGTATAATTCTCTTCAGCACATCAGGCCTTGGGAACAAGACTCAGCCATTAGTAACCTGGCTCAAATTTGGCCTTCAGCCTCCCAGGCAACTGGGTCAAGCCACTTACATCCACACCCGTTGTATTAAGCATACCTCTGGCAAGCACCAGCTGCATCCTCAGAAAGCTCTGTCAGAATGAACATCAGACTCTCCAGTTATCCCACCTGACTTTGCACCTTGCCATCCAGCCTTTACACCTTCTTCCTGACCCTTTCTTCTTCCCCAGCCACATGCACACCCTGGATAAGGGACACAGATAAGCTGGAAGAGGCTAACTTACAGGAGCAGCAAGCCTGTCCTAGCACCAATCCACCCTCTTGACTAGGGCCAGGTGAATCAGGCAGCTTTCCAAGCCCTTTTGGAGAGCTGCCTGACTGCTGCACTTGAGAGCTGCAAGAGTTCTGCTTGGGAGGTCACCTACATCTTTGTCCAGACGATGGACAGAGTTGTCCCTCTGCAGAGTTTCTGCAGGAAAATGCTTCTGTGGGATTATTTTGTCCTTCACACCTAGAGGGGACCAGCAATGGGTGAACAAAATGCCTGTATGCAAAGAGCAACCTTCAGTGCTCTGCCTTATAAGCTGACACCTGCCCTGTTCACATCAACACATGACCTCACCACTCCCCATGCCTTTGTGAGACTCCATCACCTCATGGCATCTGCACATTCCCTACTCTGGCTGCTCACTAGGAAATTAACTTGGAGTGTAGAAAGTCATCCACACAGCCAGTGTAAGATGCCATCCAACAGAGCCATTATTCCCGACCAGGGATCATCAGAGGCATCATCAAAAGAATCAGCAGCCCAACATAACTTGTCCAGCTGTGCCCTAAAGGACAGTCCATGGGACCCTATTTGCCTTAATTCTGCACAGTAAGATGCGTTACATACATAGAACCTCAGTAGGTCCAACAGACTACAGATGCCACTCCAATCAATGGTCTCCTCCAGGAGTCCTTCCTAGCAGTTGCCCACCTCTCTCCCAACCCACTTTTGCCTCTGAGTTGCTAACAAGCCTGGGCATCTGATGATATACAGTTGGAAGCCATACCAGCCCTGCCATCAAACAAAGCCCTTGCAAGAGGAAAGTAGCTGTTTCTGAGGGTCCTTCTGAACTCTCTCCTTGTTCTGTGAGACACGCCTCGTTGCTCCCTGAATCTCCCCACTGACACCACAGGTGTCTTTCCATCACAAGGGACCTGCTGCAACTTGACAGACTTGCTTGACAATACAGCCTTTGATCCTTTGAGATCAAACCCTGAAGGCCACAGTGCGGTAGAGGTGACCACACTACCCTGGAAACCACAGAAGTCTCTTGCCACCTCAGCTTTTCTCTTCTTTACCCTTAGGTCTGGTGTTCCAGCTCAGCCCTTCCTGGCTTTTCCTTGTTTAACTGCTTGTGGTATTTCCAGGAAATATTCAAGGGTGGTTTTGACTTGTAGTTTTAAAGGAACAAACAGCTGCATGTTCTCTGTAGTTCTGTGTATTCCTTTTCTTTTTACTCTCACATGTGCCTTTGAAGTAGAAGTGATCCTCAGTATTTGTTGGTTTGCCTCTTTCACAGGCACTACCGTATCACTGAGCTACTAATGCTGTTTAGTATTACAATAAATAGGGAATTAAATAATAAAAATAAAATATTTGGCTTTTACTTGTTTTTATGCTGTATTTTAAGCATATGTTGCATATGGCAAAAGCAGAGAGAAGCTGGGATATAAGGACTAGCTCCCAAAGCAAGTCACTACTGAAGCTGGCTTGGATCCAGAGTCTCTACTAAAAATGGCAGCTACATCTGCAAAGAGAGTGACAGAGTCAAAACCGCAATCAGCTGTCATTAGCACAAGACTCAAAATGTTAGTGTTCCCCTGGTGTAAGGAACTTACTCTTTCTTTTTCCTCCCACCTCATTCAAAATAAAATGAGGCCATGTGAAAAAAACCGAA
The DNA here is from genome assembly GCF_000699145.1 of Aptenodytes forsteri. Classification (NCBI taxonomy): domain Eukaryota; kingdom Metazoa; phylum Chordata; class Aves; order Sphenisciformes; family Spheniscidae; genus Aptenodytes; species Aptenodytes forsteri. The sequence continues at coordinate 1,657,152 of NW_008796114.1, forward strand.
GGATAGCATGGGTTTCAAAAGGACAGCATGGGTAATTCTTCCTCTGGAATGCTCTGTGGCCAGCTGTTTAGGCTATTCCCTTGCTAAGTGAGAGATGTGGGTTCAAATCTGCTTAGACACAGGAGGAGCTGAGCCTTCTACATCCTGGCTGAGCTCTCCAAACATTGGGATTTGAGGGTTCCGTAGGTGAGATAGAGGAAGAATGCCTGTCGTGTTGCTCAGGCTTAGATACAAGGGCCGTGAATGGATGTAACTTTACTACCTTGGCTTGTGTAGCTAAGCTCTAGGAAGCCACGAGTTCTCCAGCAAGAGTACAGAAGGCCCCTTTGGGCTTGTCCTGCTGCCTCTCCATTGTCCCATTTTTATCGGTGGAAACAGTTTTTGCTCTGTTGCTACTATCATGGTGAAAGAAGCAATCACAAGGTGATGAAATGACAGATAATGGGGAACTACAATTAATATAAAGAGAAATCAAAAAAAAAAAATGTTCTGTTACATTGTTTCCTATTTGATAAAACCATGCCTTAAATACTGAGCCACACAAAACCTATGGCATAAATTCCACCTTTGGCTAAGTGGGGGTAGTGCAGCAATGAATACAGCAGTATCTGACTTACAGATTTTGTGGAAGAAGTTTGGAAAGGTACCCCAATCTGACATCTGACCTGGATCATTTCCCATTTTAAAGGCTTTGTGTTCTTCCACCTTTTCTGTCTCTGCCCCATACCTATAGCTAGATGATTACTTAAAATAACCAACTTCCTTTTCTCCTCCAGTTTCTGCACAACCAGAGAATAACCTTAAAAAAGTTTAGTTTAATTGCCATGCTACGGCGTAGTCCTGAAAAACCTGACTCCAAGTACTTGGTGTACAAAGAAATCTCTACTGTTTCTTCAAACAAGAGTTTATTTTGATTTGGGATTCGAAAGATGAACACTTTTGACTGCTGCAGGGAAGTGTTAGGTTTGCCTGGGTCCCTAAATGAACGTTTAGTTTAACCTTAATGGGGAGTTCTCTGAATTTGTAGACCTTTTATCTAGAAGCATCTCCAATTAAGCATGATTAAGAATAAGGAAGCTATTCATTCACCTTTGCAATTAGTAATTTTTTTTTTTTAATCTGGAAAGTATTTGCAGTCATTTCATTATGATTGTGCAATTATACTGTAATAACTATCATAAGGATGACGATCTATTTCTTAAAAAGTTAGTGTACTGCAGTAGAATCGGGGAAATAAATACAATTATTTATCAAAATTAACTGCATCCTACTACATGAAACACTATTTGAGGACCTAGATGACTTTAAGTCCGTCGGTAATTCTGCTAATACGTGGACTAGTCATTTACTAAAGTTAGGCCTCATGGATCTCCTTCAGAAGTGAAGGTCTCTGTTGTGTCTTTAGGGTGAGAACTACAATACACTTTTAATATATTCTAAGTGTCACTCTCACCAGTACATTGCAACTCTAACGACATTTTTGTTGTTATTATTTGGGAAAATGAAAACTGGACTCTCAGGACAGATCCAGACCGCTAGGGTTGGGCTGTAGAATGGCACCAGAATCTGAGTATCGCGCTACGTGCTACTTTTCCTAAAAAAAGCATTTTATGAGGTTAAGAGATTTCAGATGTAAACTGTATAATGATCCCAAAAGAGAGTGTTGCTCTCAACCAACGTTGACAGATCTTCGGACATGAAAAGCAGTGTAATAATGTAAGTGCTAGCAAATAATGATGAAAGCATTTCATTCTCTGCATTTCAATTCTTACGATCCAAATAAACTGGTGAGTATAGCAAATCTGGAGCTGTACGTATCCGCACAGCCACACAAGTTTAACTGTACAGAGCGAGCTGAGGATTTTCTCTTCAGGAGATAGGGGTGTCTGGTATCTTTACTGCATGGGGTTCAGGTAGCAGGGAACAGCACAAAACAGGCGGCCAGACTTTTTCAGTGTGAACTGGAAGAAGACCCCGGTCTTGAAAAGAAAACTGAGCGAGCAATGCTTTTTTTCCCCACAGTAGTGTCCTGCTGCAGGGTTAAGAGCTCGGGTGCCAACCTGTCGAGTGCCGCTGCACGGGGAACCACAAGAGACAGAGCCAGGCAGCAGCACTCGCACCGCGGCCGTACCCCCGTGCCGTGCAGGGGAGCTCGCACGTCGGTCAGCGCAGCGTAGCCCAGCTGCAGGAAGGGTCATGAAGAAGCATCCGACTTTCCTGCACCCCCTGGGCGGTATGCGCGATGCCCTGGCCGGGGACGCCGTGCTCGGGAGCAGCGGGCCGCGGGCGGCGCGGGCCGCTCCCTGTGGGCGCAGCGCGGGGCGGCGCG
>NW_008796114.1:1660030-1688733 GCF_000699145.1 Aptenodytes forsteri
GGCCAGCCCGCCCGCGCTGGGGGCTGGGGGCGCACGGGGAAGGGACGGGGCGCAGCCTGCGGGGTTCGCACGGGCGGCGAGGCGGGAGGGGAGAGAGCCCGCAGTGCAGCGCCGGGGTCTGGCTTTGGGGGTGCAGAAACCCCAGAGGAGCGAGCCCCCGGCGAGGCGGGCTGGGGGGGCAAGCCGAAGGCGACGGGGAGCCAGGGGCATTTCAGGCTGAGCCCGGCCGGCCATGCCGGATGCAGACGTAATTCCACGGAGGGACCCCTCCGCCTCCCCTCCCCAAATCTTGGGCAGGGTGGCTTCTGATACATGTAGGATCAGGCAGAAGGAGAAATTTCCGTAGAGCTCTGAGGTGTTTTCTCTGGCTGAAGTTATCTAGAAATAATATTGAGGGTAATTCATAACAAAACTTTAAAGAGCAACAGGTTGTTTTAGTGAAATCACACATGCTGGGAAAAAAATCACCTCAAGCGGTCCTGATAAAAAACGGCTAATAGCAGTATTGTGCAAACCGATTTATAACACAATTAGAAGTTTTGGGAGCTCCTAACACTACTCAAAACAAATTTCACCATATGTCTGAAGAGAGATTCTAAAAACTAATGAATCTGTCCTTAAAATCTGCATTCTGATTTCTGTGGATACAGGATATGATCCTTAGAATTTCTTTGATATGTTTAATTGTTTGAAGTGTTTCCCTTTTTACTGATGTTTTTCCTACTTGAAACGGGTGGTCTATTATGCACAGCCCTCCTGCTCACTGTCAGGCTCTGCCCCCCAAAACCATCTCTGCGTGCCTTGCTGTGCAGTCCTGGTACAAACTACAGTTAACCCTGCTGGACGCCCCAGGTTGGACTCAGAGGAGTAGGGGAGGAAATGGGTCAGTAGCCCTACATCTCCCAGCAATGCCCGGTGCAGTGCTCCTGTTCGGTCATGTGCATGCTGGAGGGTGGCTTTGCAGGCTTTTCCTGATTTCCCCTTTTGAGTAGTGTCTCTATCACAGTCATGACTTTTTTGCCTCCTACTCGAGTTTCACCACCTGGTGTAAATGCAAAGAGGATGTGCTGGGAGGGGCAAGGTCAGGGCAGTATTAGTGAGGCGTTACTAAGGCTATTTCCCAGGCAGTGTAGTGTCCCTGAAAGTGTTTATGCTAATTGTGGAAATTAGAGCCCTTAACTCCTGTTCTTGATTTAGGCTGGGGCTGGGCAACTTGTGGACTCTTTTCACTTTCTGTCCTACCCTTCTCGCCTCACCGCGCTGCAGGACTAAGCTCTCCTTTCAATGAGAAATGCAAGTTCCAGCCCTAGGGACAGGATCCAGTTCTGTTCCCTGTACGTTCACTGGGGTCTGGTCATCGATCCCAGTGTTGTGAAGTCTGGATCCATACATCTCTTCTAGTTGTGAGAGTGGAAAAAATTAGTAGGGTGATTATTAGGAATATTTTTGCTGAGGTTTACTGAGCGGTGGTGAAGCGATCTGATGGCTGTTCAGATGAAACACTGTTTTAATAACTAGCTTGCATTTAATTAATGTAATTGAAGTTGTTGAAAAGTAGATAGTTTTAAACCAGATTGATTATGGCAGGTTGGTGATGAGAAGGCATACAGAGCATCCCAAAGTCATTTCTTTTATTCTAGGACATGACATGGCTGGTGTTTGGGGTCATCTATAAAATTGTTAGGGTGATCCCAATTCTGTGCCCAAGTGTGTGTCAAATCTCACCACAGTATTTGACACCAAACTGTCCTATTTGTAACCTCTCAAAGAGGCTAGTGATGGAGTGGATGGCATGCAGGCAAAATTTTGACATCATTCTCAAAGTAGCAATAGAGCGATATTGACAGAGAAGGTTGTACAGTTGTCCCCTGTGCTAAACTTTATGGCTCAATGAAAGAATTCAGATCCCAGATCTGTCAGTCTGACACACTTTGCGCCATTCTCAGACCTCAATACTTTCTTGATATTTGATAAGCTTGTTAGAATTATCTTCGAAAATATAAGCAAAAATGCCAAGTGAGACAGTAGGAGCTTTTCAGTCAGCTCCCATTCCATCTGCATGTCGGTGGCAAACTGTTGCATCTACTGTTGGTTGCAAACAACCTCTTCTGCATAAGTTGATAGGCTTTCTCAGTCACTTATTAACTGCAAGAGTGAGGAATGCTTTACCTGCACTAATTTGTGCCAACGATTGTAAGAACATTATTGACACTCAAGTAGACTGAGGGGGGCATTGACAGAGTTGTAGCCTTAGTACCGAAATCTTCTCTTCTGATGTATCAGGGCTAATTCTGTATGACCACATTTTTTCTTCAGCTGAGAAAGTTAGGATAGCTGAACTGCTCAGCTCACAAAATATGAGAGATTGTAGTCTCTTCATGTGTATGTGAAATGCTAGTGAATGCAACATGATCTAGTGACAATTGTAAAGACAATCCCAGAACGTGTTCTGGGCTTGGACAGTGATCTTGGGCAAAACATTTCCTTTCAGTTTTCCTGTTTCGAAAGTGGGGAAAAGAACCATGCCTCACAGGGTCTTGTTAGAAAGGTCTTGTTTAGAAACGGGGGTTTCTAAAGCACACTGGAATTTCCAAGCAAAAAGCTCTGTATTGTTGTATGGTTACCATACGGGAACAGGCAAAGCAGAGGAGTTCAGAAGTTTCTGATCCTTTTTCCCACCATTTTTAGGAGGGTTCAACTGTTGTGGTGCATAGGGTCAGATGACTGCTTCTCTGTTCCTCAGTCTTCAGGTGGACCTTATAACTAGATCCCCTGTGCCTGAAACTAACTTTACTGATCTAAATCCATTTTGGAGTTGGAGGGAAAACTTCATGCTACTGAACTCAATAATTTCTATTTATTAATAGTTAATTTGGGGCACTTGGGGCTGGCATATTAACCTGTCTCTGCCTACAGTGCCTGGCACTGGGACAGAGACTACTTACTCCTGAATACTTTGGTGGACAAGATACTGAACACCTGGGTGAGTGTCTGATATGAGTATGGCAGTTAGTAAGTGCCTGGGTTCTGCTTTTTGCCTCTTGAAAAATGTGGTGTATGTGGGCGGGGTGGGGTTAAACAGAGCTGTGACATTGCAGATATAGGTATCTGCAATATTCTCTTGTGCAGAAAGTGAGGGCCATTGTGCTGTGTCCTAAGTCTGGAGGTAGATTTGAACCATTGCTCCTCAGGATTTGCCGGAGTGCAAGTACTCATGGTTAATAGTGGCACTTTGCATGCTAACAACAGTGGCCATTCCAACACATTGCACAGGGCATGGGAATTAGTGATGACACATACAGACGAAAAAGAAGGCAGAGAAAAGAAAAAAGGATGGGGAAGGAAAAAGAGACAGGAGCAAGGGTGGCAATAATGCTAGCAAAGGGAACATTTTCCAGTAAGCAGTTCTGAATGTGATGTAAAAAATAACAACTGAAAGTTTTATTTTACTACACAGAGCCCAAATTCTTCCTTTGATCTCTGTACAAGCTTCCTTTTGGCATCTGTGGGAGATCGGTGGAGAGAGGGGAGTGTGTAGTCTTGAATTTATGATGCAGCCCGTGGACAGTCATGAAATGGAATTCAGACCTCTTCCAAAAATGAACACATAGCCATGAGTCAACCAGAACGGTACACTCATGGTCCTGAAATAAATGGTAAAAATCAGTCTGTTATCTCACAACCAAAACAGTAGGTAAGTTATCTGAATACTCTGTTCATTGCAGCTAAACTGTTGGCATCTATTTCAAAAAATTAGCTCAGTGTCTGTGCTACTGTCTACAGGAATTCCTTAATACACTCGATTTGTCGAACAGTTTACACGACGACACTATTTTTGAGACTTTTACCAGTATTCAGCATCTAAAAACAGTTATTTCAGCTTAATAAGTTAGGAACACATTAAATTACTTCCATTGAGTAACAATAAATTCTCTACAACACTTTCTTAAATTATGCGATCAGTTTAGTAAATTTTGCTAATTGTACTTATTACTTGAAAATAGCAATATGTGATCTTTAAAAGATAGATAACAGATGCACCAACCTCTCTGAGCAAACCAAATCTACAAGAATTCATAGAACTTAGGATGGTTGATTTCAGGATTTTTTTCAGGTGTTTGTCATGAATAATCAACATAGAGGTGTATTCATCTACAGAAAGCTCACTTTAACTTGAAAGAGTTCGACATCTGATGCTTCTGTTTGCCTATTGTGCCGCTGCTGTACTTGGACACTTGATATCTTGAATTCAAACATTGGGAAACCAGGGGCTTTGGGTTCCTTTACATACATCTTATGAGAAACAGAACATTTAGGAGCAACCCAAAGCAAAGTCTAACATTAAAGTGTCACTATAAATCATCTCTGCTGTAAGAAGCTCTGCCTGCTCTCTGCCTTCAGTTAGCAAGTCCTTCCAGCAGCACAACACTGCTCAGAGCTGTCAACACTGCTCAGAGCTGTCTGCTGGGTTTTGCAAGCAGTAGGGCTGCTGACCTGTTAGTGTTACCATTACTTGTCTCCACTTAGGAGGATATCTCATAAACCAGAATAGCGGTCTCCGCTATGCTCTGCAAACAGAAAAGAGAGCTGGTCCCCGCCATAAAGTGCTGAAGTTGTCTCAGGCAGATTAGGTTAAGGAGATGAAAGACGTTTTGTCTTTCCATTTCTTGTCATCATCTCCTCAAGGCAGAGCTTAACAGGTGTAGTCCTCCAAGAAGTACCATATATTTTACCACCTGTATTTTCTGCTGTCTGTTCTCTGTGCTTTCTTTTTACCTTGTAACCTTAATCTTACTGAAAGGGGGACATTCGTTCCCCGTTCCTGTTTTTCCACCCTCTGGCTCACCAATGGCCTGGCACTATTAATTAAGCATTTGCTTCTGAAGTTTCTTTGAGAACTGCCTGTGCTAAAGGAGCACCATTGAAGACAAGCTGTTGGAGGAGTCTAATATTATGGGGAGATTTCCTCCAGCCCCATTACTCCTGGCACCTCTAGTACCAATTGGAAGCATCGGGAGGGGATGGGGATGGGAGCAGACTGACTGTTTCAGTGAATGTGCAACAGATCTGTGTCTCTTATACTGGCTGTTAGTGTCAAAGTGTTCAGCAAACTCAGGAGCTCTTCAAGAGCATCCACTCATGGCTGTGTTCACATGGTCCATTGCACAAAACTCTCCACAGAGGCAAGGCAGAAAGGGAAGTTGAGGTCTGCTGGTGATGGGGTTCATCAGTGAAGTTACAGATTAGGGACTGAGGTAGCGGATGGGTTCTTCATCCAGTCTTCCACTTAAATTCTTCTTTGAGAAGCCTGAGCATCAGCTCTAGATCAACTAGAGCTGGCAGACAGTTTTGCTGGCACCCTTCCCTCTTCCCAGAAAGGTTCAGGTACTTTTGAAATACACAGTGAGTGCCATTTCACGTGCACAGCAGTATGTTGCCTAGCTCACAGCTGCTGTGCCCCAGAAGGGCAAGGATCTTTTGTAGGTCCTATGTCAGGTCTGCCAGACCGGTGCAGTTAACTCTGATATTCTAGGAAGGCGCGGTGTAGGCAGGTTTAAATGTCTAGACTAGTGCCTCAATAGTTGGTGCTTGCGGCAGGGTTTGCCTTCTTATTCCCCTCTCCTTCCACCTTTCACCTCATTGCTGTCTTTGGCACACACAATGCACGTTTCTGCTCAGTTCTTTGGCACCACTTGAAACCCCGTTGTGGGAAGCCATGACTGAATGGGTCCACATGTACCACACTCAGTCTGCTATGGTAGCTGCTTTCAAGATGACCTATTTAGCTGTATCTGTTTTAAAATATTTTGAACATGTCATAATTGGTACTCGTTAGGAACTTTGACTAACCCTGGGCAAGCCAGCTGTCCAAGCCCTGCAAACAGCAATCCAGTTTTCAGATCTCTCTCTTTGTTTACATTTTAGAACATGTTTTACATTTAGCCTTTGAGAAGGAATTTAACTAAGCTGTACCCAGTCTACGCCACGCAGTGTTGCAGCTGTTCAGATGTCATGCTTTCTACACAAGTGTTTTGAAAGTATTTTGAATTGTGGAGGTAGTTCCTTCCAGAAGACTTTGTATTGGAAAGACAGCAGTCTGCTCAAAGAACAACTAATCTACGCCACATTTAAGTCCCACAGATATTTTATGTCTTCTGCATAGCCATACATTTTGCAAGACTGTCATATTCTTGCACAAATGATAAAATGTCAAACCCCGCTGATGAGTTTCCTCCATTCAGTGGCCTTCAGTCTAGGGAAAATGCACAGATTTATAAACCAAGCTGTAATCCTAAATCTTCTGCTGCCTGTATTTATTATTTCAGGGAACCTGCCTACAGTCCTTATCTTACCTTAGGGAGGCAACTGTAATTCTCCTGTTTTATGTATTAGAGATTGAAGGGGCTGAATCCAGTTAGTGAATGACAAACTGGGTATAAAAGTCTGGTTTCTAAACAACAGAAATAGGTTCCACCTGTTGTGCCACAATGTCCTTTAAATACATTACTCCATACGATCCTTGTCTAAAGCAATGTAACGAGGATACAAACATTAATATCAATATCAAGTGGTGTGTGAATGTATATATGACTGTGTAAGCATGAATTCTTGATATGATTTAGACTTCTGTCTTTAACAAACATACCGATAGCAGATTATGCTTCTTTTACTTCCCAGGATAGTCTTAGGTTGAGTAATTGTAGCAGCTAGCTAAGGTACAATTACTGCTGCTTCCGTTTCTCAGGAAGCAGTGTTTGCACAGTTAATGGTCTCTGATGTGTCATGTCCATTTTCATGGGTATTTGCATACCTAAGCCTTTGAAAGCAGCCCTCAATCAGAAAGCTCTGCTTAATCTTAAGGAGAAGCTTCACCCTCCCTCCTTCTCAATTAGGTCAGAGCACATACTTTGAATATGCTGCCTGGGAGCTTTCAGTTGAGAGCTTTGAGCAGCGTCTCTCTATGAAGTGGTGCAGGAGGCACAGTGTCAATGTGCTGGCTTGCAGAGATGAGATCTCAACTCTCCAGGCTTAAGCAGCGGCTGGATGACACTTTCGAGGGTGGAAAAATCTCTGTGCCTAAAGTGGGTGATGAGTATCTCAAGAACCTTCAAGGACCTGAGCTTTAGTTCCTCAGTGTTAATAACTGCAATCCCTTCCTCTTCTGGAGTGTCTGCAAAGTTTATTGTATTTGTTTCACTCTACATTGAAATTTTGGTTCACAGCCATGAGAGCTAGAAGTGTTTAGTTTTAATTGAAAACTGAGGTTCAAATGAAAACACATGGTCCCTGATCACCACAGTCAGAGGTACAGTCTTGCTGAGTTTGTGCTCTGACCACGGATTCATCAGTAACTCTGTGGCTGGAATCTCACACAGGCAGGATCTGCCGCCATATATTGGAAATAGCCAGAATGGAGCAGATTAAGTTTTTGGGAGTTGTTTTGCTGTAGTTATTTTCATTTCTTTCATAGAGTTTATTTCAGTTTTCAGCTGGGGCAATGAAGTATTTTATGAAGGAAAAGCAACAAAAATTGGACACAACGCACTCTTAATGGGAAGGAGTTCACTACAATCAGAAATATCCATACATACTGGTCAGTGTCATAGGTGAACAATATGGAGAGAAGTGCAGTGGTTCTCCTTGTTGTTGGACTTCTTGTGTGCAGTGATAGAGCTGAAGGTGCTCAGGTAGGGGCCTGGTTCTAGCCATTTTTCAGTACTTGTCAAACTGGAATTGCTCTAGCTGAAGTAGGACATGTCTGACGTTATATCATCAGCACCGGACGAGGTAGCTGGCAGCACAGTGCGATGAGAGATGCTGCAGTGTAAGCACTGAAACCAGCAGTAGTGAGAGGGTCTGGAGCAGATGTGGAGACCTGGCAAGAGGCAGTGGTGGGGTGGGAGTTGAAGTAGGCACAACACTGGCACTGTCCACTCTCTTACAGACCTGCCTAAGTGAAATGTGGGAAGAACATCATCCCTTGCATGGCTGTGGGAGTGAACAGGGTCAACGAGGTGAAACAAGGGACTGCGAGGCTGAGTGCGCCCCATTTGTTATTTGTATGAGGATGACATGCTTTTCCTATATAATGCTTGGTTCCTTTCTCCCCTAATAAGCTATTCCTTGCTTTGTATATCAACATGTTATTTGTAGAAATAGACTTATTGCCTGTTAATGACACTGAGGCATAGCACTTAATTTCCATGATTCTAGGTGGGGACTATTGCTGGCGACAGCTGCATTTGATTATATTTTTTAAGAACCTTTAAGTTGGCGACAGTGCCTGGCAAACGACACTAAAGATCCTAAGACAGAATGTACACAGCCATAGTTTGGGTGTTGACATACTGTCCTCTGAATGACATCCTGCGAGAAGAGACTATTGACAAAGATTATTATTGAGGAACAGATTATTTTGATGCCACTATATTAAAATAATTTAAATAATTTATTCTGAAATTACTTCTTTTTCCTGAAAGTTTTATAGTTTTGCCAAACTATCTTTCCTATAAGCTATGCCATGATACTGTTAGTGTTTGTAATTTTTAAAGTGAATTCTTATTCCGGGAGGTGATTTGTAGTAGTCCCATTTTCTTACTCAATACGTCTATTGCCATATTTATCAAGGTGATAGCTGCAGTTACTAAAGACTAAAACAAATCTTGGGCACTATGGTTTCTATTAACACTGCAAAACCTGCAAAGCTGACACAACGATTTGTATCCTCTCTCTTCGTGTGCATTGTCTAGAGAATTACTGACTTGTAATTGAGAATTGTTGACAGTTGTGCCAACAGACTGGAGGATACAGAAGAGTGTAGGTGACACTGAGGGCGCAGTTTGTTCTGATGAGTTTTTGTTGCTGTTAGCAATTTGCAAACTGGCAGGTAAGTTTGGAGGGATGGCCATTAAAAACAATAACATCTTGTAAATTATAAAGAATATACTTGCACGCAACATGTGGAGTATTAAGATTTTGTTTTTATAGGCACTTTTTGAAACAGCCCTACATTATATGGCCTTGTTTGAAAGCTTTGCTTGTAGTAAATCACAGCACATTGCAATAGCTGTCTCAGAAATAAGAAAGGTTGGCTTGATTGAGCCAGGATTTGAACATACAATTCCAGACAGTACAAACAGTTGACAACAGCTTGGCATCCAGATACTGTCTTTCATCCAAAGATCTAAAAGACCTTTTAAAAATGTCTAATTACAGCATAATGGGTTCCCATTTTGTATCAAGGATTATCAAAGTAGAAAAAATACACAACTATCATTTTCTGGTTCAGATTTCTGTTGTTGGGTACTTAAATTCATATTATACTTCATGTATTGATCTAAATACGGGTTTAGATGGCAACTTGCATTCAAGTTTGAAAATGATCTGATTTCCAGGCCCAAAGATGAAAAGGGGGAATTTTTGATGAGCATATAAAACATTTAAAAGCCTACATTATTTTGTTTCTCAGTGGGATTTGTGCTCTTAAATTTGTTTTTTGCTTTTGATAATTTGTCTCTGACTTCAGCCTGTAGTTGCCAGCTAACATCTCTGTGATGCTTACACTAATGTTATGCAACCTTCTTCAGAAGCAAAGCATCTACAAAAATTATTCAGGGAACATTACAGGAACAATAACTAGGAAGGAAAAAGAAGTCATAATTCTTAGTTAAGCATGTAACGCGGCAGTGCTGGTGTGTACCTAACAATGCACATTTCCTCCTAAATGAAGTATTTTAGGTGAGCAAGAGTTCACATCCTGTTGGGGAAAGGGATTATGAGGTATATACCTCTTAATTAAGGGAACACAGTTTCACTAATACAGCTGGCAGTGGGGTTAGATAACTTACGGCTCTAATCTTTTCCTTTCGATACTGTGGACTGATAGAAATTGAAGATGAACACAGTGACCTACGGGATCTCTCTTGTCTTGCCTATATACTTTGTTCAGTTTAAATTTAAGTGCTCTCCTGTTAATTTTATGTCAATTTTCATCCAAAAAAGTCACGGAGTACAGTTTTTAAATTAAGATGTTTCTAAAATTCAGAGACCTTCCTTAGTACCAGCTAGCTCCCTTAATGTTTCCTGTACCTGGGAAAAATACCTGTGGAAATTAAAGTTCACTTTTTCCCAATGGTCCTCAGTTACCAAAAACCCTGTTAGAACCACAGGCAAGCGGGTGATACGCAGAGCGGTCCCGTAGCTACACGGTGGCATGCGGGGCTGGGGCTGGCCTCCCTGTTTGTTACGGGATTTGGGCAACTGCAAAGATGGCATAAAGCTATTTTTGTTTCACCTTCTCTGGTCTTATGCCAAGAACAGCTTGGAGAATCTGGGCATGACTTGTACAGCAACATTTACTTACGTGTAATTGTTCCTTGCAGCACATAGCCCCTTCTCAGTTAAATGCTTAAGCTATGGGTTGTAACAGATGCCTAGATTCATTGCTTTCTGCTCTCTTTCTTTTTTTATTAATAAAGTAATAAAATCCTTGTCTGCATGGATTGTGTAAATCTTAAAGAAGCAAAAAATAAATCCCTCTTCAACTGCTTATTTAGTTTGTAAAGCCCACTGCAGTCCTGACATCTGTTTAACACAGTACATGTTTACAGTGCGACTTAAATGGTTTAGAGTAATAATTACACATAAGAATACACAGATGTCCTCACTCTAAACAAAATCCATAACTGTATCAAATGGCAAACCTTATCCCAGCTCTTACTCACTATACCTCTATTTTTCCTAAATGCCTGAAGAAACAGAAAGATCTTGTGGTTCCTCTGCTGATTGTTAAATGAACTATCCTACATACACTATCTTCTTGGACCATTTCTTCAGAAATATTCTGCATGCTCCAAGAATCGACATTGATAAATATAAAATTACAATAACAGCTGCCTGACATGATATTATTCTAGGAATACTGCATGACGGTGTAAATAAAGATTGCATGATAATGCAAATCTCAGCTAGCTGAAAAATCAAAAGGTCATTCTCATTCATTCTGTACTGAGATGACAAGTGAAAAAATGGACGAATAGAGCAGTACAAATTTGAGCTCATCTTGTGGAGCTGAGCTGGTTAATTCTTCAGCTCAGTTCTAGTTCACGTGCTGCCATGACTGAAGTTATTTCAGCTCATTTAAACAAAATAGCAAAATAATCATTCATGTTCAGCTGTGATTTGAGGAAAAGCTCCTGCTCCCTGGTTACAGGATGATTTAATCATGCATAAGTAATCAGATAATTACCAATTGAATGTAGGTAAAATGGATATCAGGTTCTGAAATTTTAATTAACTTTACACAGATTTTAATATTTGTTCAGAAATTTGTACCAGGAATGAATTTCCTTTGCGGTTCTTCGCTATTCCATAGTCTTAAATTATTATTAGTTTAGAAATTAGAAAGCACGTACACAACTATTGGATCCTTTTAAGGTCACATGATATCAAGAGAAAGGAACTTTGTCAAATGTTATTTGTCTGAACAACTCTTCTGCACTCACAAATTAGAACAGACTTTGGTTCAAACTTTGTCCCTACCTGCCTTTTGAGCATTTCAGGTATTATGAATGTTGTAGTTACCCAATATTAAAAAAAAAGGGCATTTAAAATATTTGTACATATAATAATCAAATGAACACATTCATCTGAGCTTGTCTCATAATTTAGAGGTTATGCTAATTGGCACTGCAAAACTTAATCCCGTAACAGGGTTTGAATCCTGTTTTCAAAAGTGACTTCAGGTCAGGCTTTTCAAGTCATTGGTGAATTTATGCTCTTGAGTAAGCAAAGCAACACTTAATTTTGGCTGGCTAACTGCCTGTCAGATTCTCAATCCTGAATTACAGATTTCCTACAGAGTATATTAAAGACCTGGCAAAAGATTTGCAGAAAAGATAAATGGGGAGCCACATAGATTACCATGGAGTAAGATGGTAAGAAAAGGGGCTGGGACACTCCTCCTCTCCCCCAAAATTCATGCTGTGTCCTCTTTTAATCCACCTCCTGGCTTCTGGTACTGTGCATTTTTCTCACACTGCCCCTAAATTTCCTATTGTCACACCTTTCCCGCATTGGTAAGTTTGATTCAGTCCTCTTGCTGTGTAGTCTGACCAGTGGCAGAGTATGTTTGAGCTCTGCAGGTGAGAGATGTGTTCTTCAGCCTAAGTTAAAACCCCTGCTTCTGAGACCTGAGCCAGGGGTCTGAGCAGTCTGCCAGCCTGTGCGGGTGTGTTCATGAACAAACCGGCGGGTTCTTGTGGTTCTGTGTGAATAGGGAAGAGGGACACTGGGGATGTTTTGGATGATCCTGCTCTGAAGGAGAAAGGAGGGTAGGATTTGGCAGAGAAAGTGAGATTATTTAAATCAAATCATGGAAGCATATAAAAGTTGTATTGGGAAATGATTTTTTTCAAATATACAGTACAGTCAAAAAGAGGAAGACCCATTTCATAATTGAATGACCGTAACCTAATGTGTAGGTGTCTCACCTGGTATGTAGGATGGCCCAGTTCTAGTCTTTCAGCCAGATCGGGGCCAAGTAGACCTGGTTGGACTCCAGAAGTTGTGTGCAAGTGCCCACTTTACCAGTGGCACTGGTAGTCCTGAATAACCTTTCTGACATTTTTGGCTTAAAACTGGGAAAAGTCTTGTAGTTCTTCTGATGTGAAATGGAAAATATAAATTCTGACAGCATTCACTACATGGGGAAACTTTTTCGACGTAGCTTCATTATAGGGGTGGCTGACGTGTGGCTTTGAAACTGACACCTACATGGTAAAGAAATACTTCTTGGACAGGCGTAAGCCAAATTTCAGCAAGACTTAGGTTGTCAAGAGTCAGATTTTTAGACTTAAATCAATACTTACACATTTGATTAGGAGCCTACTGGGCTTTTCCAGTGTGCCTAATCACCTAGCTCTTACTGGCTTCAGTTCCCAAGTCTGAGGACCCAAGTCCGGAGCATCCATTGAAATGGCAAGTGACTGCGCTGTGTCATAAACTATTAGTATTTCTTTGATTAAACTGTAGTCCAATATGTTCTCTCTCACTGAATCTCCAATTCTTAGTTTCAGTTGATAATTTCTTCATTTCCTACTGTTGCCAATCATTGTAGCTGTCGTTATTCAGCATCGTGTTTTGCTGGAGGTGTATTAGAAATAGGTCTATGTTTTATAGAAGACACTCTGGCTTAGGGAAAGCCATACTAATTACAATGATTGATCCTTTTCAATGTGTGTCAAATGCATTAACAGTAAATGGTGCTTAAACAGATGCCCGTCTCAAGGCCTTCTTAAGGTGATGGACCTGTGTAACCATACTGGTTTGGAACCCGTGTCCTTGCAAATGAGACATCAGTTTTTTCCCTAAAAATTGTGTTGTTTTAAAGCTGCAGGTAAAGACTATTTTGGTTATTTTTGTTGGGCTGTCATGATGCAAACTGCATTCAACATTTCTTGATCTGAGAAGACATAGCATAGGTGATAGTTTTACTAGCAAGGCCAAAGCCAGGAACAGCAGATTGACAGACAAAGACACGGTGCTGGTTTTATGAGATTCTAAATACATACATACATTAAATACCTGAATATAAATATATGTTTGTAAGGTATAAATTCAGAAATATTAATAACACAAATATATAAATAAGAACAGTGATGGTGTATGATTCATAGTTCATGACAGAAGATATGATGACAAACACATGGTAAGGACAATTGAATTAAAAATGGCTCACCTTTGAAATAGGAAAAAGAAGAGTTGAACTTGGGTTTCTGGATTTCAGCAGAGCATGTCCCATTTTTTGTCTCCTAAGTACAGTTTGAACATTGTCTCTTCCTGATGGTCTTAACATGTGCACAGTAATATGTTTGGGGACACTTACCCAACGCCATCCTTCAGTCAGGATAGACAGAAAACAGTATGAGTTTTTAAAAACACCCTGGATATGTATGTCGATTGGTGGAAAATTTAAGCAGCAGAGAAAATTTACCAGCCCAAGAGCATAGCAGGCTTGCAAAAATGATTTTGTAAAAAAGTAATGATGAATAGTCATAACAGGAAGAGTATTCATTGCTAACAATGACACTTACTAGTAGAAATATGAAGTCCTTTTGCCTCAGTGCTTAAACAAGTTATAACTGTTGGAGATGAAGGTGGGACCTGAGGTGGGAGGTTAATTATCCCAGCTCAGTATATCTTGTTCTGAAACGACCAGAGATGATTTCTGCTGGAGAGAGAATCCACGCAATTTATGTAGAGGTGTGGATCCTGTGCACTTAAATTTTGGTGCTCTTACTGAGATGCTGATAATGAAAGTAACATGCTTTTACAATATTCCCCTCTTCCTAATCTCTCACTAAAATAAGTAATAGAAATCTTTTCTGTCTCTCCAGAAAGCCCTTTGCTGGCTTCCTCTAAACTCTGAAGACACTTTCTCTCCCTTGATACTGATGTTCCAGACAGAGCTATTAGTGCTGAACCTCCAGACACAGAAATTGAATTTACAGGCTTGATGTTTTAAGGCTTCAAAGAACTGAAGGGATGGAGAGAGGCTGGCATGAAACAGTATACTTTTCCTGATTTCACTTTTGGGAAATTAAATAAACATTTACAAATAAAATCATGAAAGCATTTTTTTAAATTAGGTGTGTAAGCATTAGCTGTTCATTATATTCTCCCATTTGCAAATTGTAGCGAAGAACCATTTGTCTTCCAAGAGTGTGCTGGCAAGGCTTAATTTAATGTTTGTTAGGAAGTCTTGGATCCTTGGAGAGAAGCTATGAGAGGAGTATGCAGTATCATTACCGTAATTTTATATATAATAATATTCAGTTCTTTTATTTTACTGAGGAACAATGATTCAGTCTCAACATCCTCTATCCTCCACAGAAGAGGTCAAAGCTAATTGTAATCTCTCTATTTACTGGCTAGGGAAGCAGAGATTTCTTTCGCTGCATTCAACATTGCACAAGAAGTAAATGACAGAGCAAGAAATGAAGCTGGCAAGAAATAAGGTGAGCACTCGAAATCTTACTGATGTAGTTGTTTATTGGAGTACCTCCTACTACTGTTTTCTTAGCGATGTTTTTGTTGCTAATGGGTTGAGCTCAGAAAGAGGTTACAAATGCTAATGTTAGTTTTGTGCTCTCCTTGATTCCTTGCAGAAGGACCAATAGGGGGTGCTTTGTTTTGTTTGAAATTGTTTTCTTCAGCTTTGCAAATAGCAAGAGAGACGAATATGCTGTCTTCTGAAGGTTTAGGAGCGGTCTGCCTTGACATTTTATAATTTGAAAAGGTGATTGCACTGAGTCTTTAGCAAGGCTCTTTGACAATCAGACATAATCGAGTAAAACAAACAAAAAAAACCCGGGTTGAACAATTTGATTAAAATTTGCTGCTCCCAGTCACTTTCTAAACGTTTGTTGCCTTGACTGTTGGTGGTGGCACTTTTTCACTGCCTGTGTGGTATTTTCATAGAGTCTTCTAGTTTACAGAAATCCGGATTTGCTCAAGTGCATTTCTGTGGTACACCTTAGGTCTGTCTTTTCAATAGTGGGAAGGGAGATAATATGACCATTTTTTCCATTGATAGGTTAATTTTAAGAGTATTCCCTTTCACTTTGTGTCATATTAGTTCTTTTAGCTGGCTACAGATCTGGTAGACTTGGGCTTAGCAAGGGTGCATTCTGAGTATTGAATCTGTACAGTCAAAAAGAGGAGAAAATAGGACATCACTTTAGTGAGAAGCCTCAGGAGGGTTTGAGAACGAATTTTGAGGTGCAGCATTTGCACTTCCCATTGTAAGTGCCGGTAGCTCTCATAAAAGTGAACTATCAATGAAATGACCTCTTGCTCATCTATATTTATTCTCCTTTTGAGGCTTTGTCTTTGCTCTATTCAGTTTGTAAGTCAAAACAAAGTATCACACCATTGCTAACACTGCAGGTTTAGCCTGCTATCTGAACATCAAGCCAGGCTTGTTCTGCTTCACTACAGTAGCACCCACAGGAAAAGGACTCTGGATCTGGAACTTATCAGGGTTTTTTGTTTATGCTCAAGACAAGTATACATGTGACCTAGACTTCAACTTTTACTGTGCTGACACTATAGGAAACACTTCCCTTGTCAGTAAGTCAATATGTCAACACCAGAAGTAGTTACAACAGTTATAACCGGTGGCAATGTTTTTAGCTGTTTTTCTGGTAATTTTTTTAGATACTCTTAAGAGGACTGCCTAAACAGCTGCAACATGACAGCTCTGCTGAGAAGTGAGTTAATTCCTCAACAACCAAAGTTGAGGAATTTTTTGTTCTGCAAAAATCTGCAGCAGAATTCAGTGTCACGTTGTTCTCATTTTGTGACAGTGACACGTGTGTAGCACACTCTATACACATGTTGGCTTTCAAAAATGAAGCATGAAGCTTGTGTTATGCCCCAAGGAGCTTGCAATAAAACTGTCATGAGACATACAACATCACATATACCATTCCTTTACCCAAATACTATGCATGTCTTTTGCCCCACATTTACTCAGAAGAAACAAGCCTCTTCGAGTCATGCAGTGATTGCATCCCCTGAAGAAATATGTCTTATTTTCTAAAGACCTTGTAAATCTATTAAATCTCTGGGTTTAAGTTTGTTATTTGCATCTCCCTGTGCAAGTCTACAGAGATAAGAAGAGAAAACAGTGAGTTAGCTGCACTTGGGATTCTCGCCAGTCTTTGTGGGATGGAAAATTCCTTCCTAATTCCATATCTGACTTTAAATTTGACCCTCAGCGTGTGAGCAAGATAGACCAACACACGCACTTCAGAAAAAAAAAGATCCTTTGTGTCCTAGCAGGACACTGGTGCAACTTTTCCAGGGTCCCAGTCTAGCTGCTGCCAATCAGTGAAGCTTTGTCTTCCTTCAAGCATCCTAGAGCGTGCGGGTAAATTGGGCATCAGAAAAAAGAACTGTCCTCTCCCTCCTGCAGGCTTTCAACAGAAGCCTTGAAACATGAGATTTGGTTATAGAGTTCATCTCAATGCAGAGCTACCAGAAAGACAAGTATGTTGAGCACAATACAGAAAACCATTGGTCCCCAGGGGAGAGTTGTAGTTTTGTATATTCCAACATTAGTGATCATTTATACATTAAAACTGTCTTCTTCACTGCTAGCTTTTGTGTTCTTCTCAGTTTTTAACAAACACAGTTTCATTTTACTATCTAGAGGACTGATTCAAAAATACTGACTAGGTTCAGAATGAGATTGATCTCCGAGTGATGTCTTTGGAAATGACTCCACTTGTTGATATCATCCCTTTAACAAAACCTTTGAGATCTCTCCATAAACCAGTTTTTAATCTCTCTATTAATTGCGATTTTTAAATTTGTACGGTCATATGCCTTGGAGAAGTCCATGTTGTACTCTACACAGTTGCCTTTATCAAGTCAGCGTCTCATAAAAAGAACAGTGGGGTTTTTTTGACAAGATGGTTCACATTAATTGTATTTTATCCCCGTTGATTTTTAGAAAGAATGCTGACTTAACTCATTTCATTATTGTATCCAAATTGATATTGGGGTATGGTGCCTATAATTTCCTGGGCCTTCCTTCTGTAGTAGTTATTTAATACCTAGATACACTTGCAGTTCTCTGACCCTTTGGAATTTTCCCAGTTTTCCATGAGTTGTTCAGTATCAACACTAGTGGTTCGGAGAACTCCTCATTGAGTTTATGTAAGACTCCAGGCCTGTTGATTTGAAAACATTTAATTTTAGCAGATCTCGTCTCACATCTCCTTTTATTACCTACAGTGAATTTTGTTGTGCTGACGTAATATGGGATGATACATTCTCCAGCTTCATTCCAAGGACAAAACAATGTGCGAAGGACAAAATGTTTATTGGGTATTTCCGCCTTTTTTTGATTGCCATTTACAGTTTTATCACCTGCATCTAGCAATGGGTTCATGGTCAGTTTCAAGCTTTTTCTAATATTTATAAAAATACCTTTTTTGCCTCTTTACCTCTGTTAACTATTAGTACTTCCTTGATTTTATTAACTTCCCTCATAAGTTCCCTGCATATTGTATCTTAGAAATTGTTACTAACTTTTACTTTCCCCTTTCTTCTATGCTGCGAATAGGTGATTTTTAGTATGTTTTATTGCCATCTTTTATCCCAGACAGTTTCTGGTTTAGTATAAATATTTATGTGCTTAGAAGTGCATTTTTGGCCTGTGATTGGATAGGCTTAACACTTTATTTTACATTTCCTGTTTGATTTTACTCTACTAGTCAATTGGACTGACAGTTGTTCTGAACTTTCAAAGTTTTTCCTGTTTAAAGCTCCAAGCCTACATTTTGGAACCAGTCCTCTATTACTGATGGATGCCACATTCTGCTTGCATATTGTAATTGTAACCACATCACCGGTATTGGTATCTACGCAATTGCCAGTTTGAGGCAAGGCACTTAAAACTTCTAGTCCATCAGAAACAAGTCTGTGGCTAGGCTGTTCGAGCTTCCACAGGGAAACTTTTATGTTATCACTAGAGCCTCAGGAAACTTAACCATCCTTTTGTTACTGGCCACTTGACAGGTACAGCACATAATCATCGCAAAAGCACATCCCCCATGACACAGTTTATTTCAAGTTAGGAAGGAAATTGTAATAAGAAGCAGGCAGGAAATGTGAGTAAAAAGTCATTAGGAACAATTCCAGTGAGATTCCCAAAGGAAGCATGAGGGGTTGCCTGGAAATCCCTGGGTTTTTTTCCCTCCTTCTGGCTGCTTGTTCTTGCTCCATGCTGTTTGCCACCTCTGCTACTGTGCTAGTGGAAATGTAGGGCTGTGCTGTAAATAAAAGCAACAAAAATCAATCAGATTTTTAAAATGTCACCAATGAAGATGTGTTCTGATTTACAGCAGGGTTCCCTGGAAGTAGTATCAGCCAAATATCTATTCTTGGAAGTTGTAATACTAGGCTGAACAAAGCACAGGATGGTATATTTTGTACCAGTCCCCAAGGCAGAGAGGTAAAATGAATATAGGTTGTCCTTTACACAGTGGCAAGTATAGCTTTCATGCTCACTTTTGTCACTTCAGTGCTGTATGAGCAGTCTTGGGTCCAGCTTAAGAAGGCTCCACTCTGAGATATTATGGGGCTCCCTGGGAGAAAAGTCAGTCAGTTAAATACCTGGGGTCTTGTTGGGTATAATGAAAGCCCCTGTAAAAAGGACTATCAGAAGGGAAGGCTGTCCTTTCCACTATAAAGTACAATTTGGGTTTATCTTTTGGTGAAGGGGAGTCTGGTTCATCCCCTGGTCTTGCAGTCGTGTTGTTGCTGGAGAACAGATCCCTAAATGAAGAGGCTCCTCACCTTTTGAAACTTAAAAATGGTCTGTCTTGCCTTCCTCCAGTTCTTTTTCTGAGATTTCCCGAGGGCAGAGGTAGCATTTCCTTCTTTGGGGGCTTTATAGGCTGCCAAGAAAAATTACAGGAGTAGCTCAAGAGATGGCAGGATGGTTTTCCTTTGGTAGGGAGCAAAATTCCTCCCAGGAGAGGGGAAAATATGGCTAAGAAATGGTGAACAAACATTTGGTTAATGGCACGAGCTGGCGAAGGGCTCCTGTGCCTGGAATAGTGACCCTCGTCACTCGCTTTTCCTTGTTTCCCCTCCCACGTGGCTAACAAAAGCACCCATTAACTCTGCCCCTACCGAGAACCATGTGGGGATGGAGTGAAGCCCTGTGAACGGGGGGCTGACTCCCGTGGAAAACGTTACTGGAAGTGAAACGCGCATCCACGTCTGGCCCTCCCCTGACACTTGTTCATTTGCCACATTAATCCTGACAGCAGCACAACCAGTCAGCATAATGCCCTCTTATAAACAAAGATACACATGTAAATATCTAGTCAAGGTAGAGAATGTGGCGGTTTTTTTTTTTCTTTTCTATTCTTTTCTTTTCTTTTTCCACTTGCTTAAGTAAGCACAGCAGAGCTGTTTTTTATCACGCTCCTGCTCCTGCATTTTTCCGACCCAATTAGGCCATTACCAGGGCTAAATGAGGCATGGAGCCTCCAAAAGTCACACCGTCGTCCCGGAGATGAAGCGCGTATAGCTGCAGAGTTGGCAGGCAGGCGAGGTGGCTGGGGCTCACTGGAGTGTGACCCCAGGTGTTTTTCTGTTCCAGAAAGATCACCTTCAGAAAGGAGCAGGAGGGAAGTAAATTAAAAAATATTCTTTAAAAAAGCGCTGTGTTAACAAGGGGTTGCCACGTTGTGGTCAAATAACGCGGCTGTGTTTCTTAGGGATGCACGGAGGAAGTGGGTGCCCACAGCCTCTTCTGATTTCTGGACAGCATGGCAAAAAGGGCCGTGAAGACCATGAAAGCCTTCATGTATCTTCCAGTGGTTCTGATATTAGTTTTTTCCTCACTGGTCAAGACCTCCCTGCCTGCTGCAGCCTGCCCCCAGGTCTGTAGTGCTCCTGGGCGATCCCGCTCCGCTGGGGGACAACTGGTACTCCAGCGGCCAGGCTCCCTTTCCAGTTGAGGGCCTTCAAGTCATTCATACCATGCCAGTTTGTGCAATAAAGCAGGGCGCTCTTCAACTCTTTCCATGACACAAACCCCGTATTTGCCTCTATTCCCAAGCTGCTGGGAACTCTTTGTGCTGGATACAGAAATGTTGCAGAGGAAGGGGTCGTCTGTCCTGCCCTGAAGCTCTGGTAGCTCTCACTAATGGTTCTTAAATTATGAACTGGAAAAAATTATGTCTTAAGTGTCTAAAACAAGGGGGGAAAAAAGGCTCCATTTAGAAAGACAAAGAGTACAAAGCCTAGCAACTAGGCTCATCAAAGACAAGCCTGGGATATCCTGCTTTATTTCAGAGAGGAGCTTCGCCAAAAAGGATGATAATTTTCTGTCATACACTGTTTTAAGCACATAAGTTTTTCTGTGCTGAAAGAAAATTAACACGTGCACTTTTATGACTTTTATTTTTGTACAATGAAAAGAATGAAGTCCTTTGCTCTGAATACAGCTTATTTTAGAAGCTGAATAGCTTTCCTTGTCCCTACCTTCACCTGAGTTCTGCTGCCTTTACTCACACTGAGCAATACCTTAGTTACCAGCTAAATCATACGAAACTTCTTGCAGAATACAGTAGTAGAATCAGATGCAATACTGAATTCACCAGCTAAATAAATCTGGAAGTGAGAAAGATACAATTCCTAGCCTTTTTCTGGTTTAAAATAGATCTGTTGAGATAAATGTAGTCAAAAGAAGCCCACACTTGAGCATTATTGGATATCTTCTTCTGGATCTAGCTGCAGCAGTTTGAGGTGTTATTCTTACATTAGCATGCTCTTCACCTGGGCAGTCTCCCCAGCAAGAACCATGCTCCTGATATGCTTCAGTGCCAAATCTAGCCAGTTTGGTTAATCTCAACAGCAGTTTGAGCTAAACTGCCAGAATTTGCAGGAAAAAGCTAAGGTGAAGGCTCAAGATCTATTTTGATGACTCTTTGGAGCTCCTGATGACCTCCAATAGTGGTGCAATAAAAAATCACAGGTGAGATTGGGATATCTTAGGTGGTTGTATCAACTGGGGAGAGTGACAGGGAATTTCCAATAGGGGAATATCACTCAGGGATATATATTTTGTTCACAGGAATTGTGTGTCTCAGTTGTGGAGAGAAATGAGCTTGAAAAAAGTTAAGGTGTTGATTATTTTATTCTAGGGCTGACTTTTACAAAATTAGGGCTGTTTTTCACAAAACTATTTGCTAAGGACATTAACCAACTGCTAACTAGTGGAACTGGAAGTCTTCCTTGTAAGACACTAATGCTATAATTGTCTAGCACAACATTTTTGACACAGGTTATCACTGGACACTGCTAGAGGCAGGCTTTATACCAAATGGGCTGCTGACTTGAATCTGGATGGCAATTTCCATCATCCTCATTCCATCATCCTCATTCCATCCTCCATCCATCATTTCCATCATTCCATCATCCACATTACAGGAGAGAAAACATGTATCTGTAGGGTTCAGAATGAATCCTGTAAAGAATCTAAGTGGGATTATTGAAAAAAAAGTTTATGCTTGCCCTCCCCATCTTTTACAAATAATCATGGAAAGTTTGCTTCATACAAACTTGTAAATTATATGGTGCATCCCTGAAGAGGGCAGGTGGAGCGATAGGGGAGAGCTGCGCTGGGTGCTTGCATGTTGCTGCTTTGATATTGCTACTTGCCAGTACTGGCTGTATGTCATGGGTCTGTGGTATCATCTTACTGACATCTTCAGCAGGGAAGTGCAGCCCCACAGGCCCAGCCAGCATTTCTTAGGTGAATAATATAAATAATCATAACTGATAAACGAGTCCTTGCATATCACATTGATCTTCCAGTACATTGCATAGGCAGATAAGGGTCACTGTTCCTATTCAGGGGTCAGTGTATAGCATACAGTATTGTATTCCACCCTGTGCTCTGTCCCCCATGAGACATGCTAGTACAAGCCAGCTCTGCAAGGAAGACTCAGCAAAACCTGCTTTCTCTCCCCGCAGGACTAGAGCAGGACATGTGCCTGTCCATGCCAGTTACTCACCTCCCCTCACGCCTGCATTTCTACTCTTGATTTTCTTCTCTGCCTTCCACTGGTCTATGTTTTGTGATTTTATGGGTTCAGCAGAACTTCTGTCCTTGCTAGAGTCCAACATTTCTGATGAGCTTACCGAGACTCCCTTTACATTGAACCTATTTTCCTTTCCTAGGGACTCTACTCACCCCATGCCCAGGAAGAGGTTACACATGGTATACAGGCAAAAGAAATAAAAAATAAGAAAGAGTGTTTTGGTATTAGAATTAAAGGAGGAGAGAGAAGAAAGCTGGAGAAGTAACAATAATTATTCTGTTCAGAAAATCATAAAGAAGAGAAAATAAGCAATGGAAAAACAGGAAAAAAAGACATCCTGGGACAGTAGAGAACTAGAAATGTAAGAGAAAGGGGTAGGAAAAAAGACAACAAAAAATCCGTAAGGGTTTATTAATAAATCATGTTGGACTTAATGTAAAAATAAACCATCCAACACAAATAAAGTGTTTATTTGTTTTTAATAATAGCATAAATGAGAATGGAACAGCCAGCCAGGGGCTACTTTAGTCTCTGATTCAGCAAACTACTAAAGTACATGCTAAGCTTTTAGAATCTACTAAATTTCATTAAAGTCAAGTCTCGCTAAAGTTGAGCACATACTTAAGTGTTTTTTCTGAATTGGATTTATGTTGAAATTGGCTCAGAATTACAGTTGTCCTTATTGTTTGGTTCACTGAGGATTCTGCAGGGAAGAAATGGGATCAAATAAAGTGTTTTGCTTCAGACGCAGAGGTTTTAAAAAAATCAAGTAAAATTAAAGGAAATTACTAAGCAAAATATGTTTTTCCCTTGTAAGCAATTTGACAAAGTTGAATTGGAAAGAATGTTCAACTCTCAAATCTGTATTTTATTTTATTTTTTTGCTAGAGAAGAGCCTGAATCAGCCTTGATTCAGCTGATACTCAGTCTGACATCTGTTGACATGGGTGAAGCATAGTTGCAATACATTTCTGAAATTATTTCTGGCCACTATTACAAGTTGGGAAGCCAAGTCCCAGACAAAGAAAGTGATTGGCATAAGGCTACCCTGCCAGGCAGGAGAAAGAGGCAGGCATCATGTCAAGGGTCCTTCCCCACGCCAGCTCTGGGAGAACATCACTTTCAACAAAACCATACCAAGTTGTTATGAGAAATCTGTTATCCTAGGTTATTTAAAAGCTGCACTTCACAGACAGATTGACTTTTCTAGTGGCTTGCACCTAATACCGATGCATCACAGAAGGTTTTGGAAAGAAGAATTTTGCTGATACAACCCAGATTATTCTTCTCATATTTATTTACATGATCCGAGCTTATTTGCTCCTGCTATTTTGTAAAAGAATGATCAAAAGCTGGTTGATTAACTCAGAGAACTACAGAAAGATAAATATGCTTTTCCTTATTCTGGTGTTCTTATTCTGTTACGTCATGTTCCCTGACCTTTCAGCTTGCCAACCAGCAGATCTTACACTGGCCAATCAGAGTGTGTGTCATCTCTTTTGAATAACACTGCACTAAATTCTGTAATTTTAACTACTTACAAATGACTGACTACTTTGGCATCTCCCCCATCATTCCCCCATTCTTTCCTGCCTCATGATGTAGCACAGAAAGGAAACAGTTTAAAATGGCCTGATCCTAGTGACCAGTCCTTCTAACCTATTATTTTCTAAACAGAAGAAAGAGAGATAAAAATTAAAGACAAATGTAGGGTATAGAGCATCCAGGAGTTGATAACAAACACGGTTCCTTCTTATTCTTTCCAAGACAGACTAGAGCAGCACAGTTTCATAAATTATGTTCTTGGACTGGCATTTATTGGTATTCAAGAATTGAGCTGAAGCCTCTTTTCATTTGCTCGTAGAGAAGTGCGTCTTAAAAAAATGCCCTGATGCAAAGAGCATAACACAACCATATTGTTTTATGGGCATGCCTAGCAGGGAAGGAGGACTGTGCTAGGGGGATTGAGCCCTATTGTCAACCCCAGAGATGTTTCTTGTGAGAGAGGAATAAGGTAGACTAGGAGCTGGGAACGATGGAGAAACTTCCCAGTTACCTATGCACGGTTGTTCTGTAGAGCAGTGGTAGACTTTACTTCTGTGGGCTGTGAACACAGCACCCGTTAACACTTCTATATCTTCTAAGGCCAGCCCCAGAAAAGCTATTAATCCTGCAAATTAGGAATTAAGAGCAATTCAGCAGGGTGACACTTGCTGGCAAAGCTTCTGCTTTGGATGTAGGAGGAAAGGCTTGCCTGGGATGCAGGAATGTATACATAATGTGCAGGAATGTAAGGTACTCTGAAAGGTACACAGGTTGAATGCCTGGCTCTTTCACCTGCAGGTAAAAGGTGAAATTAACTAATTTCACCTAAACTAATCAAATTTTGCAAACAACATCCCAGTACCATATGCACCATCCCACAAGGATGTAGTGTCTTCATTCTGCAGAGCACCTCACAGGCTTTCTTTCTCCATCTGTTCAGGAGGGTCTAGTCACTTCCCAAAAATACGGGGTGGGGTAAAAAAGCTGTCACTGGAATGCACACTTGTTAGCATGTTTGGCGGGACTTTCTTTAGAAACAAGGAAAGTTAGGGAAACCAATTTCATAAAAATCGCCTCCTATTTTATTGCAACTCTTAAGGGTCCTAATCTCCCCTGTACCTGAAGACAAAAATCATCGAAACTACCGAGGAGCCTTAGGCTGGTATTATATCTAAGGCATCTTTTCACCCACTTTAAACAACTTAGAAGATGGCAGGCCCTTAACAGGAGGGGTAGTTAGTAAACCATGGCACAGGAAGAGAAGGTCAGAGTGTGGAACGTAGAGAGGCAAAACAGGACAGCTTTAAGATGTAGACCAGATGAATTCCTTGGTACCTATATTCTCTAAATCTGAGATTGCTCGAGGGTCTGATGCAGATCCCAACATAAATTAGGGTAGTCAATAACTGGTTGCTTTATGGCGACTTCCCAAAAGGCTGCAGATGGACTGCTGTGTCTCTGGAACTCCCTAGGACTTGGAAATCCCTCCAAGCCCTGCTATTCTGCCACGACTCCTATGCGGTGCTGTAGCTCCTTAGCATTTCTTAGCAGTTCATTAAGCAATCTGATGAATTTGTTGTATGTTGTTTCTTGTCTAGTCATTTCCCAGTGAGTGCTGGGGGTGCAGCAGAATGCTTTGCTTGGTAGGATGCCTTGATAACCTCACGTATTTCAGTACTCCCTTTTATGTATACACACATGCACCTTTGCTGCACTTGTACTGAAGAAGGCACAGGAGTGGAAAGATGAGAAGTTGCAGAATTGTCTTATTCCCTTCTGGTATTTGTTTCAGAGCTTTGTGATATGTCTTGTAGAAATGAGCTTTAGCTCTTATTGCAGAAAACTCTTACCCTTCAGAGGAATAAAAACAGTCATGCCTGTAAAGCCCCTAGAGCTGCTTCTCAGGCTAGCTTACAGCCACGCCTGTGTAGAAATGGCTCCAAAGACACAGGTCACCTTCCACAGATTTCCACCAAGCACTCACTACTCAGAAACCACTTACAGCTCTGTGTCTGCTGACACATCCCTGTGTCTGCTAATGGTGTTCGTTGAGTGCATTCAATGAGTCTCTAAGGTATTTTCTATTACCACTTCTGTTTCTGTTTTTTGCTTCCCACCATCAGCAAACACAGAATTATTTCCACAAAGGGATATCAGTTCCCAGGACTCAAATCACACTGATCAGGGATTTTGAACATGATACTGATGCAAGTTACTTGAAAAGTGTTACGTGAATCTCAGTCAGGTACAGTCCTGATTGATTGAAAGGTGGTTGCTATAAAGCCATGCAATCCCAGCTACATTGCTTGGCATGTGATCTTGTGCACTTTATGAGCAGGTGCTGAAGTGGGAGGGAGATCAGAGGCCTCGTAATCCCACATTAAATCCACACATGGTACATGCTGCCTGTGGGCAGGTTTGGATTTTTACCTGGTTGTGCAAGAGCCAGGAGCAGATGCTCTTTTGACTGCTGTTGCTACCACCAAATTTGTTTGAGATTCCTTGAAACAAAGTGTTCTGGTTAGTCCTGGCTCCTTTTTCCATATCTGCAGTTCCCCAGAGGCCTGGACATCAGCCTCTTAACAGTTTGGGCTTCCTTGTTCTCAAGTTGCTGTGTTGAGCAGAATATCAGCAGTGATACCCTAGACATATTTCTGCCACTCAGGTATTTCGTAGTGCTAAACACAGATCAGGGTGTGACTCCACACTCTTTGGTAGTAGGCTCTTTATTATTTGGACACCCGTACATGATCTTAGGAGTAAAGGAAAACTAATGATATGACTGCTATGTGAAAATAATGTTATAGGTACAAAAAATCTAGAAACTTAAATGGTAACTCACTGACGAACTTAATGTTGGGCATATCAGATGTAGCAGAATTAAAAGTGATACAGTTGCCTCATTTACTATATTTTTTTTTTATGTTTAGTTTATCTTGGAGAATAGAGAATGTTACTCTAGGACAAATGCTTAGGTTTTTCATGGCCAACTTAAACATGTTCTTAGGCCTACTTTTCCTTCTGCGGGCTATTCCTCCCAGTGCTAAGAATATGGCTTTCTTCATTTGAACTGGCCAGGTCATGTTATTTACGAGTTTCAGCAGCTTCTTCAGTACCATGGCTGATTTGTATGCATATTTTTGGCCTCCTCTTAGCTTTTCCAATGCCAAGTGTGACTGTAATGTATCTTTTTTTAACATACATTTTCTGTAGTGTAATAGGATGTTAGCATCCTGATTCCTGCCAGCAAAATTCCATCTATAACAGATAACACCCCCTTAAGCTAATAGAAGGGCATGGAAATACTGTCCTGGAGATCCTCTGCTGATGGTCTTGAAGATTTGATAAAGTCTCATTCTCAGTAAAAGCTCTAGCATTCATGTTTTGTATTTAGTTCAAAATCAAGTGTATGGGTAGTGTTTTTAAAACAGAGTCGTCATTCTAGATGTGAATTTTGCTCTACACTCCTCTTGTCTCTGAACTCTCCAAACTTTTCCGAGGCTGAGATTCCATTTCCCAATCATGCTATTTGTCCAGACAAAAATCTCCCTGTTTTGGAGAGTGTGGTGTGTAAGAATTGTCTCTTTCAGCATTGGCAATAAGTGCTTTATAGTAATTTTCAGTTAACATTTGCCTTCTTTAAAGACAGAACAGTTTAATTCCACAGAGAAAGTTCAATCACAGCTCCTCCGTTTGAGCACACTAGCAGTCTGTTTTTGATTGCATCTTTGATGTGCTTGTTTCTCATTTTGACCAAAGAGGTGCAAGAAGGCTGAGCTAATGCCTGCTCTGATGACATATATGAACAATTCACTTTTTCACATATTGTCATGGTATCTCAGCACTAAAAGTCTTGTCTGGTCTCAGAACTATGAACACTTGTCCTGTGTGCATTGTCCGCTTCACAGAAGTGCCCTCCTTCAGCTGTCTTGAGCAATGAGATTGTGCACAAAGTTGACCACATATATCCTCTCTGATTTCTGTCCTACCTGAACCTCTTCCTTGTCTGTTGAGGGCAGATGTGTTGCTCATGGCTTCAACCTTACCATGATCTAATTTCAAGGTACAGCAGGATATCTGCTGAGCAGTTTCTGTCACTTTAGCAAATTACAGCTATCTGTTAAAGTGAAACTTAATAAAACCCAGATTTAAAAGTCACAAAAAGCCTAATGAATTATTCTGGCACCTGTACTACACAAGGTATAGCTCTGCAGCCAGTAATTATTTTACCAGATGCACAGCTCCTGACTGAGCTATGCTGGACCTTCTGGAAAGATATAGAAACTTTAAAACTTCAACAAGCAAAAGCTGAAGAGGGAGTGCTCGAGCATTTTCTGACAAAGCCAATGGCATCCTGGCCTGTATCAGAAATAGTGTGGCCAGCAGGAGTAGGGAAGTGATCGTGCCCCTGTACTCGGCACTGGTGAGGCCGCACCTCGAATACTGTGTTCAGTTTTGGGCCCCTCACTACAAGAAGGACATTGAGGTGCTGGAGCGTGTCCAGAGAAGGGCAACGAGGCTGGTGAG
>NW_008796114.1:1689015-1740584 GCF_000699145.1 Aptenodytes forsteri
TGTTGGGTTGACGGTTGGACTCGATGATCTTAGAGGTCTTTTCCAACCTCAATGATTCTATGATTCTATGATTCTATGAAAGCAGCATTTCATCAGAAAACAGTGGTTTGTCAAAAGCGAGAAGCTCTGTGGAAGTCTCCTGGTGGGGCAGTGCTTTGCTGAAATGCAGATGGAGTTCCCACAAGCTTTTGCTTCATGCCCAACAGGCCCCAGGGGGTGGATGAGCAGCTTGGCTCCTCCAAACCACCCAACATTGCAGCTCCGGGGCAACCTCCCCTGCAGGCTGTGCTGGCCATGGGACATACAGGCTTCCCATACAGGCCTCCCAGAGGTGGGACAACTCTGCTGAATAGGCTGTGTGGGAGTCCAGAGTCTTTTGGGGTCTGGGACAGCCCTGTTGTCATGGCCAGCATCAGGAATCTTCCCCAGCTCTCTGCTGTAAAAAGGTCCTGAAAGCCCAGGAGACTCAGCTGAGCTTGAGCATGCCGGTTCCTTGCTGGTATCCAGGTTGATCACATGAAGTTTAGCAGGTTCTGCCTTCAGGCTGAATGGGAGGGAAAAGCTTTTGGAAGATGAGAATTTCTTGTGAGGTTTCATGGCCTTGTGGATATAAACATGCTCACCTTTGCCTTGTGTTCAGCTGATGATCTACCATAAGTTAACAATGTCATGCTGTTCAAAAAAGACAAGTGCCATGCTGAGAAGTATAAACAGGGCTGTAGCCTGCAAGACACACGAAGTAATCCTACCACTCTGCTCAGCGCTGGTGAGGGCCCAACAAGGACACTGTGTCCATTTCTGGGCACCGGTCTGCACTAAATGTGGCGACACGCTGGAGAGAGGCCAGAGGAACGAAACAAGAATAATCTGAGCTCAGGAAAGCATCTTTATGAAAGAAGATTAAATTAATTTAGTTTGCTTGGTCTAAAAAACAGAGAAAAAGGGGAAGTGAATTGAAATCCCAAACAAGGCCGTTATAAGGAGGGAGGCACTGGACTGCATGTGACAGGTGGGAGAAGACAGACTTAAGTTGCAACAAAAACCATTCAAGTTAGATGTGAGAAAACATTTGCCTCGGTAAGAGCAGAGAAGCATTGGAGTAGGCTGCCCTGGGTGTCTGACGGGTCTTCTTCCTCAAAAGGTTTTAGAGAAAATGGGCCAGGAACAGCACTACTATTGCTGAGCCCTTCTTGGGCTAAGGGACAGGCTGCATGACCCCTTGAGATCCTTTCCAACCCAGCTATTATATGAACTTGAGCAGCTGCTGTTTAAAGTTGTGATTAGTTACTGTTTGATTAAGAAGTCATGAGTGTGCCATTCAGCTTCTTTTCACCCAAAGAACAAAGATTTATTGAACATTTCTGGCTTTTCTGCATGATTTAATCTGACAACTAAAACGTTCATTCAACTAGCAAAACAGTACCAATTGCTGCAAGCCTTTCAAATACCCATGGCTGTACCCTAGGTACCTTCTGTCCCCCATCAGGTAATGTTTCTGCCATGACAATAGTGTCCCGATGTCTCCTCCTGTTCCTGGAACCACTCTAAGTTCCTCCACTGAAGTTTAGGTAAGATAGCTGCCGCTTTACTTCCACTTCCAAGAGAGTTCAAAATCAAAATGTCTGATAGTTACAAAACAGAGTGGAAAAAAATATTAAAGAATACTTAAAAAAGAGGAGGGGGATTAAAAATTATTAAAGAATACTTAAAAAAGGGGAGGGGGATTAAAAATAAGGTTATGTCAAAAAAAGTGGAAATTACAATACTTATTTTTTATATTGCAAAAGAAATCTTACGGAATTGTTTTTGCTGAATATATATATATGGAATAGGTGTTCTGCATTGAAGAGCATATAATCAAAGAATTTATGTGCTAAAATACTTATTTTTTATATTTTTCTTGCAAAAGAAATCTTACGGAATTGTTTTTGCTGAATATATGTACAGGGAATAGGTGTTCTGCATTGAAGAGCATATAATCAAAGAATTTATGTGCTAATACTAAATAATGTTTTAAATGTAAAAATATTTGCAAAGGAAAAAAAATAGCAATGGATTCCAAGCTTCCTTCTTAATTCAGTTGCTTGTTAATTTAATCTTTTTAATTTATTAGCTGAAAACTGCAGGACCACAGTAATTTGTTCTATTAGTAGTACAATTTCCACATACATTTTGCTAAGTTTTATGTCTTCAGGCATGCGTTAGCAGGTAATTCAATCTTTGGCTGCATAACTCTTTCCTTTAATAAGGAAGAGGCTCGTAATCTTAATCCAATTAAAGAAAAGAGAACTGAAGGAAGATTTGCTACAACAAAAGATGATACTAGAGGATATTAGCTTGGGGTACTGGCAGCAAGCTAATAACTGTTCATCAGGAAATCAGTATCTTCAAATATTTTCAACCTCAGGCGTGGAGAGCACTTGAAAGCAGCTGGGAGACCTGTCTCTCCTATTAAATGAGTTTGAGATACTGGGTTTCCCAGCTATAGTTGGTATTTAAGTATGGAGAGTTGTAAATTTTGACACTGAGATTTACAAGGACCTGGGCATACACTTAGTTTTGCTTTTTCTGGATACCATGTTGTGCCAGTGCATCTTTGGACATTCATCCATCAGTTTGCTGCCTCAGGGATGTATTTTATATATACACAGCCCATCTTGTTCACAGGTGGCACCTGTGATATT
The DNA here is from genome assembly GCF_000699145.1 of Aptenodytes forsteri. NCBI lineage: Eukaryota > Metazoa > Chordata > Aves > Sphenisciformes > Spheniscidae > Aptenodytes > Aptenodytes forsteri. The sequence goes on from NW_008796114.1 coordinate 1,691,700, forward strand.
ATTTCAATTCTGTGTCCTGTCCCTGAGAATAGCTAGTTCCAAATTATTCAGGGGGATACCAAGTATTATCCTATACCATGAATGAATAACTTTGTTTTCATTGTCTAATCCCTTGTCATGCTGTTGAATGACACCTTGGAGTAGAGTGCTGTAAATGCTGTTTTAAAATGAATCCTGTTTTACCAGTTTAGATCTTTCAACTTTGCCTACTATGAGAAAAGAGAAATAAGAATGTGAATTTACTTTTTCTGCATTTAATACTTCAGCCACGCACTGTCTGGTGGCAAAGAGTGGTTCCTAAATATTCAGTAGCATCAGCTCAAACCCCTCCGTAGCATCCCAGCAAACTAAATTACATTGTCTATCTGTTCATGATGAAAATGGTTTCCTTTCTCATAAGCAAAGAACCCCGAAGATAAAAGAAAGCCTTATTAAAGGAAAAGCAGAAAAACAGAGTAATAAATCAGCAGGCTGTGGTCTTGAGCTCACCCTCTTCCCACAGCAGATGGGGAAGTCACTGATCCCGTTCCACCTTGGCTAAGTCCTACGCACAGCTCCCTGCCCAGGCCCAGGGGACCCCATTGCTGGCTGCCTCCACCTCTGCCCCTGAAGGAGCATGCAGGCCCCCAGGTCTCTTTGCCAGCGGGGAGGGAGGCAGGGGAGGGGATGTACTAGGCTAAATAGCAGTAGTCAGACTATCCCATCTCTTTGCAGCCGCTCTTCAGAAAGTACTGCTCCCTGCTTCAAACATCTTGCCTCATAAGTACTGGGTCTGCAAGGCCCCACCTGTGCTGGCCCCCACCTCGGTACACTGTATCAGCTTTTTTTCCTTCTTTTTTTTTTTTTGACTACTGAAGAAATGAAAATTCAGACCCCTCTTCCTCTTGTTTCCCTTTCCTAGGACTCTTCCCTGTTCTCCTGGAAGGCTACATTGCTGGTTGGGGTGACTCCTCAGCCCAGGAGTGACCCCCAGCCTGCTCTTGGTCTGGGCACAGCATGTTTTGTCCATGCCCTACCAGATGTGATTAGCAGCATTTTATTCATACTATCCTCAGACCTGGCGGTATCTGAACAAGAATGCTCCGCCCTAGCATGACTGCTGTGCCAGTGATGCCAGCTCCCCTGGACCCCCTCGCTCTCTAGCGGATGCGGGGAGGGGGCTCCCCACAGAAAGTGGCCACTCGCCAAAGCTCCAGGTTGCTCTTCTTTCCCTTTGCCCACAAGTGTCAGCCATGACCTCTTGCCTCTCACATCAGGCTCCATGTACTGTTTATCATTTCAGATCTTTTCTTCTCTTCCCATTCCTTTGTATCCTTTCTTAAATTAAACAGTGCCAACCTTTCTAACTGTGAAATCTCTCCTGGACACAACTTTTTTGCTGGCTTTCTGAGCTGCTTTCATATGTGCTATATTCTACACTGGGACAGGGATATCTGAGCCAACACTATCTGCAAGCATATTTAAATTGACTTTAATAATACTGCTGCATTACTTCCCTGTAATCTCAGGGATTTTAATCTCAGTTTGCAACCCAGGAGAGCATTTTACTTACTTTTTGGCTGCTGTAGAACAAGGGTCCCTATTGAATTGTCCAGAAGAGGACCCAATTTTGGCCTGTTGTTACTGATTTTCTTGTGACTGCTCATTCTGGAACATGCACAGAAGCTAATGAAAATGAGTATAAATACATTTTGTTCAACTCATAGCATAGTGGCTTCTAAGAACAGCAGCTCCCAGCATAGCTTTTCATGCCTGTGCCAGACAGAAATGGTGGTTAAGCGGGAGATGCATCTACCCAGATAGATAAATGAAGCAGGCAAGGAGGGAAGTACAATCAGCTGCACTAAAGGCACCCTGCTCCACTGGGATGTGTCACTCACACTGGGACCGGCTGGACCAGAGTTCATGTGGTGGACCTCACTTGTCAGCCTCAGTCTCTCATAGACCATTTGCAGGCTCCAGAACAATTCATGAGGGCCCTGCCTACTCTTGGACGTGGTTGAAGAGCAGACTGCAAAACAGGTGAAGTGGTTCAGGTGGGGAGCAGACCACTCTTTTTCTCAGGGACCCTATGCTATCAGCTCACCCAGCGTTGGGAGGGTGCCCTTGAAAAGCTGGTGGCAAGGAACAGACTGACAATAGTAGAACAGTTTTATGATTCTATGATTCTATGACCCTATGCTATCAGCTCACCCAGCATTGGGAGGGTGCCCTTGAAAAGCTGGTGGCAAGGAACAGACTGACAATAGTAGAACAGTTTGACTACGTGTCTCTTTGCTGCCTGATCTGAGCAGTGCTTGGGAAAAAGGGCAGGCAGAGCAGCAGCAAGGATGCTCTGGCCACGGTTCTCCACGTAGGTGGAAACTTTCCTAAGTGCTCCTCTCACTTGGGCAGGGAGTGGGCTGTGAGCAGATGTAGAGAGCATGTATGCTATACGTGACCTCCCCATCTGCAATAAACTCGATGTGCTCCTGAAGCACGGAGCTTGCTGCACATTCACTTGGCTGTATGCACAGGAAGGCTAGCTATGTGTCAAGGCAGCGGGTCATGGTGTAAAGCCCTCTTTTGCAGCAAGCAGACCACGTGTCTTTCTTCCTGCCACAAGACCAGACACCCATTCTGTAGATGATTGTAGGTATTTCCATGGGGCATCAGATAGCAGGAGGGCTTTGTGAACCAAGATGGAATGGAAAGAGTCTGCAGCTGACTGCAATGATTGTTTGCCTTTCAGTAGTTCATCCCATAGGACCTGGCAGACTTAGCCTCAGCCAGGAAGAGAGAGAGAACATCAGCCTAGAAAATGTCTGATATGCTTTTTTGTATCTTTTTTGAATCCATAAGTGGTGGGAGGAAGGTGACCTTTCCCTACCTGAAACATGGCAAAGCGTTTCCTTCCTTTTTCTGTTCGGCACCAAAGAAGCAACAGCCACCATCCATCTGCCAGGGGAAATGCGAACCCAAAAGCTCAGGGACAGTTTTCCACACACTCACTTGTTGCACTGCTCTGTCACCTACTGGTCCTGGCTCTGGTTAAAGTTCTGTCATCCTGCTGTCAAAGGGCCACATGCCAATACCAGAGGCTTCTTAGTGAAAGGTACCAATCAGATGTTAAGACAACACGCCCACAAGCGATAGACAATATTGCATCCTGGCTAGAGCAATGTGACATAACTCCAATTGCTTGCTAGAGGAATGTCCCAAAGTGTTTTCTGACTGCCAGTGTCAGCAGCTCAGCAGCAGCTGGACATTTCGTGTCCATGTTTCAGATTTTGAGGATAGTGTTGAAATCCCCACTCAGCAGCAGGGATCTAGCAGTCAAGTTTGTCAAAATCAGAGTTTCTGACTGGATCGGGCCACTTGGACACTGCGAACATGAAATACCTATTTTTTCATATGAAAACCAGTATGTTCCTACAGAATCTTTCAGTGTGACTCCACATTTCCTGGTACAAAATTGTTTGCCTAGACGTATTTTGATCTCTAGCCAAAGATTTGATTGCCCTTGCCAATAAAAATGTGTTTGTTCAAGCCAGGACCAAAGAATAGTTTAGAGTGGACTCACCACAGAGAAGTGCAGCATATGCCCAGCTAGTTTAGAGTGGGCCCACCACAGAGAAGTGCAGCATATGCCCAGCTGTCTAAGTGTGTTGGCCGCAGAGGCATGAGCATGATGTGAGCTTTGTCTCTCTTCTCCCATTGAGTGCTGCATCTGGACCTTCATTTTAACAAAAATGTGTGAAATATTCCAAATGCTTGGTGGTCATACAGCATGCATAATCCTTAGGGCTGGCTACTAGAAGAACCCCTATGATCACAGTGTTTCCCTGCAGTGGCTCCTTTTTTGACCTAGGTAGAGGTCAAATCTGTCTAGGTACATTTAGTGCATAAGTCGTCATCCTCATAAAAAGGTTCTCAGCGCCTGAAAACTCTTGATGACTTACTTCAGAAATTAACTGTCCTCAGGATTAGCAATGTATGTCTAGCTTCTATTCTGAATTTGACTAACTTCAGATTTTTACTACTAGCTTCTAGACCTATTCCAAATAGGCTGAAGAGCCGTTTGTTCTGATTTTTTTGTGCTGCCTCCTCCCCCATAGCCATAGCCATTTTCATATGCCATAATTAAGTTAGTTCTTCATTTGGCAGGCCTGTAGACGTGCTGCAGGGAAAATGTATTGAGTACAGAGAAGCTGCAATATTTCTCATCCCCCGGATGCAGGCTTCAAAGCTCAACAGTTAAGCTTGCAATGACATGATCACCGAACCTTTCAAGCCTTCGTGATTCATTATGGAGAAGTATCTTGATTTCAAATGCTTCCCTGGAAGCCATCCTCACTTTGAATGTGAAAGAAGTCTTTCTTGTGATCTTGTTTCATTTTTAGCAAGGATAAGTTCAAACCAGAGAGTTAAGAACAATCAGTGGAAAGGAGGGGATGGACTGACACCAAAAGATTATCATAGTTCTTTTCTTAAGAGGAAGGTTTCATTCTTACGGCATCCCCACTTGCCCATCCAAGTCTCTCACAGTGTGCTCTGTCCATGGAGGTCTGATCACACGTTTTACAGGGTCTTCTGTGACCAGAGTCATGTAGAACCATAGGAGGATGGTGGGAAGACACCCACCTCACATGTGTGATAGAGAATTAGGCATCCAAGAGAATCCATGACACTTGTTTGAGGAGGTGTGGCTGGCATCACTGGGGTGTCTGACTTACTCTGTCAAAGTTGGTATGTGTCCTGCGCAGGTTGTTGAGTGGGAGTGGCCGTGGGGGCATACTAAGAAGTTGATGGGACAGTGCAGAACCGCCGTGGTAGCGTGGGGTCCTGGTGTGTAGCTGGGATCACTTTTCATGTCTTTCTTTTGCAGTTCTCAGAGATGGGCTCTCCATAATGCTTTGGTTGTGAAGAAGGAAGGACTGCTGAGTTGTTTTGCAATGGAGAAGACAGAGGGAGAAACACCAGCACTGTGGCTCCCACCCTGTTGCTTATCTCCCTGCAGACATGTGTCCCAAATCCTCTCTGTACTGTATTAAGGAAAGGAAAAGCTTAGACATTACGTCTGCTTTCTTACATCACCTTTACCAATTTTGCATCCTATAACGCCCTGGTGAAAAGAGGAACAATGACTTTATATAGCTGCTGCTTGATTCTTTTGCTATTTACCTGGAACACAGCTGCCTATGGGCCAAACCAAAGGGCACAGAAGAAGGGAGACATTATTCTTGGAGGATTGTTCCCCATTCATTTTGGAGTGGCTGCTAAAGACCAGGATCTAAAATCAAGACCAGAATCAGTGGAGTGTATAAGGTAAGCCACAAAAAGAAAAAATAAAAAGTTTTGGTGGGGGAGTCTTGCCCTTTCTTGGCTACAGGTAACATGCTGTACACAGTGTAAATACAGTCTGTAATCTGATGCTTGTAGAGGCAATGGGAAGGTATGGTGTAAAGAATAGAGTAAAACAGGCGTGTAAAGACAGGAAGTACATATGTTGAACAGTAACATAAATAATATTTGGACAGTGAAAGAGGGCAATCCTTGTATTACCCAAAGCTGCCAAAACATGAATCTGTCTGGCCATTCACAGTGGACATTCGAATAGTATCTGAAAATTAGCTTTCCTAGCAGAAGGATGGAAAATAACCCATAGTGCCCTTACGTTCATTTGATTACAGTCATGCATAGCAAAATAACTTAGAAATAAAATTTTGGGGTTTTTTTCCAGTTCTGCCTCTCATCTTCTAAGACTTTACAAACTGTTTAGTTGCCTAAACAAGTGAATAGGTGAAAGTGAGATAGGTCACTGCTTTTGAAAAATCCCACTGAACACACAGATGTCTCTTTAGGACGTTTACAAAGTCCCAGACTTGAACTCCTTTCCCAGGCTTTCCTCACCCAAAGTCCTTTTCTTCTGTGTAAACAGTGCGTATGGGTTTTGTCTTAAGTCTTTGGCAGTTAACCCTGGAGGGAGAAATGCACATGAAAACAAAGTATCTTGTTATTAAAGTGTGGCCATTTTTATGATGAAACATGAGGAATTTTTAACCTTACAACCCTGCACATAATACATGTAAAGTGTGACAGAAACTGATTGCAACTAAAATGCCATATAAACAAAATATAAGAAATTGATGTGGAATTTTGTCATGACCATGCATGGGAAAACACTTCAGTGTTACAGGACCTCTTCTGTAATCATATGAGAAAAATTGTATATCTGGAATTATTTGGACCTCTCATCCTAGACTAGGGATCTAGTACAGTTTTGTTGCAGATGGTAATGAAGAATGGCTGACAGCATTCCTGCTATGCTTACAGATTCCAGGTGCAGTTTCCTGCTGAGACACTGAGCAGGACACGTCCATCTAGGTTATGAGATCATCCCCAGATGGTCTCATAGCGAGCACACAGAAAGGAGTGTAACTAAGCAGGGTTTCTTTTGGCTGCTTCTGTGCATGCACAAGAAAGTCATGAACTAAATGTATGTGAAATGTCCACTTCATGGAGCAAGAAGCTCTGCCAGATTTTCAGCATTTTTTTCTCTCCCAGATGCGGCATTTCAAAAGTGGAATGCTGAAAAGCAATGGATGGTTTCAGCTCTGTGGTCTTCTTCACCTGCTCCAGGTAGCAGGCAGGACAGAGCAGATATTTGCAAACTAAGCATAGCTTTCATTTCTGTCGGCGCTGGGTCAGCCTCAGTGACTCCCTTGACATGGTCACATTATTAGAACAGATCACAAGGAGAATGTTCCCCCACGAGTACTACAAGTGTGTGGTTGCCAAAAGATTTGTTAATGAGGTAGCACTGCCAACAATGGGCAAATCCTGAAAAGCCAGACCAGACGTTTCAAGGACACAATGGGAGATCCTTCTGGGTGGCATTTGATCTGCTAAAAGGCATCCTCCACCTGAAATTTGCCTGGGTAAAATCCGTGTTCCTCTTACCCCTGCACCAAGAAGTTGCAGGTGCAAAAGAGAAGAGTTGACTAAAGAGGCATTTGTGCCACTTTGCCGCACTCCTTCAAGGAGTTTTTGTGAGTTGATAGCATAATGCAAATGGAGAGAGAATACTTAATGAAAGGCAGAGATCTAGCTGCAGAGGTAGTATCAACTACAATAGGAACAAGGGAATGATTGGACCAGAGACGAGTGGAAGCTCGTTGCACATGTCTTCACCAGAAAATGTCCATTTCCAGGAAAGGTTTAATTCAAAAGAGATTGGGTTGGGAAGACTTTTTGAGACTGGACATCAGATTTTCTTGATGAAGATAATTAATCCATGGAACAGTTTATGTGCTATGGTGTTTTCCTTGTTACTGGTACGTGTTAAATTGAGAGCAGATATTTTTCCTGAAATGATTTTTCTATTTTAAGCAGAATTTAAGTCAGAAAATTCCTCTGACTGGACTTGTACAGAGTTCTCACAACACAACCATAGCAGTCCTTTTTGGTTTTGGACTCCGTGATTAGGTAGTAGCTTGGGGCAGGGTTGTGCATGCTGACTCTAAGAGCCCAATACATTCTTCAAGTCATGAGCTAGAGTCTTTCATGTCACATTTGAGTTTCCTCAGTTCTGGGCAGATGGCTAGTCTGGAATGAGCGCACTCATTTTCTGGGGAGAAGGGAAGAAAAAAAAGATAGGCTCTAGTTTCTTTCCAAAGTAAAACCGCCCCAATCTTGTAGTGTCAAAAACTTTTATAAGGTGGGAAATCCACTAGAAGACCATAAGCATGGCTGTACTTGGTCAAACCAAAGCTGCTAAACCTATTCCATACCTTTGACTGCCCTTGTTGCCTTTCACTGAGCCTTCTCCAGTGCTGCTGTATCTTTTCAAAGCTGAGGCCAATCAGTTTTATACCCTTTTTAGATGGCTGTGTACAGCTTTTAATCTCTTTATTAGGTAGCAAAATGCGTCTCATATCACATAAGAAAATTAGACCCAGGTCACTCTAGGAGTATGCGGGCATCCTCTCTCTTTCCTCATACTCCTCCATTAGGCAGCAACAGCAACAAGTCATCAGACCATACAAAAAGCTCCTTGCTTTGAGACAAGAAAAGACCTAAGGGTCCCACTGAAACCCTGTGCGTGGTTTGCCCCTGTCTCTTCTGGAGTTCAGTATCAAACAATTTAAGATAATGTGGCTTTCCTTTCTTTTGAGGACTGTTCAACCTGATCTGTGCTGTTTGGACATCTTCCCACACATTTAGCTATGTTCAGTGCCATACCTATGCTCCCAAACAGGCCTTCTCAAAATGGGTAGGACAGTTTTCTCTCCACTTTTTCAGTTTTCATGCTCTTCATACTCTTGTGGCACGACACCTTTCTCCCTAGCTCAGCATAAATACTGGGCTGAACCTACCATGCATACCTTGTGTGTAAAGGTATGTAAAACAATTGTATTGTTAATAAAAGGTATTGTAAACAATCAATACCTTGATTGTTTGTAAAACTATATACATGACTCAGCAGCGAAAGGAAAAGGGAACAGTAACGATCTGTTCTCTGTTCTTTTGGTGCTGATTCTACTGAAAATTCATCTTCATGCTTTAAGCACTGAGTTGTAGAGTCCAAAGTGAAAACTTACTCATGATTTTGCCACACCAAATGTCAGAGAGGAGTACGGAAAGTGAGAGCAATTTTGTTTCCCGTGTTTCAGAAATACTTACATGGCTTATTGTTTAAGCACTCAAGTGTCCCGCATTTGATATAAACACAGCTTCTGTCTTTGTATGCCTCAGGTGCTGTTGCAGCAACTTTCCTTACAACATTTGCTGATGCATATCTGATGTGTGCAGTGGAGGCAGAGGCTGAGCGCAGCACAAGCAACCCCTGACCCCCATTCCCTTTCAGCACCCACAGAGGCCTATTCATAACCTGATTTCTCCGTCCTTTCTTGATTTCAGGTAGATTCTCAGTAGTGACGGTGATGGTATCGTTAGTATTATTGCTAGCATTATTGCACAGATGGGTGGTACCCATGGATTCCTCTTACTGTAATGAACTGTTTGCAGTGAGGACATACCTTTACTGAGCTGAGATACAATGTTGCCAATATAGTGTCACTGGGTCATAATTTTTAATGCATATTCCCTATATTCTGATCAGCAGTCTACCCAAGGTCCCACACTGTGACACATAGCTTTCAGGCTGTGAAAATGTGGTGAGACATCGTCCCCATGTCAGTGCAGGACTGCACAAAGCGTGGTTCTGGGACACTTCAGCTCATCAAGTCTGTGTGTCTGTCTGAGAGAAAGGGAATTTTAATTCTGCCCCTTGTGGATGTATTTGCTAATCCCACTGCAGAACTGAATGCATAACACGATATTTAGAACTTCCTCCCTGAGACCAAATTATTTTCTTTTCCTCTTCCTTTTCCACCCATCCTCTGAATTCTAATTTTTTAGTTTTTTAAATTTTCTTTGGTCTGCATAATTCCCCTTACCCATAGCCCTAACTTCTGAGGGTAGTAAGCAACTCGTTATACCTACTGACTACAGGAATCCAACAAACGACTGAAGGTCTCCCCTTTGCATAGCTTAGTAATAGCAGTGGTAGTAGCAGCAATAACATGTAATTAATGTACTGGAAATCTAGAGAGGACAGAGAAATTAGTATGTGCATACAACCACTAGAGAAAGAGGAGTACTGGTGTGAGCCGAGAGGCGTATGCAGGCTTTGCCACCATTCTTCAGTAAAAGTACCTGTCGGATATGGGAGGGTAAATGAAAGCTGTATTTACAGCTTTCACATTACTTCCTCCTTCTTTTCCTTCATATTCTATTGCTTTTAGTTTAGTGCCTTGCAAGTTTTGATAAATGAAGGTCATGAATTCACATGAGGCTGTGAATTATTCCTTTATGGAGACCAACAGGGATCAGGACTAATTTCCCTGCTGGATCCAGACAGTATGAGCTGTTCAAACCAAACCAGACAAACAAACAAGCAAACAAACGGGATGGAGCTATGGGGAGCTAAAACTATGCAGTGAGCTTATGTCCCTTAATTTACATACCCTGACTTACGTTGACTGAGACATTTAAGCCATCCTGAGCACCCCTTGACAGACACATTTATACCAACTAGAAAGAAACCTGCAGGAATCGGTGAGATCTTGCGAGTTTACTATCTAGCAAACTGGGCGGCTGCAAACATAATCTGTCCCCTGCAGGTGTGACAATTAAAATGAGGATTTGTGGAGGAATTGTTTCTTATTTCTCCTTCCCTGTTTGTGCTCCTGCCTGGGAACAGAAAGATCAGTGGGTTGCATACTCTGACAGGTGGGAGAACAGGCATCAGAGGAGAAACATTTAAAGAACTGAGTGTAAATAAAAATTCCTATCTACACCTTTGGGCACTGAATTATTTACGTTAAACTCTCATTTAGAGCTTAACGACCGCTTTTCATAGCACCACATCTCAGAAATGTTAAAATACAAGACTATGCCAGTGTACCTGTAAAGTAATATGGCAGAAAATAAGTTTTGGAGGCTGCTTATTTTCCACCAAGAAAATATCAGTGGCTATTTAAAGCTTCTGGAAATCTAATGAAAAGTTTGCTTCTGTTAGCAAATCCTTTGCAGTTTCTTCATGGAAATTACCGGTCAAATTTCTGCATGGTTGACAGAACATTACAGTGACTAGTTATATTAGTCACAGCAGCAGCATAGCACAGGACGTCAGCTGGATCGGTGTAACCTGCTGCCAGGTTCAAAGGCAGCTTTTACCCATCACTCGTGTACACAACCTATCTGCAGCCCCTTGCTGGGGTCTTACAGTACAATGGGAGAGAATTTATCCACACTATTTCCATTCACCGGGATTGAAGGAATCATGAAATCTTGCTTCATTTAGACCAGTTTAGTGGCACTGCCTTCATCTGACCATATCTGTGTTACAGTACTGATACAACACAGTATCAGGTAACAAAATGAGACCTTGTCTGAAGCTCTATCAGGTATTAGAGAAGACAGAACAAGGTGTGTTTGTCTCCATCCCATCTGATCCTCTTCTCCTGATCTGCTGATGCTGCTATCAGCAGAGGTGCAACTGAAGAGAACTGCAGGTCTCCTGCCCAGGCTAGTTTGAGGTAAATTATCAGAGCATCTCAAAGACATTTTGGAGCCTAGCTCCCAGAAAACACCCCCTGCCCTCCTTTCACCTCTGAAATAAAACCAATCCAAACTCAAGTACCTGAAGTACAGGCCTTATGCTGTAAATAAACATTCATCGGGAACATATGTCAGAAAGGAAAACAAAAGCAATTGTGCATCGTGGGCCTTAGTTCGCATCTACTGAATGAAATGGCAAACGTGTTCTCTGAAGTCAAGGGGAAGACAGTCCAGTTCTCACTGCTTTTGAAGATACCACCTTGCTGCATTAAAAAAATTAAGCCAAATTGCTGTCAAGCAGGCAAAATAATTCCGTGTATACTCCACCTGCATAATTTAATGTGAGCAGGCTTAAATTTACTTTTGCACATACTCGAATGTGTGAAGCTTTTCACAGTGGTATAGTGGTACCTTTGAACTTCCCAGCTTCTCAGCAGTCTTCCCTTTAAATATAGAAAATGCTTTCAGATTTTCCTCTTTTACATGAGAAGCCTGAATATAGTTCCTTGCTTCAAATCCTATTTTCATTTTAATTAAAAATATCTGTAAACACATTTAGCTTTTTAAAAAGAACTGTCACAAAACCCCTCCTTGCTGTCATTCCTCCCAGCGAGCATTACTGATCATGTGAGGCAGTGTTGTGTGCCCGGCGCATCTTTTTTCTGTACACAACACTCACTTCCTATTTCACTCTGAGACTTGTTCTTTTATTTCCCATTGCATCTCGTTCCTTAATGGTTTGGAACTAGAGCAAAAAATATTCTAAATGACCAAATTACTTCTAACTGTAATACACACTCACATGTTCTAAAGGGTGTCCATTTTCTTAAGGGTGATCTTAAAATAGCTAGCTGTCCCTTTGGTCATAAATTATAACTAAGGATTTTTATTGGCCTCAAAAGTTTTGACTTGAAGAGATTTGCACGGAAACCATACTGTCTGGTCTTTGAGGTACAACCTCAGAGGAGAACCTCATTTTGAAGTTGGCCAAAGATGTCTGGCGCAGGTGAAATGAAGTTGAATAAATGAAGTTTTTAAGCCTTAGATGTGATATCTTTAGAACTTCTGATCCCAGATAAATCAGATAGAACTCCTAGAATGGAAGTAATGTGGCTATGTTCATTCAACTTTAAAGAAGTCAGACATAGCTAACATCAACTTTGGAAGCAATTCATTTAATCCAGCAATTAAAAAATGTTCAGGTCGTGTATCTCAGAGGTTGGAAGTTTGTGATTTCATGAAGCTTATCTTTAGAAATCTTCACCTTGGTAATGGAAACATCTCAAAGCATTTCAAAATGGCACTCATGTGAAACCTAAAATTTACCATTTCATATAGAATCTGTTCTTGGGAAGACTGTTTCCCCAGGCTCTTCCAGGTCTGGGGCCCATCAGTTCTCCCAGTGGATCTCAAGCATAACAGCTTTGACACTTTCCTGTTTCCAGCCGCAACTCAACACAAAACTGCAAACTAAGTGCTATCCTAACCTATAGTGCGTTACAAGGAAGGGCAGGTTTCAGTTCATGCAAGATTCTGCCATTCCAGCTGAATTACCCTAAAACATGGCAGCTTCACAGCACATAACCAGTTGCTTTTGCAGCTTTACGAGAGAAAACACAGTAGGTAAAACTTGAGAATAACACATATCAAAGTGACTTTCTTCCTGCTGCTTTCCACGAAGAAGCTTCTCTCTTCTTTGGATAAGTAGTCACTCACCTTGCATCAGCTTCTTTCACTGCCAGCCCATGCAATGCTCTAAACGGGGACTCCCAGGTCCTGCAGCACACTCTTGCCACCACTCCCCAGCTCTGGGTTAGCTCCATGCACAGTTAAGAGATAGCCAGAAGACTCATCTGCTCCATTTTAGAGAACAGAGGAGGCTTCAAAAAACAGAGTTTCAACTTCACAGGCCAGCTCTGATGGCATCTTCTGAGCTCATGTCTAAAGCAAATGTATGAGAGCACTATAATAAAGAGAAAAGTTATTTCTTTAATGAAAACACTGTAGTATCTAATTAACAAGTAAGGAAGCTAAGATTAACACTTATAGCATGTCTCTGTTCTCTGGTATAAACAGGTTGACTGTGCCCTCTCTCACAGTGTGAAGTGTGTGATGTGAGGCCAAATTTCCCTGGGCAGAGCTACCAGGCACCTTTGCATCCAGGGGCATGCCAGTGCTGTGTCTCAGCTCACTCTGCCTGCCTAAAGCCACAAGGAGCTGACACACTGAGTATCCCTGAGCCCAAGTCCCTGACAGCATCGCGCTCTGCACAGGCTTTGCAGACACTGCCATCTGCATTCAGAAACATGTCAGAGGAGCCTGGAGGGAAACCTGGTAGGTGTAGCTTTGTGTCAGAGCATTTGCTGAGGAATCACAAGGTCCACGTTTAGGGTACTGAGCAGAAGGGACAGGCCAGAGCCAACTCCCCAGGCATGCTCTCTTTCAACTTTCCCAGACTTTAGAGGACTTAGAAAAGTTCACCTCATCCTCACGACCTCTGAAGTGAGCTCCCAAATTGAAGAGCTGAAAACCAGAACAAAATCTTGTAGCATATGCACGCCTCTTCTGTAACCACTGAACACAAAAGCAAAACTTTCCAAATTTAATAGGATGCAAGAAATCATAAGTTGCTTTTGCCTTGTGTATCTTGAATTCTTCGCTCTGTCTTTGTCTCAGTCCTGGTTTCCTCTCCTCTGTTTCCCTCCTTCTCACTCTATTTTATTTTTATTGTTGCTCCCCCAGGTATAATTTCCGAGGCTTCCGCTGGCTCCAGGCTATGATCTTTGCCATAGAAGAAATAAACAGTAGCCCAACTCTCCTTCCCAACATGACCCTAGGATACAGGATATTTGACACTTGCAATACAGTCTCTAAAGCCCTTGAGGCCACACTGAGTTTTGTGGCCCAGAATAAGATAGACTCCTTGAACCTGGACGAATTCTGCAACTGCTCAGAACATATCCCTTCCACCATTGCAGTCGTGGGGGCAACCGGCTCTGGCATCTCTACCGCCGTGGCCAATCTGCTGGGACTCTTTTACATACCTCAGGTATGCTTTCACTTCTCTTGTTTAGGTACAGCTGGGGGTATTGCTGTTTGGAGGGGATCTTTAAGTACATTATAGAACCAGGACAGGGAACTGCACTGCTGCCTTATGCGCTCCATCTCTGTTTCAAACAAAGGAAGGTTTAGAAATGCAATGGCCCTAGCTGTACGAATACATCCGTGGAGGGCTGATGGGCAGCACAACGATGAGAAGCACTGGCTTTTAAAGTGGGACAACAGTTCACATGAAAGAAAGCAGTCTGATTCCCTCCAAAGGTCAGTCATTGGCAGTTGCCAGCCTTGACAGGCTAGTTGTGATGTTACTTCACCATGGTCACTGTCTAGTCGTGCCCAACTCCCACAGACCCCACTTAAGGCAGAGCTCAGTCATTGCCAGCTACTCTTAGGTCTCTCAGCATCTCTGATCATTGAAGTAGGTGATCTGTAAAGTTGTTGCTTCTGCTGATCAGGTGCTGCGAAGGTTTCTTCTGGGCTGACCTGCCTTTCTTTTGCCCTAGGGCCTCCAAAACAGGGTTTGTGAGAGCATGTGGATATGCCCCGCCTTGTCCTGGGGTCATCTGTGTGGTGGTGTAGTTGTGCCAGCTCCTGTGTCGCAGCATCCTTCTTGCTGTCTGCTGACTCTACTGGGGCCAGTGCCGGCATCCATGGTCCCATCCTTTTGTTTAAAAAACTTGGTGCTCTGCCAAGACCCTAAGCAAAGTAGGAGGCTGGCATATTATAGCTTAATGTTGTTGCTCTTGATTTTAGATTTTGACACTGAAGACAACTTTGGAAAAAGTGCTTGGCCTTATCCATTTATGTGTTGCCTTGTATAGCCTAACATTTCCAATTCGTCTTGGAAGATGCCAGAGCTCACAGGAGTCCTTGTAACAAGATTGTGTCACACTGCACTCTCAGTCTGTCCTGAGAGGATATATCTTTATTTCAGCCAGGGCTCCAGTTCCCATCTGCACCACAAATGAAGAAGGAAGGATTCTTGTCTGCCTGATGCACAGTAATATATCTTGTCTATTTAATGTTACCAGCCTGAATCTCTCACAGGAGTCTGAAAAAATAGACATTCAGTCTCTGAGCAGGGCAAGAATGGTTTAAGCTAAGAGCGATATATGCTACCTAGGTATTGCCCAGAGTAGCATTGGAAGGTGGTGTGTAGTAAACACCGTGATGGCATTTTAAGGCATACTGTTAATTTACACATCGCATTACCAGGTGAACAAGGGCAGCTGAGAAATGTTGGACTGAACATAAGAGGTGTTTGCAGTTCTCAGACTTTCCCTTTGAACAGGGAATGGCTGTTTGTGCTACGAGGCAGTAGTCTTATCTAGAGGTTGCTGAAACAGGTAGATGTCAGGAGGTTCAGTTCTGGAACGAAATCTCAGCCAGGTGGTTGAAGTATGACAACTGAAAGCAGGCTTTTAAACTGGGAGTTGTTGGGCAGCATTAGAATACGCATTATCGCTGTCATTTATAGCAAGGCCATTAGCAAATCCATGCTTAATAGACCCTGCATTTCAGTACAAGTTGGAGGTATATTTTACAATTAGTGTAAGGCTCATTACTCATTCCGATGACATAGAAACTGAAAATGTTATGACTCCAGTTCTGTTTCTTGGTATCTCACCTCAGTGTACCCTTACGGCACATGCGGGAGTGGGGTACCTTGCCTGTACCCCCTGGCACTAGGTTTTAGGAGGTGAGAGTAGCACTGGGCAGGAGCCTGTCCAGGGGGGAGTATAGCTCTGTGAAAGAAGGATTTGCTCCTGTGGCCCTTGAAACTGCACCAGGAGACCTCTTTTTCTTTCTTCTTGCAGAAACATTAAATGCCAGAGTTTAAGGAGGAGTTAAGGTTTTCTGTAAATTTCCACTTTGTACAAAATGAGCTGTCTATAGAAGATTTTTTCAAAGTGAGAGTCAGTCCTAAAGAGTTCAGATACCAATCTCAAAATGCAAAGATAAGTGAGTTTTAAAAGTTCTCCAGATCTTTAAACTACTCTCTTCTGGGTTTTATGGTTTTCCTCCTACTTGTAGAAAATCCAAATTGTATCTTAAAAGCATATGGCACTTGT
Organism: Aptenodytes forsteri; assembly: GCF_000699145.1. Classification (NCBI taxonomy): domain Eukaryota; kingdom Metazoa; phylum Chordata; class Aves; order Sphenisciformes; family Spheniscidae; genus Aptenodytes; species Aptenodytes forsteri. The sequence continues at coordinate 1,707,938 of NW_008796114.1, forward strand.
TCTGATTAGGAAAAAAAATATTTCTTGATAGCTTTAGAAAAGGAAATCAAATCCCATTTTAACTGTAAAACACGGTGGCTCATGGAGCATGGAATGCCTACTGGCTTCTTTGCTGATTCTGGCCAGCAATCAGGAAATACTACTAAGGTAGTATTGACCAGCATTACCTTAATACTCCGCAGGGTCAAGGCGACTGATATACATCACATTCTTCTTACTTCAACTGGCAGGGATTGTATATAACACACATATGGTGCCTGAAGGAGCCTGTTTAAGGATGGGGACAGAGATGAGAGGCAAGGACAGACAGACAGTGCACTTCAGAGTAGGTCCTGGATGGCAATACCAGCCTGCTGTCTCATATCTGGTTCAGGACAGAGGAAGCCTGCATTTTGTCTGAATTATGTGCATTGCCCTCATTTATGTAAAAGATTCATTCTTCTTGTTTCTGGATTTGGCAGGAAGTGCAGCGAGGTGTGTGTAGGCCACCCGTGGCTCACCTCTTTGCCATTCCTCCAAGCTAGCGTCAGTGTCTCTCTCCCTCAGATCCTTGACCTTACAGGTAGACACGAGCTTGCTCCAGTCTCTTGGGTCCGAGCAGCTGCTCCTGTATGTGTGCCTCTGTAAGACAGTCACAGCTACAAGAACATACAGAATCTCAGAGTGGATCATGTGCAACCACAGGCTAAGAGTACATGGCTGCCAGTGTGGTCCTCAGCTCTCTCTTCATCCCATCCGAGGTTACACAGGTTGACAGTGATCCTAGATAAACGTAGGCAATTTAATCCCAGGCAGTTCACTTCGTGGTGTGTTTTGCTTGTTCACTGTGCTCTTACAGGTCAGCTATGCCTCATCCAGTCGTCTCTTGAGCAATAAGAACCAGTTCAAGTCCTTCCTCCGCACAATCCCCAATGACGAGCATCAGGCCACGGCGATGGCAGACATCATCGAGTACTTTCGCTGGAACTGGGTGGGAACAATTGCAGCCGATGATGACTATGGCCGGCCAGGGATTGAAAAGTTTCGGGAGGAGGCAGAGGAGAGAGACATCTGCATTGATTTTAGCGAGCTCATCTCCCAGTACTCAGACGAAGAGGAGATCCAGCAGGTGGTGGAGGTCATCCAGAACTCCACAGCAAGGGTGATCGTTGTTTTCTCCAGTGGCCCGGACTTGGAGCCCCTCATCAAAGAGATTGTCAGGCGAAACATCACCGGCAAGATCTGGCTGGCAAGCGAAGCCTGGGCCAGCTCTTCCCTGATAGCCATGCCAGAGTTCTTCCGCGTCATCGGCAGCACCATTGGGTTTGCACTGAAGGCAGGACAGATCCCAGGCTTTCGTGAGTTCCTGCAGAAGGTGCATCCCAAGAAGTCTACCAACAACGGCTTTGCCAAGGAGTTTTGGGAGGAGACGTTTAACTGCTATCTCCCCGATGGGTCCAAAAATTCTCCAGCTTCAACTTCCTTCCATAAGGGCCATGAAGAGGGACTGGGAGCTGGAAATGGAACGGCTGCCTTCCGACCTCCATGCACAGGGGATGAGAACATCACCAGTGTGGAGACACCGTACATGGACTACACGCACTTGCGGATATCCTATAATGTGTATTTGGCAGTATATTCTATTGCCCATGCCTTGCAGGATATATATACCTGTACCCCTGGGAAAGGACTCTTCACTAATGGATCCTGTGCGGACATTAAGAAGGTTGAGGCATGGCAGGTAAGTCCTTCATTTGTGTGCCTGTGCAATATACTTGCAGAAAAAAGACAAGCTGTCCCAGGGCTTTTAGGGTGCCTTTCATAATCCTGGGTCTCAAACACAGCATAAGGCTCCTGGGACGTAGCATATCACTGCGTGCAAGTTAGGTGCACACTCCCACCCCACAGGGAATGTAAGGTAAGTCGTGTTAGGTTGGCCTGCAGTGAAAGGGGCTTAAACTATGTTAAATTTTCTTGCATTTGCTATGGGCCAAAAGTGCACACACAGACAATTACCACAGCCTGGCTGACGCAAGGTAACTTGATCGTATATTGAGCCCTTATATAAACAAGAGGGCCTGGAGAGAGCACATGAACAAGGAAAACAGTTTTTAGAGCTCATTTTCTTTGGCAAGCTCTACGTCTTTTGCAATCCCACAGCAATTTTCCATACAGGCCGTATTTTTTTTCCACGGTTTTAAGCTTATATAGGATCAAACTAAAGCAGGTTGAGTAATGAAGGAAAATAACGTGTGGATGTTGGGCAAATGATAGATAGCTGCTTTGGTTTGGCAGTGAAATTTGTGAACTGATAAAATGATACTAATGACTTAGTCATTTACCCATTCATTCGATGCGTTCTGCCCACCAGCGTATGGGTGGTATTCTGGCATTTTGTCTTCTGATCCTTTATGAATACTCTGTACCTTACCATATGTTTGTTTGTGCTATCCGATGTGATATTCAGTATGTGTTTTGAATATCTACTGCATTCTTAAATAAGAGAATTAGCTTGTAAGATTATCAAATGAAGATATGCCAAATATGTAGCAAATTCTGTTTGCCCCGTCCTGGTCAACACAGTAAACTTGGGCCCAAACATGCCTGAAATCAGAACAACATGGATGAATATAAGGAGGATATTTGGATCCCCGTTTGTATGTGTAATTTCCTCTATGCAGAATAATCTCACATCCCCGTTTGCATGTGTAATTTCCTCTATGCAGAATAATCTAGCCAAAATAAAGGCTATCCATGTAACAAACTTTGCAGATGTTGGGTCAGTGTTCACATGTGGGAACTGCAGTTTGGTTCCTGTCTAGTCTCAGTCAACTCAAAGACATCAGTCAGATCAAAGTAAAAGGCTTTGTCTTGGCGTTTGTGGGAAACCTGCATTGCCCTAGGTACCTGATTTGGGTTTACCAAAACCAGTTTACTCAGAGTTGATGAGTGCAGGGTTTGAGCCTGGTTTAGGGAAATCCTGCGATTGCTGTCTCTCTCTGAGGTTTCTGTCTTTCAAAGCTATTCTGCTTTTCAGGAGCATACTGGCAGAAGTGGGCAAGTCACAGACAGATTTAGCTTTCACTGTGTCAGTAAAAATGATCCAGAATAAACATATTTTTAATTCGTTCCCTTATGCTTTGTCAACTTGGAAAGTAAAGCAGGATATTCATACCATAGCTAAGTAAAATAATCTGGTGTTTGTTGAGGATTCCACAATCGGGAAGAATGTCCTCTCATTTCTGTGTTGCTTGTCTGGTGCTGAAGGATGGCTGTATCAAAATGTAAAGCATCCTGCTGATCTAGGCTTTTGGGTATGCATACTTGCCTTAAAGGAGGGAATCAGCATCAAGAAAGAGTATGTGGGGGACAACAGGACTGGGTGGGAATATCAGGTGCTGCAAAGGAACAGGCTATATTTGGAATGACCACCATTATATGGTGTTGGTTGTCAAGCATATTTGATATTTGTGCATTTTTTCACTTCATTGCAAAATCAAACACATTAATAGCAGGTAAATGCCAAATCTGTGTGCACACCTACTTCATATCAGGCATTGCGGCTCATTACCCTCAGGAAGCTTTCCTCAGCCCCAGGGGTAATGAGTTCACCTCACAAATGTGCATCCTCCAGCATCTCCAGAGAGCGGTTTTCTGACAACCAGACAGAAGAAAACCTTTCTGCTAACATCAATCTCATTTGCAGCAGTACTTCTGCTCGTCATCAGTGCCTGCTCCCTCTTCTCACAATCAGTTCAAAGGTTTCTTGATAGGAAGCGACCTGAGAAAGCAAGGACGGTGTTAGGAAACCTCCATGCCTGAGACTGGAGGCAGCGGCCACTAATAGTGTCTGCAATCACTGATCAGGTGGTGTGTGGGACAGATAAGGTGAACCCGGTGAACTTGTAGCTCCATTAGCCTGAGCTCCTGTCCAGAGCAGCCCTTGCCAGCGGGGTCGGTGGCTGGAGAGGATAAATGGTGTGTTCCACAATTTAATTATGTACCACTTAATTTTGTTGCCTTTCAATGGTGTTATCCCATTAACATGTATTATTTATTCGTTGTGTGCTAATTGTTAATTTTATGTACTCAGAATAGAAACCTTTTTGGAGGAACTGGTTTATATAATTTGTGGAGGGTGCTTGTATGGGTCTGTATATAAAAATAACATTTTTACCTCAGTGATCAGTTCATTTGAACTGGACAGTAGGAGGCCTAGCACAGAATTACTGTGAGTTGGTTAACTTGGGTGCAATTCTCCTATTAAGAATTTACCGTCTACTGTTTAAGAAAGCTCTAAGTATGTTTCAGCACGGGGAGCACAGGATTTTTCTGTGTCTCCCAAGCGGAAATATCAAATACTAACAACTTTCTTCTCTACTTATTTATGGCTACTTGTTTAAGAAGCTGCTTGCTAATTTTCTCCACCTGAGTCGGTGGTCTGTGACAAACCCTGTCCATAAACCCCGTCTTGCTTCCTTTTGTTTTACCAGTGCCTCTGGCAGTGGGCACCTTCACTAGAGATGGGACTGGTCAGCCCGAGCTTGCAGGCTGCTGCAGCACATGCGGAGACGCGGGTGCAGGCAGAGCTGGTGAGCAGGCAGGGCAGCTTCCAGGCAGGAGCTGTGCCACTCACTCCACGTGTGGAGCTGCCTGCGGGGTTCAGAGTCCTCTATCTGAAAATGGGAAAACTTGCACTTCTGTACTCTACAGAAAATTACAGACTTTAATAAGATGTCTGTCCTGCCCTTATTCTGCCTGCAGCTGTCATATTTTAAGAACCTACCCTGCTGCAAGGCAGAAGATAATCCAGGTGCACACCTTCGCAAGATGCCTGCAAAGAGCAGATAGTATTCTCTGCACGTGCCATTGTTGTGTCCTGCACAATATTGATCAAGATCAGATTAATTACTTCTTTTTGCAGTGTTTTGTTCAGGTAACAAAAAGGTGCAGGGCAATCCAGAACAAAATGTATAAGCAATTTCTGTCACATTTGGAAAAGGCAAAATTTTACACAAAGCACTAAGGATTGAAGTGCATGACTGCAAATAGTACAACAGAAAGAATCCTCTTAAAGGACTCCATCACCTCTGATTATTAGATGCCCATTCTCTTTTGCTGGCGTGCTGTGATTTTTTTTTAGGAGACACTATGGAGTAGGGCTAATTCTGTGTGTTGCTCTGGTTCATGGACTGGCCTCCCCCAAATACAGGCTCTCCTGTAAGCTATAGAATAGCAGTGGGAAGGTATGGCAAGAGGTGGGACATGGGCTAAGGACTCCTGTACTGATGCTGCCTCTTTGTCAGAATTCCCCGCATCTTTGCCTGTTTCTCCATAGCAGTTCAAACAGCCTGCTTTTGAAGCCCTTTTTTCTTAATACCTTCCTTGATAAGATTTCCCAAGTCCCTCAGGTTCCTTTGTTTCCTTGGTCTCTGCTCACGTGGCTATTCCCATGGTCACTTCTAACAGCAAGTCCATCTGTTCTTTTTTCAGTTCCCCTCTGAGCAAAGATTTATAACCCTTTGGGGCATTTACAGGAGCCTCTCTGGTGTCTCTCTCATTTCAAATACTGGGTGGTCCTGCGAAAAATAAGAGGAAAACCAGTAAGGGATCCTAATCTGTCCTTCAGAGCAAATATTTATTACTTCATATTCTTTCTGTGTGAGAAGAGGAAAACCCTGTCTTTTCTGCAGACATAGTTCACTCCGTGTTTCTGCCCATTCATTTGGCTTCTTGATGATTGCCAACAAGCAGCTGATGGGCCTCTCTTTCTGTCTCACGGTAAAAGCATTGCAATTAAATGGGGAAGATAGGCTCCCATGGATTTGAGAAGGCAAAGGCGTGCAGTCACAGGGTCATGGAGCAGAGCATCCTTAGGTGGACTCCCAGACAGTTTTCAGGTTGTGGTTACACTGGAGGCTGTGAACCTTGGCAGGTTCATGAGTGAAAAATGAGATAGCTCTTCGAAGCATCAAGGCAAAGCATGCTGCACAGGCTGAAAAATGTGCTGTCCTAAAGATTAGCAGGTTAAAGACATGCTCATGTAAATTATTCTATGCCTAGAAATCTGATTGATCTCAGACTTCATGAAAAGCTGTCATATGCTGTTCCACAAAATAAAAGCAAATACGAATTGGCTTCACCTAGCAACACCTGAAGTCTTGTGTTACACCTGTGCACCTCCCAGCCAACAGTTCCTTCCTCTGTGCTGGTGATACGCATTACAAAGAGGTAAAAATGGATTGGTGCCTTCTCCAATTTTACCTTTAGGTATGTCTGGCTGGCTGGAAATTGATTCTGCAAGGCTTTAAGGAAGTGAATGATGCCTTAGATGACATACGTCTCTCCAGACCTTTGAGCCTAAGGGCTTAGCTAATCAATTTTATAGTCTGAACTATATAGGCCTGTCTGAACAATTAAAATGGTGTATGGAAAACAGCTGCTTTGTGGTATAGAGAATGAAACAGCATCAGAACAGGTATTAACTGAGGCTGGTGTGAAAATTAGTCATTCAGGAAGAACCGCAATGAAGACAGAGGAAGGTGCTGAGTATCAGGCAACTGCAAAACCTCACCTAGTCTGCATTACAAATGCACTGGAGATATATTTGTTATGAACAGAAAGCAAGCATTTCACCAGTGTGCCTTTGTTGTGGGAGACCGAATTGAGAGGCAGACTGTTTGAGCCACACACAGAAATGTGTGGATTAACAGAGCACACACAGCTATTTCCCCACAAGGGCAATAACAGATGATTGCTTATTCATCAGTTTGGAGAAAACAACTTGCCGTCAGCTGAGAACATAACTTGTGAGCTCTTCAACTAAGCAGACAATAAATGGAGGAGTATTCAGATGTCTATGCAACTAAAAGGAGAAAGACTTAACTGGAACTTACTAAAGGGGGGGTCAGGCCTGTAACGTCACCAGTAGAAATGCACAGGGAAACCATTGCCCCGTCAGGGTTGCTAGAAGAAGGGGAAAGAACTGCATGCCTCTATGTCGTGAAGTAAGGAGTTGTGGTTATTCATTACTTGGTAGAGAATGGCTGAGATTCTTCTGATGACAAAAAATGCAGTATTCCTGCCCACCCCCACAACGTGTTGAATTTTTCATAAAAGTCGCTTATAGTGTAGGCACTTATACGCTGCATTACAACAAAAACTGTATTTGAAAAGAAACATTTTCTAATATTTATGAAACTCGTTTTTACCTTTGTCACTTGGGGAAAAGAAGTCAGTTTTTCAGCCTATATTGGACCTGGGAATTTTAGGGAAGGCTCCTTGAGATGCCCATATAAAGTCTCTGTAGTGACTTCAGATAATAATTACCCCTCGAATTTCCGAGACATCAGTATCTTTTACTAAGACACAGCATGTTTTTCTTACACAAAAGGATGTAAAGTTTCTTCTAGGACTGACCTTTCCTGTTGCTACTCACAAATGGAGCTGGTGACAAAGGGCACCTTGAGAGCCCCCTAAAGGCACTCAGAAAGTCAGGTGAGGAAACAAGTGGATTTATCAAAAATTCAGTTTCATGTTATAATCATTCCTCTGACTTGGCTGATTTCCATTTATCCCAAGGTAGGGTTGAAGCTAACTTCAAAGGCATGATAATCATAGTATGGTTTTGTTATTTCTTTTCTTTCTGGGTGGTCAGCCGTCTTCACAGATGCTTTACTAACCAGCCACATAGTTTTATCCTAAAAGTGAACTTTCATGCACTATGAAGGACTGGTGTTGCTCCACATAGTGGGTGAAGTTTGGACGAAGGAGAACAGATTACCTTTTATGGTATATAAAGGAGCCTTTTGCCGTATAGAATTAAAAAAGTGATCTCCCCACTGGAGCAGAAGCAATACTTTGCTCAGAAAGGACTTTTACCTGTGTCTCTAGGAGTAAGTACATGAAGGTTACTTAGGAACTGTAGAAATCAAAGCCTTGACAAGAGATTTCTTTGTTGGCTGAAACTTACATTGATAAAGGAAATGGAAAAAACAGTTTTAAGCTAGCAGCCAAGTGGAACATGTGCCAAAACGCAGTTACAGTGAATCCACTGGGACTGTAGTTGACCGTTGATGGGACCTGTGACTGTGCTTGCAACAGATGCCGATTCTAAATGTCCAAAATGGTTGCGTGAGTTCAGTCAACTCACTGTGAATACCGGAAACTTTAGGACTATTTTTTTTTTCTTTTTTTAAATGGGCAGTAGTTCTTGAATACATTACAAAAAACCATAGAACTCAGGTTTGACAAATTACCATTGTTTTGTTAAAAGAAATGACACCAAGTATGCAGTATCAGTTGGTTGTCATTCTAACACAGAGAGGCGACTTATCCAAGCATTGAAGTAATTCATCCTATAGTTCCAAATAAGAAAGAATTTACAGTCGAAAGCCATTACTTCCTCCTGGCCTACAGACAGGCACAGTTCTTCAAATCAGTATCAGCAGTGTTCTGTGCAGAATGCAGTTTCAGACCTTATTGGGACTTTGAAGAGACTGATCCGTAAAGGGCTGTTAAGAGAAAGTGACAGCGAATGGGTGCAGAGGGAGACATACACAGACTCGTTCTGTGCACAGCTGGGTAGAGACGGCATTAAACACCTCCTGGAAAAGACATTTCAATCAGATTTGGATTATGCAGGACACTGTATGTGAATTATGCTACTTGAAAACACTGAGCTTATAGGATAACCATTGGCTCCATTATTAGCTTTACTAATTGGACAATTAATTATATATTATTTAGTATTAAACTTAGACTTAAATTAATAAAAAGAGCCCTATCTTAAGCTTTTAGATACTTCACCATAACAGTTATTGTGCAGTAAGATGACATCCCAAGAGCATTAAAACATCATTTACTCAGTCAGGACTTCTGCCCATGGATCCTTCACCGTCAGTACACACAGCACCCAGGGCCATTGTACCCAGTGGATTTCTTCATATTATATTTGTTACAAGTGAAAAACAAAGCAATTATGGCATCAAGTCTAGACTGGGTGGCCATGATGGTTCTTTCATATCGTGGCTGTAGGTAAAGACAGCAGCATAGAGAGTACAGTACAAAATACCATCTAACAGCACTGACAACTAGCTCTCACTGTATCTGTACCATTGCCTTTGTCAGTCCAGAGACCATTTCTCTCCACAAAACCTTAATAGGAACCTAAAAAATGTTTAAATGGAGACACTTTCCAAAGGATCATGCATTTTGAAATCCTTTGTGTAATAAACTGTGTAAATTTATGCCACGTTCAGGAAGGTAATCTTCATCCAGCTAAGGGATGCTTCATATTGAATGTAAAGCCTAGGTATGTCACTTCTGAAGGGCTGTGTTTGCCAGTCAAACTTGTGTTTAGCAAGATTTATTTTCCCCAAAGACATGCTGACTAGCAGACCTTTTTTTTATTAGTATGATCCATGGCAGGTCACATCTCTTGTCACAGATCTTGTCTTATTTCTAGCTGGGATTTAACTGACCTTTACTTTCATTGGTCCTTACTTGGCCTTGCTCTATTAGATTTAAAAGTCCAGATGAAGTACTCATCATTTTTCCTAATACGGTATTTATGCACATTGATCAAATTATTCCTCAATCTTACCTTGATAATTTAAGCACAGTGGGTTATAGCCATCAGATATGTTTCCTGTAGCTTGCCCATTTACTCATCCTTCTTTTTGGCATATATTCAGTATTGCTCTAACAGCCAGACAGTGAAAAAAAATCCCACATTTACATACACTTATTACTTCCTCATTTATACGTGCACAAGTTACATTAATGTTCCTTGCCACAGCATGCAATGGAAAGGTCTCATTAAGTTGCCAGTATTACTTTGCAGGATGTGGTACTCTTACTGTGCCTGTGGCTGGAGTTTGTTATGCCTTGATACATAAGTCTGAATTTCACTGTATTAAACACACATGTGAGAGCACTATCTGGGGGAGTGCTTGGTCTTAATTATTATTTACCATTACGTCAATCCATGCATTTTCTGCAAATTTTCCCAGCAGCACTGTTGTATTTGCTGCCAGAGTATTGATGAACATACTGGGTAACAGTGAGTTGTTTACTGAGGCTGGAGGAATTCCCCATGAACTGATGATCTGTCTCTGTTGATACATGTTTTTGCAAATCTGTTGGGCAATTCTTGATCCATGAATGGATGCTTTACATTAAATGTAAAGCCTAGATATTTCAATTCTAAAGGGGTGTGTTTGTCAACCAAACTTGGATTTAACAACATCTGTATTCCTCAAAGCCTTATTGACTGGCAGCAATTATGTTTCTGTCCTGTAATTTTGTATTAATTGATCCTCGACCCAAAACTCTTGTTTCCCCATTGTTTTTCCGGGGATTGATGTCAGGCTAACCAGCCTTTTGTTACAGAGGACATCCCTCTGCCTTTTATAATACTGTCTTTGCTTGGCAGCTGTTGCAGCCCGTCAGAGGCTGATTCTGGAGCAGCCCACTGGGCAAAAATACAAGCCTCTGTAAGAGGGGTTAGCTCTGATTCATGCCCTGCCCCGACTGACACGTGGGGAAACTTCAGGCACGCTGTTGGGAGTGCATTACACACGCATGTGTACCAGAAAGGTGGATTGGGATTGCTGTGGAATAATATTAGATAGCATATTGACTTTGTCATTCAAAGCCAGTGGCATTTTTATGCGTATATCATAAACCTACCATATTAGCGCTCTTTTTATTGCTCATGGAGTGCTGTGATGAACTGTCTGGTTCCGCCAGCCTTTTAGATCCAATTTAAATTGCTCGGGCTGTTCACTAATCTCTTTTTAAGGACCTTCTACCTCAATTAATGTCACATTATGGCTCCAAAACAAGTGCCCTTGGGATAAGGATGTCCAGGGTTTTTTTCTGATAGCAAGGGCAACAACATATCATTCATTTAGCTTTCCTGCTCCTCCTTAGCTGTCTCTTTAGCTCTCCATCCTCTTTAGCCGTCTCTTACAGACTTATGTCATGAGGATCTGGCATACATGACACCTTTCAATTTTAATATGTTCAAGAAATTTCTTAATATGTTGCCTGGTGGTTTTTTCCTCTTTGTTCTCCAGGTTTTTTTATTTTCTACTTTCCGTTAATATCATACTTGTGTTTCTCAGCCTTGTTTGAATGGTCTGTGTTAGATTAGTGCTTTTAGAGCACACCATAATAAATATTGCTGTTTGAGCTTTATTTGTATGATGAGGATAGCAACATATCATTACCTCTTAATTAATGAGCTTTTATTTTAATGAACACAGACAAAATTTCTGAACTGATAATGGGTTTATCATGCATGTGGATCAGGTACTGTCATTCAGTCCTTTCCTCTAGCTTATCGGGGATTTTCTCCATTCTGTTGGGTACAGAGGCCTCCGACATCACTGGCCTATGCTTGTGCATCACTGGGGCAGAGACTAGTCAGAAGCCTGCTTGATTTTGTATCGCATTATATTCCACGTCCAGGGATTCTCCACAGACATTACTTTTCATTTCGCTACCATGATTTTTGTCCTGATTACTAGGAACTGCATTAATGCTTACAGTATTTGCAAGGAGGGGAGAGATGCTGTCACTCCAGCCATTTTTCTCCAGAAGAAATCTACTGCAGTCAGTAGATCAGATTAAGTCTGTTTGGGACGGCACTGAACTGGGACCGAGGCCACTCCAGATGCCTTAACTCCTGAAGTTACTTGTAGGAAGGATTCTTTTGAACTCTAGGGAACTAATAGTACAATATCATGCTTTGGGCCATACAAATATATTGGGATACCATCATACAGCTGGATCTTAATTTAAAACAGAAAAAGGAGAAAATGTTAGAGGAAAAAACTCTTGTGTCATCTCTCTTCTCCCCTGGAGTTAGTCAAACTCACTAATTGCAGTTAATTGAAACAACACTATCCAAACAAGCATTTTGACAGACTCAAAATTAAGTGTTTCCCCTTTTTCCCATTAAAAAAGTAATTACAATTAAAAATGGAACTGTGACTTGAAGGTCACATTTTTAAGTTTGACTTTAAAAAGCTTATTTGCACTGAATTTAGTTGACTGGATTTCACATGATGTTTTCCTATGTAAATCTTTGGTTTCAGAAAATCCTATAGTTGAGATGTATGCAGAGGATGTTCCCACTCTGTTTATTTCCTCGTGTATCGTGTGGATCCAGTCAAGGCCAAGCACACGAAAACTTTCTTGCTATGTTTTCCGGTCATGTCACACTTAGCAAAATCATTATCCTTTATCATAGCATGCTTAAGCGACATGCTGTTAGCTGTCAGCTTTGCATTAAGCAGTACGAGCTCAGGACTTGCGTTCTATAAACAAGTCCACTTAGAACAGCAGGTGTGCACATGGCCAGCATAAGTTTTGGAGGACCTTCAGGAAACAAAATATCCTGGTCCCATCCTTACTGTGTCCTGTGACCTCCTAAATGATAGTTAAATCAGTCTGGAAAACCAGCCATGCGATGCCAAAATACTGTTAAGATCATTTCTTGATTCCTTTGGGAACCTCTGTGACTCAACAGACAGGTCTTTCTGAAGCATTTTAGACCCAGTTTTGTTATGGCATTCAGACATCTGCAAACACCAGTAAATACCTAATGGGATTTTCTGAAGTATCTCAGTTAGACGTGACTTGTGCAGCCTCTGTTGTGAAATCCACTAGTCTTGTGGTTTTGAGTTCTTTCTGGACATCCTTGTAAACATAGTACTGTCGTAGATCTGACCCTAAATCAGATTAGTCCCGTTTTATATCAAGTTCCATTTTGAAATGCATGCCTTTGACATTTTTGGTTTAAGTGACTTGCTCCTACTGGTGTAGCAGCTATTGATTTATTACTTCTGTCACCTTTCACCGTCAAGAAAGCATCAAAGCTGTTGCGGTTTTGAATCAGCAAAGCAGCGTCCCTTGGTTGCTGGCTAGAAAACCACGTAAGCTAACCTATCAAGCCCAGTTACAGGCAGTCCAACCAGTCCTTGTCGTAGGAAACTCTAGGCTTCATTGGTTTCCAAGCAGACTGAGCGCTTACAGCACAGCATGAGACAAAGGAAGCACCAAGCACCTTCCACTGAGCAGCAAGTGAGGTGTTTCCAACACAGTCCATCCGAGTTCCTCCCTCTCCCAATTTCTGCAAGTTTCTATTGGAGGGCCTGCTTCTCTCTCACAAAGAAAAAACAAAATGTATGCGTGGGTGCCCACGTCAGCACCATTGCCGCCCCTCCTCGAGCAGAGGGCACTGGTCAATGGAAGAGGGGGAGAGATCCATCTCTCAGCTGCCTAGGGGTCTCATATCCATGATGGAAGCAGAATCGAACCAAAGCAATTATCAGTTAAAATATGCCAATCAGCACATCTTGTCATGGCAGCTTGATGTCCTGTACTTCTCCGGAGACCTGAATATAGTCAGTTGGCTTTGCAGGGGTCTCTGCTTCTGTGAGAATATGTTGCCTCTTTCCCACAAATCACTACATGTGTCATAAACAGTTAAATAATCCTGCATTTTCATTTCTCTTCAAATGAAAGTCAGACTGGCTGTCTGAGAGCTATCATCACCACCTCTGGACCTCTCTGATCTTCCTTTAATTTTATTCTTCTTTTCTGATCAAGTGACTAGAACTAACTGCATTTTCCAGGGGAAATTGTACTATCGATGTCCAAGTTGGCACCATATTTTCAGTGTCATTTTGTTTCTTACTTTCATATCCTAACATTTTGTTTGCTCTTTAAACTGCATAATGCACAGAGTGTTTTACTGAGCTGCCTACAATAATGAACGGGTCTTTGTCTTGAGTGGTCAGTTAATTTAGTTTCCAATAAAGATTATGAATAGCTTAAATTATTACTTCTAACATATGGCACATTGTATTTGTCATACACATTTAGCCTTCAGTCGTGCTCTCCATTGACCTACCTAGCTTTACGACGATGTCATTCAGTTCTTATCAAAGCATAACAACTTTGAATGTTCTTGAGTTATTCTCAGCCTTTGTACAGCTATTCTTCAGTCTTGAACTGAACTCTTTCTTTCACCCTGTTTTTCAAGTCACTGGCAGATCTAGCATTTCACCAGGGCTGGGACGTCCACCCCATCTTGCCAGAATTCCTTTGCAGTATTGTCAGTGAATCTCTGGCTGACTATCAATGTTCTCTCTTCAACTCTTTGAGACCAGCCCTTCTTCCAGAGTTTATCTCCCTTTCTTCATCTGCACTGTTACCAACCTGACAGTTTCAATCCTTTAGCATGAAGTGCTCAGTAGCCCAACTACAGACCAGGCAACTCCTTGCTCATGGGGCTGGACACATGTAACAGAAAGACATCCCGTTTTTTTGTGAGGTGTTTACAGTGAGAATTCCAGCTCTGTTCCTGGGTCCCTGTCAACTTCTCCACCTGGGTTACCCTTATAGTGATAAACAGTATTAACAGTCACTTCTTCAGAGCAGAAAACCAATAGAAACCAGGCCCCTTAGGTGGAATGTCACAGGTGGTGCACGGTAATGAATCGCATCCTCCACTGGCTGAAGAAATCTGTTATCTTCTGAATGGCCTTCGGAAAAAGGCGAGATTAACGGTGTTGGCATATCCTGGCATCTCGGTTTTAAAAAAACCATCAGCACTACATGTTGTCCCCGTCAGTGCACAATGAGCAGCAGGGGAGGAGGAGAGATTATAGTGGGGGAAGGAGAGTTCAGCTTCTGCCAGCAAGAAGAAGCTTCTGCTTTGAGCAGAAGAGCTGGGTGCCATTCATCTTCCCCTGCCTCAGGCTTCTGGAAACAGGTATTACTGACTCAAGGGGCTAAGGCCAGCACCTTCCTGCCTGCTAGGTCCTTTGTGTCAGAACTGGTCGATACTGTGATGACAGCTCTGCCTTTGGGAGAGCCTAAGAGTTGGCCCTATGTAAAAAACAGAACAAGGTAATCCAAAGTAGAGAATGCAGGAGGAATTAAACATTGATATAGACAGTAAAAACTAGAGCTTTGCTAGCATGTAAATAAAGATTGACACATAGATAGATGGAAACGAAAGGAAGAAAGAAAAAAAACAACTATTGCTTCAGGGAACGTTTCTCTTAAAGTATTTTACAAGTGGCTCTTTCAGAACTGGCATTGGCATATTTCCTCCTGATACTTGACCACTGGCAGAAATCAAATCCTGTATGGATATATGACCACTGGGCTAATGTGATAGCTGAGTTCTCAAGTCCTTACACCTATTACAGCATTATGAAAGTATCTTCTCCAGGTGCTTGATTAGGAATCCAAAACAAGAGGGGCTAATAGGCCCTCAGCAATTCGGAATGAAAGTGAGGACTTGCCATCTTCAGTACAGTTGCCAGCTTTTCGTGTTCACATTGAGCCATGAAGTGGGATTGTTCGCTGCTCTCAGGATGGGCACCCTACCAAAGCAAAGAGAAAAACATTTGGTACCCATTGGTCCAGAACTGTTTTACAGGCCTGGATATAGCTAGGTAGCCAGAAATTAAAACTCAGTGTGGGAAAATGTATGTTAACTGTCAAGACAGGATTCCTTGCAACTGCATGTTAGGAGCGGGAATTGTTTGTCTTTTATGGGGACAGACACCTATAATGTGCCCAGGTTCTCTTCACTTGCAGGACCATTTGACCTAGTGAGGAAACATGTTAGAAAGACACTGCAGAAGGAAGCCAAGGATATTAAACCCTTGCTAGTATACGAAGACTAGTTAAGGACATGTCACAGTTGAGACAGAGTAAACGACAACCCATAGTAGATCTGGATACTGACATTTATTTAAGAACTAACAAGACTGGAGCTTTTAACTTGCTTAGTATCTTGCTCGCTTTCCCCAATTTTGTTTAGCCCAGCTGCTATCAAAATGTACAACCAGTACATACTGCTTGCAGCTTGCAAGTAGCAGGCTTGTGCTCCAGAGTACAAAAGTTCAGTTTTGGACATTCATGCACACACACAATTATCTGTGGCCTGACAGCTTTTACAATGTAAGTGGGTTTTTTTGCCTACCACCGGCCCTAATACTAGTGACAGAAAGGAAGTGTCTACTGCAGATCAAGAAAAGGTGAAGAAAGGCTAAGGAAGTTGGCAAGGCAAAACAAAGGTATTAAGTGGTGTTTATTAAAAGCGAGACAGCATCCTTCAAATAGCTGAATTATGTCCAGTGAGTAAAATTGAAAGGATCGTAAACTCTGTCAGGTTAAATGTAAAAATAAAATAAAGCAGGCCAAAACCCAGAATGAGGAACAGGCTGTAAATGGGGAAAAAGCTCATAAATCCTTTTTTAAACACTTCAGCAGTAGGAATGTCTGTTGAGCCATAGATTATCACTGCAAAAGACAAGGTAAGGCCATGGCAGAAGAAAAGTGTGCTCTTTATGGACAAACTTGAGAAGGTTCCCGAGTTTGTTTATTTAGGGGGGACTTGCAGATTATCTGTCTGATACTGTAGTGACTACAGAAGAAGCTATGGGACACAAGAGCAAAATGAACCTTAATACTTTGGTGCAAGTGAATGATGTTCACCCAAGAGCTCTGCCAGAGCTCACAGATGAAGTAGCTGAAGTGCTGGCTACAGTGACAACCCCTTGCTTAAAACAGTCTTGGGCCCTGAGGCCTAGAAAGTTGACAGATGTGATATCAATTTTTTAAAAGGGTTCTGGAGGAGATCCAAGGAACTAGCAAAGCCTGACCGAGCCCATTATTAGAAACTGTAATAAAAAAAAAAAAAAAGAAGAAGGAAAAATAGAATATACTGAGGAGGAGTCACCATGACTTTTGTAAAGAGAAGCCCTACCTCACAAATCTCTGAAGTTCTTTGAAGGCATCAGGATGTATGTAGATAAGGGACATCCTTTTCATAGGCTATGCTCAGGCTTCTAAAAGGCTTTTGAAAGTCTGTCACCAAATTCAGCCCTTGCATGGCTAAACAGTTGGTTGAAAGATAGTCAGCAGAGGATATAAATAAATGGTCGGTTCTGACAAATGAGATCTTCAAGCTCGAACAGGTCCTTGGGTGGCTCTGTCTGAGTAGCAGTCAAAGAAGCAAATGCACTGTTAGGAATAGTCACACTGGAAAAGGGACAGAGAGGAAAACAGAGTGCCCTGGGGCCGCTTTATTAACCCTTGGTGTATCTCACTTCAATATCATGTGCCGGTCTCAGAATGGATGAAACAGACTGGGAAAGTTTGGAGAAGGGTCAATGGAACAGCTTCTGTACAAGAAGCAGCAAAGTTGGATAGGGCTCATCAGCCTGGGAGAGAGGTGGCTGAAGAGAGATCTGACAAAGGTTTGCAAAATCCTGAGAGGCATGGAAAAGGTGACTAGCAAATGACAGTTTTTTGCCTCTTCCAACATAAGCACAAAGGTCATCAGAAGAGATTAGTAGCTGCTCTTTTCTGACAGGCTGGAAGAGGTGCTTTTCTCATGAAATGTAGATCTCCTTGCTGTAGGAGGCTGTGGATTTGAAAAGTCTGCACAGGTGCAGAACACAAATATGCAACATCATGGAAGAAAAATCCACTGCGGGTTATCAAGTGCAAGGACCTTTGGCCCAGGAAGTCACTGAGCTGCAAAATGTGTGAGAGTATTCTGGGGAAGTATCACGTCCTCTTCTACTCTTGTGTAGGCATTTGCTCTTGGCCACAGTCAGAAACAGGTCCTGGAGAGATGGGCTGCTGGTCTGACCTAATACAACTGTATTTATGTTACGGTTTTATGATCCTTCCATAAGAATGGAAACCACATGACCCAGAATATCTAGCTGGGATAAAGCGTGGGATGCTACGTGGCTGGGAATGGCCTTACCAGGAATAATGGGAGGGTGAACTAGAGGGCAGCTTGCAAGTCCTTTCTGATAATAGGTGTTTTAATTAAAAGGCATTGCAATTCAACGTGGAGCCTGTGACAGAGGGAGAAAAAAGAAGGAAAAAGTACGGAAAGAAATATCTGAAGACAGCAGCTTGCACAATGCTCTCCCTGCAGGCCTCCACCAGCTGCTGATGGTGTATTCAAGCCACGAGGTCAACACTTCTTTTGTAAACTCTTGGTTCCAGGATATGATACAGGCGCCCCTGACATATGCTCTTGCCCTCACTGAAGCAGGGTCTTTTAAGTCTTTGTGGATTGAGTCCTGGGTATTTATGTTTCTATCTTTAGTTACAAAACACAGTGACACATTTTTAACTGTAAAGCCTTTAGCTAATCATTGATAGACTATAAAGGAATGCTGTAGTTATTCAGAGTCTACAACTTCCTCTTTTAAAGTTTAGTGCTTATATATTTCTTGGCTGTTTAAACCGTATTTTCATCCTGTAGAGAGCAGAACTTGTGTGATATACAGAGATCATCCTGGGATTTTCTTACCGTCTAAAACAGGAGCATGTCCTAGCAGTCGTCCAATTACCATTTCACAAGCTGCCCCCCAGAAATTTAGACTTGAAGGCAAACTTTGGTATTTGCTGGAAAGAGAAAACAGGTTTTATTACTCCTGTTGTTCCTGTTGTCCCTCCATTTGGGATTTTAAATAGGGCGTGTGTCTTTCCTGCATGAACTGATACACCTGAGCTCTCCTGCTCCCCAGCTATGGCTGCATAGCTGAAGCTGCTATTCTGTGCCTGGGGAAGGACAACATTAAGTGCAGATCAGTGGTTTTATATGAATATTTACCCGCGAGATAGAGATATCAGCTCATACATGAAATGCTTTATAACCTGAATCCTCAGGTGTAGTGTGTGTGTGACCAAGGGAAACATGCTGCTAAGCTAATCCTACAAAAACCCACCAGTAGCCCAGGGTATGTATTACTTTCTAAGAAGCCTAATGTCAGGAGGTAAGGCAAAGGAATAGACTAATTGAGATGAATGTTATGAAATTAAACAAAAACAATTGCATCCAGGGAATCCAGAAGTTTCTCCACTGTTGATCTCACTGACCATAAGACCAGCCAGCCTCCTGCTGCTGCAGCTGGCCAGGAGAGGCAGGACTTGAACTGAAGAATCTCCAATACAGCTCTTGCAAGATTGTCTCCTAATGTGTGTAGTAACTGTAATCAAAAGAAGTGCAAGGTCTGCACCTCCTGCCTATACAGATAAAAGTCAACCCAGCAGTGATAGCCAGTCAGGATATCCTAGTATCGTTCAGCAGAGTGCTGCAGTGCTGCACGAGAGCGCGATACTGAGTTGGAGTGAGGAGAAACATGGCATTCAGCTCAACATAACGACTCAAATCTGATCTGGACATCAAAGCTACAGGTGTCACCCTGTGGTAGGTGCTAGAGCCTGCAGAGGAATGTGGGTTCCCTGCTTGGGACCTACACTGCTGACAGACAAAGCTCCTGCTAACACGTCCAAGATTGCAGCCCCACTGCAGACGAGGCCAAAGTGAGTTGACGCAGTACAGACATCACTGTGGATCTGCAGGCCCTGTGTCACCCGTTCTGACCTCAGAGCTGCCTCTGCTCTGTTCTCACTGTTCCCTGATGGAGCTGGGCAAGTAGCATCTTCCTGGGTGCCCCTCAGGGACGAGGGGGAGGAGAGGGGAGCAGTCTCCTCTTTTCTTCCCTACAGGAGGCAATGTCCTGGCTCCCTACAGCAAAGTGCCAGAGCAGAGCACCTTCTTTTGCCATGTCCATCAGAGGGTGAGGTCTTCCAGGGACAGGTCCTGGCTCTTCAGTGAGATCATTTCAGCTGCACACTTTATGGGGGACCTGGTCTACAGAGAAGGGAGAAAGACAGAAAAAAATCCTGCCTCCGTCACCCATTATTCAAAGACTGAATACTGTGGCAATATTTTTATGTACTTCCATCAACATCACACAAAGCTGAAAAGGTATGGCCAGCCACGTCCTGCGTAGTACTGTTATGATTTTTCCAGACTCTCTCAGGCTGGCATTGATATAGGCAGTGAGAGGAGGGTATCTCTGTAGCTCTGGGGATTTTTAGCTTGAGATAGGAGGATCCCAAAGGGAAAGAGAAAAATGAGACAATTTAGCAAAACTGACAGGAATTAATGAAGTGATTGTGTTCCCCTGTCCCTGTGTTTCCAGGTGACAAGGTTTCATCAAAACAATGTTGTCTGTTCTATGTCTATGGGGTGAGGAGGGCTCTGCCTGCCCAAATTGATTTCATTTTGTTTTTTCTTGCATTTTGCCATCCAAGATTGCATGTTTGGGCACTCGCAGGTGAGAGAGAGAGGACTGGGCTTACAAGCTGTCACAGGCACTAGAACCACAGCAGCAACTACGCCGCAGTGGTTTAGGGGCAGCTGACAGCCAGGTGCCCTCAGAGTCACCTCAGCTTTCCGTAGATGAGCTCTACAGAGAAACTAACTAAGAACATCGATTAAATGAGGGGAAAAAAAAAAACTGATAAGTGCATAAACCAGCAACTAATTTTTGAAGAAAAATACAATGTGGATGAATTGTATCACAGTTGCCAGTATGGTCTTTCTCTTTCATGCTGCAGTTTCTTTGGTCTACCTGTCAGGCTATCTAGATTGTGAATTTTGCAACTGCAGTTGTCCCTGGGATTAACTGCTCTTGTCCGCAGCATATGACAGTTTAAGGCATGAGGTGAAAATTACAGGAGTCAACACGTGGGGACAGGCAGAATGTGATTACTTGAAACTATGCAACCAGGAGACAGGAGCCAAAAAAAAGTGGTATGAATTCTCCAGGCCTGCCATGTGGCGAACGAGCTTGATTTGTTGTTTTTTACTGAAGTGCATCGGGCTTGGGGTTTTTCAATCAAAAGTCAAGTTTGAATTGTTTCTCAAGCATTCCTGTTTCTGAGTGATTGATCTTTCAGATATGAGCGATGCCAACTGAGGGCATTTATGCAGAGTGGTTGCAAGAGCAGGGTGAAAGGGATGCATGGGTGACTGAAACATTTCAGTGGCTGCTGCCACTTCTCTGCCCCTGAAGGAGAGCTGTGAGCTTGCAGAGGTGGCTGGAAGGGACTGAAGAGGAATGCTAAAAGGCTGATGGGGTAGCAGCTGGTAAGCAAAGCATTACGGGTGGGTGCCATCCACCTTGAGGGCCATGATACCTTGTGCTGTCTACGACGTTTGTACAGGCTTTGTGTGTGTGCGTGTAGTGTCTATGAGAGAAAGCCTGCTACTACTGTGATTAAGTGATTTTTAAGAGATTAAGAACTGTAGTAAAGTGATTATTTCCAGTTTTGTCCCCATAGCAGATGCGTGCTCCGTTAGGGTTGTGACACGCAGGCATTCACGGTGTGTGTGTCTCTCTCTCTCTAGGTTCTCAAGCATCTGCGTCACTTAAATTTCACCAATAACATGGGGGAGCAAGTGGATTTTGATGAGTTTGGGGACCTGGTAGGGAATTACTCAATAATCAATTGGCATCTCTCTCCGGAGGATGGCTCAGTCGTCTTTGAGGAGGTTGGGCACTACAACGTTTATGCCAAGAAAGGGGAGAGGCTCTTTATCAATGAAAACAAGATCCTGTGGAGTGGATTCTCTAAGGAGGTAAGTGATTAAATCCTCACAGCAACGTTTCCCAAGTTTCCGCAAGCTGAAATTTGAACTAACCCTGTGCACTCCTGTATTATGGCTCCATGTGTCATTAAAAGACCCATTCATCTTACTGTATACATGGTCTCTGCCATAGTCTTTTACACCCTTGTTACACGCTTCTGGAAATAAAGGGCAGCTGCTTCTCCCCTCCTATACATTTGATGAGCCTGGGTATTAATGGTTTAAATAATGCCTTTTTTCCTGGCCCAAGTAGATAGCTTGGAATTTTGCAATGCTGTTTCCACAAGGCTGAGAAATTCATTACCCAAGTCTGGTTGTTGACTAAGTCAAGTTTTCCTGAGCTCCGTAGTTTCACTGCTGAAAACAGCCATCTCTTCCACTCCCAGTATCTCTGTATCAAGAAGTGTCTTTTCCTGCTCCTAGTTAAATTCGCAGCTGTTTCTGCTGGCTTTACCCTCCAAGTCCCAGAGCCTTCCATGCACCCTTGCCTTGCAAACCAAACAGAACAAGCCCTGTCAATCTTCCCAGGTTAACTTGGACATGGTGCTCATTAGTGGGAGATGCCAGTACCTGCTGCCGGTTTTTTAATCCACCAGAAGGTGCTTGTGCAGTCTACGCGGCTACGTGATGTAGCCATTGACTTTAGTCAGGCCTAAGTCCTTCTCCACTTTCTTGCATATGTTAGATCTTTTCAGCATAACTGTATCGTCACTAGCAGCCAGGGCCATGTCTCCCCCGTGTGATGGGAACGTGCTGCAGGGATCTCTGGAAAAGAGCCAGGTGAGCTGCCGTCATAGCCGGCAGCAGCCCACTCCAGCCTAGACAGAAACCCTGGCTCCCAGAGGGGATACTGAGCGGGCATCTGGCTTGTTGCCTGGGTGGTGGCAGAGGGAGCGTTAGCTTAGAAATGTCGCTGCCAGGCCCTGCTGCAATGTTTAGACGTGTTAAATCAGCACCTGATTAATGAACAAGGCAATTCACTTCCAGGTGATTATTCACATTGGCTGACAGATCAGTTAACTGCTTCTGCAGTAGCTACACTTGCCTAATACACTTACACCATCAGTTAAGCCTTACCTTTACTCCAGATATCCCAGCTTCACTTACGGTTTAAATGCAGAGCTCTCTGAAGGAGGCATGGGTCAGACAGAGCACGCTGCAGCAGAAATACTGAGCTCAGGCTTTTCTAAGCCCAGCTGGAAACTCTGAGCCCAAACTACAAGTGGAATTAAAAAACGCTGATATTCTAACCCCTTCTTCTGATCATTGCAAATGCCACTGACACCTCTTCCAACAGGAAGGAATTATTTTTTTTAACTTAAACTGAATAATTATGTTCTTTTGGTCTAAATTCCTCCAACAGTACAATATTTATCTTCATTCTCTGTCGTGAACTGTTAAAAATGTGACTGGATGTTGCAGAGTGTCATGCTAGGGCATGTAAATTGTGTGCCAGTGGGGGGGGGAGTTGTAATCTCAGTGTCTGTTGCAGCTTTTTTTCCAGTTTATAGAGTTTTATTTTCTTCCAGATAAAAGGCTCTGCTCAAAGAGAGTAGCCAGTACTTCACTCATTGATGCCTCCGTCATCCTCAAAAAAGATTAAATGTAGTTAATTTTAACACAGGAACTTCAGCACTGGCCAGACTTGCAAAAGAACAAGTGAAAGCGTAGGTAAGATAGATAGATTTGTTTTGGCAGAACTTGATGAAATTCCCCACAGAATACTTAAGAAGGCAGCCAAAGCAATCTCAAAAGTACTAGCAATTCATCTTTGAGAAATGTAGAGGATGGGTGATGTCTCAAAGGATTAGAGGAGGGCAATCGTGATACCTGTTTTTAAAAGCAGATATAGGAGAGCCAAGGGAATTACACACAATTGAGCTAAGCTTCAGTAACCTAAAAGACTTGATAAAAAAAAATTATTGAACAGTTTATAAACACTTAGAGGATAATAAACTGATAAGAAAAAGCCAGCGTGGATTTGTCAAGATGAAATCATGCCAAACCAATTTAATTTTCCTGCTTGGAAGCTCAATCAGTTCAGTAGATAATAGGGAAGCAGTGCATGACTTCAGTCCGGCCTTCGATTCAGACCTGTTCAAAATCATCAGTGACAGCCCAGGGAAAGACAGTCCAGACTGATGAAGTCCTCTTGGTGGATGCACAGCCTGCTGAAAGACTGTCCAAGGAATAGGTATTCACAGCACACAGTATTAATAGCAATAGGTATTAACAGCAAAGAATGCTTCAAGTGGGGAGCTGCAGGGATTTGCCCTGGATACGTGTCTGTCCAATTAATTATGCAATCCTGATTAACAGCTTAGAAACAGGGTTCCCAAACTGTGCTGCAGCTATACTTCAGAGTGGTAGGCAACGGCGACTGCTCTCAGCTGCAGGCAAATACCGGAGTTACAAAATGGGCATCTCCGCATAGGAGCTGCCAATACCAAGGGCTTGCTTACCGTGTGGCTGAGGTCGATGCCTGCACACAGGCAATTTCCAAACCACACCCTGGACTCACTGCGTAAGTGCATCCACACAGGAGCTTCCTGGACATCAGCAGGTTAGCAGCACTTGGGCTTGTCTCCTGGTTTCGGCAGGGATAGAGTTAATTTCCTTCCTAGTAGCTGGTACAGTGCTGGGTTTTGGATTTAGGATGAGAACAAAGTTGATAACACACTGATGTTTTAGTTGTTGCTCGGTAATGCTTACACTGGCCAAGGACTTTTTGGTTTCCCATGCTCTACTGACTGAGAAGGCTGGAGGTGCACAAGAAGCTGGGAGGGGGCACAGCCAAACTGGCCCAAGGGACATTCCATACCATGTGACGTCATGCTCAGTACATAAACTGGGGAAAGCTGGCCGGGGGGGCCGCTGCTCGGGGACTGGCTGGGCATCGGTCGGCGGGTGGTGAGCAATTGCACTGTGCATCACTTGCTTTGTGTATTATTATTATTATTACATTATTATCATTTTATTTCAATTATTAAATTGTTTTTATCTCAACCCACGAGTTTTTTCTCACTCGTGCTTTTCCAATTCTCTCCCCCATCCCACTGCGGGGGGGGAGGAGTGAGCGAATGGCTGCGTGGTGCTCAGTTGCCGACTGAGGTTAAACCACGACAGCTTGGCAACAGGATAAGTGAGGAAGTTAAAGGGTCAGACAGGGTTTAGATCCTACAGTGAGGGACGGGGAAGAAGGGGATGGAGGTTCATTCCTTTCCACATAGCAGCAAACCTCCAAAAAGGTGAATGGAGGCTTCCAACCAGAGCAGCCCCTGGGTATGTACAGACCATGGCACTTTGCTGGCAGTGGAAAGTGTGGGTTTAACTCCCCTGAGCCAAGAAAGCCATGTTCTGTGTCAGCTCTCTTTCCTTAATTTAGTTGGGAAAAGGTGAGCTCAACCTCAGGTTGTGCTTCTGTGTAAAAAAGGCCCAGACTTCCACTTACTGTGCTGAAATCCCTGTTGTCAGTGTGCATGAAGCATGTGGTGAGCATGCCCGTGCGACCACTCGCTGCCAGGATATGACCATGCCCAGGTGGGCTCATGCACAGCATAAATGCACAGCCAGCAGGTGACACAGCTCGTCATTTGCAGCAGCAGAAGTCTGGAAGCCTGAGTAACCTTTCTGATGGAAGTTCAGGAACATCAGCAGTGAGCGGTGGGCTTTACAGGTCTTTTCCGTGGATTTAGACATGGAAGACCTAAGGTGTACTTCATGTGGAGGTGTCCTTTTTTGGACCTGCATTTAGCTGCTAATTTGCATCTTTAGATGCTCAGTGTTCTAAAAACAGGGCCTTCCTCTCTTTCATATGAACACTCTTCTTGTTTAGTTAATTTACCTTTTATGTTTCTGGTTTGGAGAGAGGGCCTTCAGGAGAACAGGAGGAAGCGGGCTTCAAGGAACTGTTATAATTCCCATAAATCATTAGCAGTCAATAGGCAATATATGGGATTGAGGATCAGCAGTCAGAGCCCATCATCTCCAAGGCTGACTCAAATTCCTGCCAGTAGAGATTGACTGTCTTTTCTTCTAACCATCTAATGACTGTTTTTCTGGTGCATGTATCATGGGTCACATACAAGTTCGCAGTGCCCACAACACAGTAGAGATTACAGAGATCTGCCGATCCTCCCTACCATCCCTTGATGTGATCCTTTAAACAAATATCACTGCAGTGGATTGGGGAAGGACTATTGTCTCTGAGGCTCTCCATCCAGCATGCTAAAATCCAGGAATAACACCCTTGGAGTAAGCCCAAGGTCCTACTGTAGGAAGGCTGTACGTGGGGCACTGCCACCATTAACCCTCCTTGGGCTCTTTTCTTGCAGGTGCCTTTCTCTAACTGCAGCAGGGACTGCCTCCCGGGCACCAGGAAGGGCATTATTGAGGGAGAGCCCACCTGCTGCTTCGAGTGCGTGGACTGCCCCGATGGGGAGTACAGCGATGAAACAGGTAATACCCACAGAGCTGCTTTGGGGTTTGCAGAGGACCATGCGAGCCCTCTGGGCATCACCTGCAGTTGTGCTGAAGCTGCTTCCCTGCAGTGCTGAGCTGGAGGCTGCTCTGCCATGAGGCTTCACAGAAAGCCTGGAGGGACTTCTGAAAAGCTTGCAGGAGTTGAGTCCTGTGGTCCTCAGGTCCTGTCTTCTGCTAAGCCTGCTTGTGCCTTCTGCTCTGAGTTAGGAAAATTAAGGCAGAGAACTTGAAAAAGGACTTGCCTGTAGGAAGCCTCACAGGCAGCCATAAGCAAACTCCCTTGCACTGTAGCAATAGCTTTTGTTCCTCCAAAAGCCTGGAGGAAGGAGACACTCCCTACCCTAATCCTAAATTCTGTAGTTGTCTGTCTGCTTTTCCTCATGTTGTCATGGTTCTATTTCATGCTTTACAAAGAAGTCCATTCCATCCCTGACTTCACAAGCAGAGAGGAATATTTCCCTTTATGGGGTCACCAACCACAGCTTCTGTTGAGCATTGGCACTGCAAGACACCAGAATCTCTGGGTCGTATCAAACACCCATGGACATCTTTTGTGTTGGTTTCAGTGGGAACTTGGATCAAGCTGCTCAGGTGCTGCAGTGGAGGGAAAAGGTAACCTCAGTTTTAGAGTTGGTTGAAAAATTCTGAATTTCCAACACCATTAGTGCTCCCTCAATGCTGGGCAACCCTAGGGTAATGAAGGCAAGTAAATCCTTTCAGAACAGCGGTCCGCTCCACACTGCAGAGCGCTCAGGATCTCCTCACACCTTCTCTGGCAGCACTGGTCCCAGCGCACGCTGCAGACCTTGCCTGAGATGAAAACTTCAGTAAGCTGCTTGCAAGACTGAACAAGTGTACTCCTTTGGGAGACTCTAATTTGCATCCTATCAGACAGGAGTGATGACTTTTTCAGCGTGAACATATAGTACTACAGGATGCTTGGGAGCAGCATTTTCGAATTAAATAGAAGCAATTCTGGTCATGTGAGTCTTTTGGTGTTTTTCACAGGATTTTGGGAGCTGGCACTGGTGTGCTGGTGAAATTTGTGGGGCTGAGGGGACGACTGCCTTCTGACTCGACAGTTTCCTGCTGCAATTTCAGCTGACAGTAATGCTCTTTATTTCCTGTGCTTGCCAGGGGTGTAGAGAGCGGTTTTACAACCAGTCTCATCCAGCTGAGACAGCGATGCTACCGAAGGAGACAATCTGTCGTGTCCTCTCCCAGCTGCCTGCTCCCACCCTTTGGGAGCAGTGCTGGTACTCATGCAACCATAGACCGAGTTGGATCGGGTCTCTGGTCCTTCTAAAACAAACTCTTGGCAGGTTGAGTTTCCAGCTAGAATGAGAAGCTGCATGACCTATAGTGGTAACACAAAGGAGGGGGCAGGAATGAGCAGCCGTTGGGGAGGAGGAAGATCTGGTTTACTCCCTTCAGTGGCAGCATAGTCTCTAAGTCAGCTCAACAGTGAAGGCACTTCTTTAGGATGCCCCTGTCTGTGGTAGAGGTGGTTGAATTCCCTGCTATGTGAAGTTAGCTCTGCCTTGCCTGCAGTTTGCAATAGGCTTCCAGGTAAAAGGCAGAAGCTGAATGGATGTAAATGAAATGACATGTGGCAATGGGAGCTTCTGGCTGAGCTTTTGCATCTAGTGCAAGTTTTTCACATGAACAGCTTAGGTGAGGCAACCAGTCATTAGGAAAGCAGTATCATATCAGGTCATGGACGGTCCCTCCAACCACCACTCTGGAATGAGAGAGCTTGAAATCCTCTGCCCTCGTTAGCTGGGCATTCCTGGCTTTCTCATTGGCATCAAGCTCTGCTCTGGGAGCTATGCTCTGAGTCTCTGTCCGTGCTCAGGTGCAAAGCTCAGAGGCAGGTTGCTGCTAAAGGGTTTTCTGAGCGTTTGTTCCCAGAACTCACTGCAGCCCATTGCTATCCCACTGGGATCCCGAAGACTGAGGTAGGTTATGACTTCCAGCTCACTGCTCTCAACCCCTTTCCGCTGCCATCAAGGGAGTCATGACCCTTCCCGCTGGAGCACAAGACCCATTTGGGTCAAAGAAGAAGAGCAGAAGCAGCAGGTCTTTAACTTTTGATCCTGGCAGCCATTGGAGACACATGTTGCTATCCCAGTAGGTACAACTAGTTTCATGTAGAGGAAAGAGATGGAGGCATCAATTTTCCCTTTGCAAATATCAGTGGGACGCTTTGCTGGGTGTGGGGAGAGTGATACTGTTAAGACACATCTTCCCCTGATGTTCAGCATGAAATGAGGGTGTGCTGGGAGTCAAGGGCATTGCCTGCCTTCAGGGAAGAGCAATTTAAACATTTCTAAGACTCACCTCCGTGGAATATGAAATAGGCTCTCAAAGCACTTAAGGAGGCAAGCACGTTTTTAAATTTCTCTGTAATAGAGACAGGCAGGATGTTTCAAATGATGATAAAAGTGAGAGGTATGAAGACAGACAGAAGTAGATGATAAAAATGAAGGAACAAGAAAGAGAGAGGGACAGAGCCTGTGTAACAGCCAATAGCAATCAAAGTTTGCAGTGTTTTGCCAAGAAATGGATTCCAAAAACACAAGTGCAGGGGCAGGACTTTTTTTAAGCTAGAACTAAGCATGCTTTGTGTTTTGCTATATAGCCCATGGGAGGCTGGTTGTTTCAGTGTTAAACACTCTTAGACACCAACATATGATTCTGGGAATCCGCAGGCACCTGAAGGGAACAACTCACGTATCTAAGGTGAAGGCTGGTGCGTAGCTGCCATATATGTCATCCCACATTTCAGCCTCTCATTCTGACAAACCTTCCCTCTCCTTGTCACTTCTGTTTCAGATGCAAGTGCCTGTGACAAGTGCCCTGAGGATTACTGGTCCAATGAGAACCACACATCCTGCATCCCCAAGCAGATAGAGTTTCTGTCCTGGACAGAGCCCTTTGGGATTGCTCTGACTCTCTTTGCTGTGCTGGGAATTTTCCTGACTTCTTTTGTCCTGGGAGTCTTCACCAAATTTCGCAACACGCCCATCGTCAAGGCCACAAACCGGGAGCTGTCCTACCTCCTCCTTTTCTCCTTGCTCTGCTGCTTCTCCAGCTCATTGTTCTTCATTGGCGAGCCCCAGAACTGGACTTGCCGTCTGCGGCAACCAGCTTTCGGCATCAGCTTTGTCCTCTGCATCTCCTGCATCCTGGTGAAAACCAACCGTGTCCTGCTCGTCTTTGAGGCAAAGATCCCCACGAGCCTCCACCGAAAGTGGTGGGGCCTCAACCTCCAGTTCCTCCTGGTCTTCTTGTGCACGTTCGTGCAGATTGTCATCTGTGTGATTTGGCTCTACACGGCCCCGCCATCCAGTTACCGAAACCATGAACTGGAGGATGAGATTATCTTCATCACCTGCCACGAAGGCTCCCTGATGGCCCTCGGCTTCCTCATTGGCTATACCTGCCTCCTGGCAGCCATCTGCTTCTTCTTTGCCTTCAAGTCTCGAAAGCTACCTGAGAACTTTAATGAGGCCAAGTTCATCACCTTCAGCATGCTGATCTTCTTCATCGTCTGGATCTCCTTTATCCCTGCTTATGCCAGCACATACGGCAAGTTTGTCTCTGCCGTGGAGGTGATTGCGATACTGGCTGCCAGCTTTGGGCTCCTGGCCTGCATCTTCTTCAACAAAGTCTACATCATCCTCTTCAAGCCCTCCCGCAACACAATCGAGGAGGTGCGCTGCAGCACAGCTGCCCACGCTTTCAAGGTGGCCGCCAGGGCCACGCTGAGACGGAGCAATGTGTCGCGCAAGCGCTCCAACAGCCTGGGGGGCTCCACCGGCTCCACCCCTTCCTCCTCCATCAGCAGCAAGAGCAACCATGAAGACCCTTTTCCTCTACCGGCCTCTGCCGAGCGGCAGCGCCAGCAGCAACGTGGGTGCAAGCAAAAAGTCAGCTTCGGGAGTGGCACGGTCACCCTGTCGCTGAGCTTCGAGGAGCCACAGAAGAACGCCATGGCCAACAGGAACGCCAAGCGCAGGAACTCCCTGGAGGCCCAGAACAGCGACGACAGCCTGATGCGCCACCGGGCCCTGCTTCCCCTGCAGAACAGTGAGCCCCTCAGTGCTGAGCCCGGCTTCCAGGCAGCTTCCAGCCCGGAGAGCAGCTCGCAGGAGTCAGTGATGGGAGACACCAAAGAAGAGGTACCAAGCCCTGAGGTGGAACCTTCCCTGCCATCGGCTAACTCCCGAAATTTTATAGGCGCTGGAGGTGGCTCTGTCACAGAGAACACAGTACATTCCTAACGAAAGAAGATCGTGAAAAGCACACCAGCCCCCAAGAGGAACTTGCTCACCTCTTGCTTCTGAACGGGAAAGACAACAAAGACACACTCCTGTGACACAGCCCCACCACACCTTACTGTTAGCGCCGGCAGGGTAACACACGTGCCTCCAGAGGAAGGACTGTGTCTGGGGAGCCTTGGACTGACTTTGCGTTCGCTTTATCGAAACCAGGACATCTCGGAAGGACAAGTGAAGATCGCCTCTGGTGGGGCTTAAGCAGAAGTCTGCATGCTGCCTTGCCTCTGTAAGCTTTTCCTGCCAGACTGCAACTCAGCTGACTATGGGAGGCACTAGGCAATTCCACTATAGTCTGCTTTTACGTTTATGTATAATATTCCTCTTTCCCACTATGTATAATATTCCCTCTTTATGCAGTATATGTGATCTGTAACCATGTGCATCAGGACTCTCAGCTCTACAAAAGCAAGGTACACGGTTTCACTTGGGGAAAGCACGGTCGTGGGGAAAATAAAAAAGCCCCCAACATCCTGCATGCTGTGTACAGCCAAGGGTGTGAACATGTAAAGTATTTAATGAGACAGAGCGCCCTGCTATTTATATTTAGTAATGTCCCAATATCTCCTTTCTGCCCAGCAGGAAGTACTGGACAATGCTCTTCACAGACTCCATTGCACTAGACCAAGCTACTAGGTTCCTACTGGTTTCCTCCAGCTGAGGTAGCTTTACCTCCAGCCCGCCTGCTTTGGTGGAGGGGGAGAACAGCTTGTAAATCCCCCCGGAGAACGTTGCGAGAGCACAATGATGAGATGTATCCGTGATCGATTATGTCGCTAGTAGTTGTATGCTTAACAAAGTGTTGCTGCTGTAATATTCCACATGGCATACATGGCTAACCCTTTCACACCATAGTCAGTGTTGTGCTTTGCCATATTAATCTGCCTCACACCTACACAG
This sequence comes from Aptenodytes forsteri, assembly GCF_000699145.1. Classification (NCBI taxonomy): domain Eukaryota; kingdom Metazoa; phylum Chordata; class Aves; order Sphenisciformes; family Spheniscidae; genus Aptenodytes; species Aptenodytes forsteri. Next base: position 1,739,138 of record NW_008796114.1, read on the forward strand.
AGCATTGCGCTGGTCGTGACGATACTGGCGGGCCTGAAATGAAGCAAACAAAACAAGGTGAAATGGAGGAGTTAGGGATGGAGAAATAGCCCCCAAATGTGGTAATATGATTGCAGGAGCGGGTGAATATCTGAAGTGTGTGTGCTGGTAGATGACTGGATGAGGAAGACATACAGGCCTGGTCTCTGAGACACGCACACAGACAAATGGGTAAACTGGCTATGTTTTGGCTCCTATAGGCCACCTACTAGGTTATTTCCCTCCTGGCCCATCTTGAAGAGAGGGCATCTAGCACAAGAAGGGCGCAGTATACCTGAAGAAAAACAGTAAGGACTTCAGCAAAGAGCATAGCAGAACTTCATTACTCTTGACACTTGTCACACTCCCCCAAAAGCAGACGTATATGCCCCTGGTTTTGCAAGGTATGCCTGGTTCTTCATCCATCCATGCTGGAAAGGTTGGAAGTAAGAGAGTCATTAGAAGAGATATTTGTTGCGGCCTGGTAAGAGGAGAAGCACCCCTCAACAGCCTGGCAGGAGGGGGTAGGGTCACATTGCAGAATTTATTTCCCTCTTCCCAGATCCTGTGTGCAAGACCAAGCGTCTGATGTGAAGATGTCGATACCCTCCCTCATCAGACAAGAAGGTAGTCTAGACCACTGTGGGAAAGGTAGATGGGCCTGCAGCTGAGTGTGAGCAGAGACAAAAGGACTGTGTGAATGTGTTGGGGAAAATACCACAATTCTCTTGTTACTGTTTTTGCCTGGTTGTTCTTTTGCCAGGGCAGGCAAATAAAACTTACAGGTGACATTACTGCATAAAAACTTCGTTTTGTCACCTCCACTTGTTGCTGACAAGGAAGAGGAATTTTGGCTTAGAAGAGCACAGTGGAAGCCCAGAACCCCAAGGAACATGCCATTAAGACAAGTTATTTTAACCCTTTTGTTGATCTGTTACATTCATCTCAGAGTGAGCTCAAATTTTAATTACACCATGTAAGAACCAGTCCAACTTTAACTGTAAGGTTTCCAAATTACAATATTTGATTAAAGCTATGTGGGACAACATGTGGTTGTCACTGTGGGAGAACACCAGGTTTGAGACCATCTAAGGCACCTGAAGGTGCACAAGTCCATGGGACCCGAGGAGATCCATCCACGGGTCCTGCAGGAACTGGTGGATGAAGTTGCTAAGCCACTATCCATCATATTTGAGAAGTCGTGGCAGTCCGGTGAAGTTCCCACTGACTGGAAAAGGGGAAAGATAACCCCCATTTTTAAAAAGGGAAAAAAGGAAGACCCGGGGAACTACAGGCCAGGCAGTCTCACCTCTGTGCCTGGGAAGATCATGGAACAGATCCTCCTGGAAGCTATGCTAAGGCACATGGAGGACAGGGAGGTGATTCGAGACAGCCAGCATGGCTTCACCAAGGGCAAGTCCTGCCTGAC
>NW_008796114.1:1741913-1744252 GCF_000699145.1 Aptenodytes forsteri
TCCATCCCTGGAAACATTCAAGGTCAGGTTGGACGGGGCTCTGATCTAGTTGAAGATGTCCCTGCCCACGGCAGGGGGGTTGGACTAGATGACCTTTAGAGGTCCCTTCCAACCCAAACTATTCTATGATTCTATGATTCTATGGCACAGCTGGTTAAAAGGAAAAAAAAAAAAAGAATTTGAAAACACAAATCCTTGTGGCCACAATTTTGGAAACCACATTCTAGCCCTGGACCCAGGGGAGTTGCTCACTGCTTCTGAAAAAACAGGTCCCTTCCTCAGGCTGCTGACTGTGGTGTCTAGGCTTAATTTAGGGTACAGAATTGAGACCTGTGGCCTCCTGAGTCTAAATGCACAAACGGAGATGGGCACTAGATGGCGGAAAGGGCTAAAAAAAGTGCTTCGGTTATGGCCCACACTTCCAAAAATTTCAGTAGCCAAACAGTTTTAGTGCTAGTGAATCATTCCTACAGGCCAAAACCAGTACAGTAGCCCCTGAACTGAAGCTGACAGCACTGAAAGCATAGAAGTGGTTAATGAATGAAATGATAGTGATACAGGATACAAACCGAAGACTGGGCAGGAACACACACGACCTGAGAAACAGAAAGTCACCGCTGGCTGTCTTGTTTGGAGAACAATATTCACTGGCTATGCATACCATAGATAATGTTGAAATTTGGGTGTTTTTCATTCTTCGGGTGGTTTTCATTCTTTAGGTGTTTTTCGTTCTTTACATCTACTTAAAAGGAATTTGTACCCTGGCACACGATGAGGCTCCAACAGCTGCCATAACTTTATAGCAACAGACCAACCGTGCTCAACTTGCCGGGGAACCCCCATCCACCCTCATGGCACACGTACCCAGAGCTCTAAGCCTCAAGCTCCACACGCTGTGTGAGAGCCGCTGCTGCAGCCTATTCTAGTGACACACACACGCTAGATGGAAGGGAAGTTCAGTAAAAAAGGACCCCCTTCGTGAAGGTGATTTGCAAGCAAACCTTTTTTCCCATGCACGGAGGAGGGTGTATGTTCTCATCCTGCCAAGTCCAGGAGAAGAGGAAGTTTGCTCAGACACCTGTCCAAAAGCCTGTCTGTGTGTCACACGAGACGCTGCCGATGAAGACAAATTGGGTAACATCCTTCTGTTGAAAGCTCAAGCCTGAGAACCTCCACTGGCACGTCCCACCAGAAGTTGCCCACGTGAATGGCTGCCCCATCCCAGCCCCCCATGGCTCAAAAACCTACTGGAAAGCATGTGCCAATGTAGTGTTTCCTGAACCATGCGGTAGAGAAGCAACAGCAGTGGGGACAGAAGCAAAGAGTGTATCAACTCTTGTGGTGGGATTTCCATAGGCAAACTCGGCTGATGGGCAGGGAACTACCCCAGTGAAGAGCCCGATCCTTCACCCCCAGTCTGCTCACAAACCCAGCAGAGCTCTGCCTGCCCAAAGCCCCAGCAGAGCATTTATTTGCTCTCCACAGAGGAGAGAGATGATACCAGGAGAAAGAAATCCTTCTTCCCCATTCTGTTTCATGCTTCTCACCACGTCCTCCCTACCGGTGCAGGAGGTCCATTCAGTATGCAATACCCGCTGCTGTTAAATTTAAGGTTATATTTACCAAATTTACCAAGGGATGCTGGGAGGTGGGGGGAGGAAGGTAGGTTTTTGTTGTTGTTTTTCCAAGGAATCTGGATGTTTAAGTTGGGGGGAAATTTAGCTAAAGACCTGAACATTCAGACTTAAGTCTCACCAGGGGGTTTCTCAAAGGCAGCATAATTCACCACAGCCTTCGGTTTGCTGGCTGAGGAACAGCAAAATCAGCCCGGGAGAGGGAACGATGAACACGGTGAACGAGGGAGTCCCGGAGATGGAAACGTTCCACGCTGCTAAAGCAAACATGTCACGTAAGTGACGGCTGCTGGAAAACGTGACACACTGGAAAAGAAAAAAGCTGCAGCTCAGGACAGCCCTGTCCTCACGCAGGCCTCTCACAGAGCTGTCACCCGCCGAGGACCGGCTGCAGACCTTCTGTGGATCATTCTGCAGGCAGCTTTTATTGCGACTCTTGCTTTTAGCTTTTTAATCGGCTAGCAGACCGCGGGACGGGAAGCTTTCTGCCAAGCCGGGAGAGAGCTGGTCCCACCGTGCTGTACTAAAATTTCCCCGGCCTAGGCGCGTCCCTGGGGCGATCGCTGCCTCCGCGGCGCTGGCGGGGGCTGGGCGCTCCCGCCTGCCGCCTCACAGCTCGGAAGACCTGAAGGCAGGTTCGAGTCTCCGCGTTGGGCCCAGGCCCGGGCCCAGCGCCGCCCCCGCCCGGCCCCGGTCCCGCCCCGC
>NW_008796114.1:1744711-1776996 GCF_000699145.1 Aptenodytes forsteri
CCGTCCCGGTGCAGGGGCCGGCTGGGGGCCCAGGTGTTTGGCCACTGCTCCACACAGCTGAAGGCGGAGACGCCTTTCCTCCCCCCTCAGTTCGAAAGCGGGAAGACTGGCAACCTGCGGGAATGCAGTGAGCAGTGACTGGCTCTCTGGAGCCCTCCCTGTGCCTGCTTGGCCTTGCGTCGTTTTATTGACTCCAGGCAGAGCAGGTTCAGGATTTTAAGAGGACATTTTAGAGGGATTTAGAGAGGAGCCGTAGACAGCGTTGAGTGCTCAGGGACGGCCACAGTGTTTCCAGCTCCGTTCCTGGCCGTGCAGGTGATGTGTTACCTACCAGCGTCAGCGCAGAGCCGCCGGGCAGCCAGTGTACGTCCCAGCTCTAAAACGTCCATTTTCTTGAGCTTGCGGAAGGAGCTCAGGAGGTTCTTACTAAGTCTAAATCTTGTAGCCACTTTTTTTTTTTTGTTGGAGGAGTAAGTAAGAAAACTTCTCTGCTGCTTCTGCTACTCCCCAAAGCAGAATTCAACTCTAACCACTGCCAGCTCCAAATCCTGATACTGTTTACAGTAACTTAAATTACTGCCCATGTTAACGGAGCAGATGCTTTTTGCTCTAAAAATGCCAATGTACAACTAAGTTCTTCTTTCAAAGCATGCAGTCTTGTTTCAGTTATGGGAACTCAAGTTCCTTCTGCTTTTTGGTTTTATCAGCTACGGTGTGTCAAGCCAGTGAAGAAAGATGAAGGACAAGCTCCAGCTTCTTAAACTCTTTGTCATTGTCCGGATTTGTTCCCCAGGCTGCAGCAGTTTCTAAACACGTACAGAGCACCCAAAGGCACAACAGTCATTGGAATTAAAGTTTAGCTTGTAGAATCTGATGATTTTGCATTTTAAAAAAAAAAAAAAAAAGAGATGTGCATCTCCTCAGCACTAACCAGAGTTTGCAGTAATGAGTACATTACTGAGAATTGCTGAGAGTCACAATTATTGTTTTGACCTGAAAAGGCCTATGTGTCGTGTTAAAGATAATGTGAGTATGCAGTTAACGTTGCACATGGACTGAAAACTAGATTTGTTTAAAATCCTGAATTTCCATTCTGTGGCAGGCTGCAGTGGTTTGGTAGTCCAAATATAAGATGAAGAGTAAAAACAAAACCCATTCAGATTCAGATGTGAATGGAATTAACCAAAAATCTGGCATTTTCATTTAAATCACCTAAGTATTTCAAAGTTTGTCCAGCTTGTTTTGACTGCCAGCTTAAATTACTTTATTTAATGAAATATACATGGGAAAACCCAAAACTGAAATTTGCCCATGCAGTCATATCCGTATCTGGATACAGACTGTGAAGGAAACACTAGTTTTCTTAAATCAGGGTGGACTTCCAAAATTATTTTGTTTGCTTAAAATCAGATCTTTGTGGAGATTTGTTAGAGCCTGCCAGTTCGCTTGCCAGAAATACATTTCCTGTTCCTGCCTTTCCAGTTCCTGCCTCCATTGTATCGTTTCGTAAGAATCACGGTGATGGCCAAACATCGGTCAGATTCGTGGGCCTGGCAAGTACTGCTGCTTGCCCGGAGTGGGTACAGTGTGAGACAGAGCAGGACAGCCTCCCTCCGACAGCGTCTCTGGCTTAGCAGTCCCATAGGAACTGTCTCTCCGTGGCAAGGATTTCCACCCAGGCCCGTTCAGCCCTTGGCTTCTCACTGGCAGCTGTGGCTAGTCAGGGTGATTTTGAACCATCTGCTTTTTAGTAACTGCTCTGGGAGTAAGCAAACAGGCCATGCAGAACAGTGAAGAGCCTTCAGGGCGTGGTAATTTTCAGCCCTGTGATTGAATCACAGATTGTTTGGGTGGGAAGGGACTGTACCTCCTGCCGAGCACAGGATCAGCAGCCCCAGGCTGCTCGGGGCTTTGTCCAGTCAGGTCTTGAAAACCTCTGAGTATGGAAACTGCACAATTTCTCTGGGCAGCCTGCTGTACTGCCGGAGTGTCCTCAGGGGAAAAGTTTTTCCTTATACCCAGTCTGAACCTCCAAATTCAATTTATGACCACTGGGTCTCATTCTTCTGCCCCTCGGTAAAGAGTCTGGCTTCTTGTAAGTACTGGAAAGCTTTCCTCAAAGCCTTCTCTTCTCCATGCTGAGCAAGCTCATTTTCTTCCTCTCCTCACAGCATGAGTGCTCCAGCCATCTGACCTCATCGTGGCCCTCCACTGAGCTCGCTATAGTTTATTGACATCTTTCTTGTACTGGGGCCCCAGAACTGGACACGGTATTCCAAATGTGCTCTAACAAGTGCCAAGTAAGGGGCAATAATCGCTTGCCTCTCTCTTCTGGCTAGGCTCCTGCTGATGTAGCCCAGTATGCTGTTACCTTCATTACCACCAGGGCACAGTGCTGGCTCTTGTTTAGTGCACTGTCCACCAGGACCCCAGATCTAGATGGTCATCATGAACTAGCAGGGTGGGCTGATACCAGCTCTTTCAGAGAGTATTTCTCTCTGGGCTCTCCCTCTCCATACTGAATCAGGATGCCCATTTGTCACATGCTGTGGTGAGTCACTGCCACAATAACACCCTGACAGGCTTGCAGCCACATGCAACTCTGAGCTGTCTGCAGTCATGGAGCTAGGTGTTCAGCTTTCTGCTAGAAATACAAAATGTGCTGAGCCGGGGCGATCTTGAGACCTAAGAAGCCAACCTGGCACAGGTTTGCTAAAGGAGCACAGGATAGGATAGGGTCAGTTGAGGTACTTACGTCCACCCTCTCCCCTGCTTCTTAAAATTTGTAATGGTGGCTCTAGTGATGGAAACTGAAACCACTTGCTCTGTCCTCTGACTCAGGGGAAGGGGAGGAGGGAGGACTGAATCACTGCGCTTTGTGGGGCTGTGCCTTTTCTTGCATCCTAGAATGCAAAGTTGTTGGGTGCACTTCGATTTCCTTATGGCAAAAAACATACGTAGAAAAGCATCCAAACATCATTATCTTACTTTTGACATATTGTTCATAGCCTGGAAGAAGTGTAGAGTTGTTACCTCTGAGAGAAGATGTGCAGTATGGTCACAGCTCCCAGGGACAGGATGGTCACCAATGAGCTGTCTTGGAAAGGCACCAGAGTTTGGTCCTGCACCTTCTCAGTGCTGGAGAGCTGGGAGAACATACCCTGTTGCAGGAATTGTTTCTGTTCCTACTTCACCTAGAGCACCTGAGCAGTGGCAAACTGGCACTTGTTTTCCCCTAAGGAAGCAGGTGGGATTCAGGCAGGAGAGCAAATGTATTTGTTCCCCTTGAATTTAGGAAGACGGGGAAGTACACCATATAGCTGGAAAGAGAAAATCTACTCACTGCTGGTATTGTTGCAGTGGGAGTGGAGGGAGGGTTACTACATAATGAGCTGAGCCGGGGCGATTTTGAGACCTAAGACCCAAGCTTGCACAGTCCCTAGGATTGCTAAAGGAGCACGGGACAGGATAGGGTAAGGCCAGCAGGAGGTAAGGCCTGGGTAGAACTGCGCTTGCAGCAAGGACTCCAAGACTAATTCATACAGGCCCTTGTAAACAAAGCCTGAAATCTGCTTTCCTGACCAAGAATTTTACCGTATAACCATGATGTTCTAGAGAGCCAAGTATGGGAAGGAAGAGCTGCAACGCCTCCCTCCTGGATATTGGGCAAGTTATTCTGACTTCTTGAGCACTGGTTTTACACTCCAGAAACTGGGATGCTAACTTAAAAGGCTTTATGGTTCAATTATTTTTTGGAAAATGTTTGCAGTTTGAAAAAATTATAGATTCCAGCAGACATGCTGGAAGGACTGTCAAATAAGTGTTGTAAAACCTCAGGCTTGGGTAGTCTGCTTTCAAAGCTTGATTTTTGGATGTCTGTCTGTTCTGTGATGCTGGGTCTGTAATAACTCGTTCTGAATTTGAAAAGGGAGCTAATGCTGAAGACAGACCTTTTTCTTGTTGTAAGAATGATGTACATTAAAAACTTCTCTTTAAAAAGACCTATAGTCTTGTGCATGTAGATACTGAACTACTTCACATTTGTTGTTAGATATACAGGATAGAAAGGGAAGCTGAGACATCAATAGAGGAAATCATTTGTCAAAATAAATCTTCTGGAATACCCACACAGTTCTCTGTTGGAGGCTCCAGACTTGGTGTCAGTCTGTGACAACTGCATCACACCGCTGTCTTGGCTTTGCTGCCTGTCTAGATTTCTGGTCTTGCTTTAACACAAAACTTAACGTTACTCGTTTTAATCTTTTAATAACTTGGAAAAGCAGGAACTCTGTGTCTGGGGATTCAGCAGCAGTGACCTGGAGGGTACTGAGGCACACTGACGGTGTGGGCCTTAAGTCCTAAATACTTGAATCTTGCATCAGTCTTAAATAACCTATTGTTTCCTTAAGGTGAAGCCTCAGCTAGAAGAAAAAGAAGGGAAAACGTTTGATGTCTTCACTGCAGTGGAGTTTAAAACTCAGGTGGTTGCTGGAACGAACTTCTTCATCAAGGTAGAGGACACTGGGCAATGGGATTTTTAATTTTTTTTTTTAAATTAACGTGTATAATATTCGGAATGGTGTTTTTTTCTTTACTTACCTACAGAGGGATGCTTATGATTTGGACTTAATAAGAAAAAAATCTGTGCATTTAAAAAAAAGAAAAATCCACCCCCCCACCTCCCAGCCCATCTCCCTGCCTGTATTAAATGGAGATAAGAGTACTTCTCTGTTTTCATAATGACTTTTACTTTTTAGTTATTTTGTGAAACTTGGTTTTGGGGATAATTGCACATCTGTGATGTTGAGCACTAACATTGCATTAAATGAGGTCCAGATGTGTAAAGATACAGCGAAGTATCAAGCCTGCTCTGACTTGGCCTGTAGTGATGCCACACGCAAAACCAAGCAACTGTGATCAAAGCGTTGAAGTGCTGCTTGTGCCAGATAAGATTAGAGCATTTTGCATGTATTTAATATATTAATCGCTTTACGCAACTCTGATTCCCTACCTGTATACCCCCTATCTCAGGCATAGGGAGGATTAACAAGCATGGAAGGATTAGGTGGTATTTCCACAAAGTCGTGACTCCCGGCCTGGTTTAAAACAAGACCGCTGTTGTTTAAAACAACAACCACTGAGGCGATGGTTGTTCTTACTGCCTCTCTGCTCCTCCATCCTCAAAACAGACAAATCTACACCATCCCTCCTGCTGAAGGCTGCTGGTACTCCATGGAACTCACTGGTTTTCATGCTTTGCAGGTCCATGTTGGCAATGATGAGTTCATGCACCTGCGGGTGTTCAGAAGCCTTCCTCACGACAATAAGCCGCTGAGTCTCCACAGTTACCAGAGCAGCAAGACTAAGCATGACGAACTGGCTTTTTTCTAGCAAGCTTATCTTGTCCGTTTTCCTAATGGTTTCTTATGTGCATTTTCTGTAGGCTGCAAAATGTTGATTCCTGTGCCAACAAAGGAGAAAAGAAAGTGTCTTTTTTTAAACTTAATGCTGGAAAAAATCAATTGCTTTTATGCCATTCCCTTCCTGTGCAATATCTAAATTTTAGAGTCACATGGCTCTCCTTTCACCTCCACTAACGCAAACCCAAGTAGCTGCACTGACTTCAGTGCAACTTAACCGGAATACCGTGGCTGAGTCCTGTTTATGGACTTCCTTGGTCTGGAAATTGAAAGGGGAGTGACGCTCATGTATTTACAGCAAGGAGCAAGAGGAAAACCTGAATCTTTTCTGTGCTGTTTTGCAACTGTGAATATATCTGTAGATTTAAATTGTACTATGTATTTTATTGGCAAAGACCTGAAAAGAGATTTGAGCTGAAGTGATTTTGAAAGTAAGAGAAAGAGGATTGTAGTCTTTTGAAACAAACATTCCCTTGGTAATCATGTTTATCCTCTTGCAGCAGTAGGATATAATGTCCAGTAGAGGGTGTATGAGTTTAAAAAAAAACCAACAACTTGCTTATTTTCTCAGTCCTAAGGAAAAGTCCTGGAAAGGAACTTAAGCTGGACAAGCATTTCTGCATTAATAACAATAAATATTTCTCTTGAATTGAGATGGCATATCGGACTGGTGTTTCACTGCTCTCTTTACTGGTGTTCAATATTGGTTATGTTGCTCAGAGTTTTTTTCCATGAGTGTTTTTCATATTCCAGATAACCTTATCTTTGTTCTAGGTTTTGATTAGAAATACTTTATTTTAATCTGGTGAGGGACAAGAAAGGCTTCTGCAGGTGTATCGGCAGCAAAAGGAACACTGAGGAAAATGTGGGCCCTCTGTGCTTAGTGGAGCAGGGGACCTGCTGACAGAGGACACAGAAATAGCTGAGGCACTCAGTGCTGCCTTTGTCTCTGCCTTTACTGGTAGGACTTGCCTTCAGGAATTCAAGGTCCCTAAGACGAGTGGGAAAGTCTGGAGAAGGAAGATTTCCCCCAGCAGAGCTGGATGAGGTTAGGGGAACACTTAGACAAACTGGACTTAGACAACGTCATGGCACTTGAGGGGATGCACCCATGGATGCTTAGGGAGCTGGCCAGTGCACACTCGGTACCCTTTGGAAGGTCATGGGCATCGGGGGAGGTTCCCGAGGGCTGGAAGAAAGAAAATGTCACTCCTGTGTTCAAGAAGGGCAAGAAGGAGAGTCTGGAGCACTACAGGCTCATCAGCCTCACCTCAGTCCCTGGAAAGGCGATGGAGCCAATAATCCTGGAAGCCATTTCCAAACACATTAAGGACAAGAAGGTGAGTGAAAGTAGTCAGCATGGATTTACAAAGGGGAAATCATCCTTAATCAATATGACTGATAGCCTGCTATGGTGAGATAAATATCTTGGCAGAGGAGAGAAGAGCTGTGGATGTTATTTACCTTGACTTTAGTAAGGCTTTTGACTGTCTTCCCTAACATCCTCATAGACAAACTGATTAAGTATGTGCTAGATAAGCGGACTGCAAACTAGCTGAACTGCTGTGCTCAAAAAGTTCAGCAGCACATAGTCCAGCTAGAGGTCAGTCCCTAGTGGTGTACCCTAGGGGTCAGTACTGGGACCAATACTGTGTAATATCTTCATTAATGACCTGGATGATGGGACTGAGCACACCCTCAGCGGGTTTGCAGATGACACAGAACCGAGGGGAGTGGCTGATACACCGGATGGCCGTGCCGTCACTCAGAGGGATGTCAACAGGCTGGAGAGATGAGCAGACGGGCATCTCACAACTGTGAACAAAGGGAGACGCACAGTCCTGCACCTGGGAAGGAGTAACCTGTACAGGCTGGGCCTGCCTGGCTGGAAAGCAGCTCTGCAGAAAAGGACCTGGGAGTTGTCCCGTTGGACACCTTGCAGCCAAGGTGGACAGGGATACCCATGAGGTCCCTTGGTTGCAGCCAAGGTGGACAGGGATACCCATGGGCTGCATTAGGAAGAGCACTGCCAGCAGACTGAGAGGCTGTTCTCCACACCCCCATCCCCTGCCCCATTCAGCACTGATGAGACCACAGCTGTTCTGGGCTCCCCAGTACAAGGCAGATGCGGATGTACCAGAGCGTGTCCAGCAAAGGGCCACCAAGACAATTAAGTGATTGGAGCATCTGACTTCAAAGGAGAGGCTGAGAAAGCTGGGGTTGTTCAGCCCTGGGAGGACAAAGTGAAGGGGGAGGCAGTAAAGAGCCAGGCTCCTCTCAGTAGTGCTCAGGGCAGTAAAAGGGCAAGAGGCAATAGCCACAAATTGAAATATGTAAATTCCATGTAAATACGGGGGGGGACACACGGACACAACAAAAAAAACAACCCCTTTTTTTCCCTTTAACAATTGCAAGGGTGATCAAACAGAGGAGGCACCATCAATGGAGAGCACCAAAATTCTGACTGCAGATGGTCCTTTGCCACCTGTTTTAGTTGACCTTGCTTTGAGCAGAGGGGTTGGACACTATGATCTCCAGCATACCCTTCCAACTACAACCAGGATGTTTTGTTGTGGTTTTTTTTTTTAATTTGTGTCTTTAAGTATTACTATTTATACCTGCTCAGAAAATTTTGTAGCCAAGCTTGGAAATTTTGATGTTTGCCTTGTGTAATTAATTCGGGAGTTGGACAGGGGTTGCTGCACTCTAAACTGAGGGGAAGCAGCCCACTTCTAGCTGACGCTGCTGCATGGCCTTGGCCACCAATGGAGGAAACAACAAGCAGCTTTGAGAGGAGAGGGCGTGGTGAACTTAGATGTGTGTTACTGGGCTTTTTGTTGCAGGTGTGCTCTGTGTGGGTGTGTAACCAGCATTGCTTAGGAGGAGCATGTTCTGTCTCTTGATTAGTGGGGGGGCTTACATGCTTCTGCTCGTATCAGCCCAGAGAGTCCTCCCCCTGGCCACACACACTCACTCTCTCTCTCCCCCTCTCTTTCTCCATCCCCCCCCCGCCCCAATGGAATAAAGGGAGGGAGTAAGTCTGGCTTACTATAGCACTTCCTGTTTTGCTAAAAGTGGTTTTGGAGACACAGGGTCTTTTTTGGTGCTGGTAACTCCCCACTCTGAAGTGTTTTCATGGTTCAAAAAGCTGAGCATTTTTCCCCAAACGCTACTCTTGTGAGAGGATGTTAGTTAGTGTTGATAATGCCAGACTTGCTGCATCTTAAAAGATTTGTAACGTTAGACTGCAGGATTGCACTCTTGTGGAAACTATATTAAGATGCACAAGGGAAAGACCACTCCCAAAGTCACAGGAGGCCACAGGCTGTCTTCACACTTTGAGGAATTAAAGCATCTGATCCAGGATACTGGCATGCAGAGAAATGGGCAGCTGCCACATTTTTCTAGGCACTATATGCCTGTGACAATTACATACCCATCCTTCACTACACCACCAAAACATGAACACAAGCAAGGCATGGCCCGAAACCCATTTACGCATTTAATGATGTCTTGCACCTGAGCCCCAGCTCCCTGGCAGGTAATGCAAAGGCCCCTACCTGAGCAGCTGCTAACAGGAAAGCATTTTTGTTGTGGATTGGGCTTGCCCTCTACTTTGTCAGCTCAGAGCTCAGCTGAAGACTGCTCTCATTGCACGTGGCTGATGCTACCAAAAAAAAAAGGGAATGAGCTCCACAGGTCTCCAGTAAAGCACACTCTCTAAGTCAGGACGGTCGCTCCCTGCTCCAGCGGCTGAGTGCTGGGATTCAGCTGTCTCAGCTGTGGCAGGGGGCCTGTCCTCCTGCTCCTTCAAGGAGCTCATTCCTGCCCCCCACCCTGCTCCCATACAGTGAAGCTGCACTTAGAGGACAGTTTGGCTTCTCAATTCCCCCGTGCCAGAAATTACCGATCTATCTATCTCCCTCCCACACTGAGGAGTGGCCAATAGCTTGTATTTAACGCACTTAAAGCAAACCCAAGAAGCCACATGCTGAAGTACATAGCCAGTTAAGCCTGAAGTATACTCAGGAGGCCCAACTTGTGTCTTCAGAGGATGCTTAACAGTGTTTTGGAAAGAGGAGCTGAAATGGGTGTGCTCTGTCTTACAGCTATAGTACCTCAGGTGGCAGAAACAGCCTTGAATAGTATTTCAGAGCCTACTCGAGCTTTAGCTAGGCAGCAGACCAAGACATGACACGCAGTAGATTAGATGATTAACAAATAGCTTTCAAAACTTATTTTAATGCATTTATTGACACAGGCAGAATCCACATGCGACTTGCAGAAGTGAGGCACCATTCCTTGTCATCTCTCAGAAGTAGGTCAGAGGATCATCTCTGGTTTTGCCAGTCTGAAAACTGACAAGGCTGGGACCTTGGTTCTCATGAGGAAGGCTCTGAAACACCCTTAAGTGGACATAGTCGGTATCGGAAACTTGGACCTAGAAACCAAAACAGCAGGAAAGTGAGGATCATTGGTTCAAAGCAGGTTCAAACAAAAGGATGCTCTTTACAGACTTGGAAGAATATCTTTGCTCAGGAGCTTAATTTTAGGTGTATCTCCATTTTTACTTCAACAGCTCTTAACCCAAGTCTGGATAGTAACTGGTGGCAGAAACTGTCTACACCTGAAAAGAACTGTAATATAAGCCTTCAGACTCAGGAAAATGAGTAGGACTGCTTGGGTGTGGAAGCACCAGAAGGCACAACGGGAGAAAGGTTTTGATGGCATCCTATTTAGGTCATCAAGATCCCAGCACATCAGCTTACAGCTTCTTGGGACACTCAGGAGAAGACAAGAGACGGTGAGTAAATCTTAATGACTCAGGGGTGGGGCAAGATGCAGAGACAGTGTCAGCTCCTAGAAGGTACAGAAAGATCCATCCAAAACCAGCACATGGTCCTAAGAAGCAATGACAACCTGAAAGCCAGGATCCCTTGTCTTCAGGCTTACTGCAAACACATCAGTGCCTGAACAGACAACTTGACACATCTTGGTGCTTGTGGGAGCGTGACTGGCCGAAATAATTTTTAAAATAAACTCACCTTCTCCTCCAGAAAGTCCCCACATAAAGACTTGCTATGAAGTTGTACATAATTTCATACATGCAGAGCCAAGCACAACAGGTGCTACACTCTCACTGTGTGAGGTATATAGTAGTAACGGAAAGTTTAATGCCTTTAAGGCTCTGCATGAGCCTTAGTTCAAGCTAGGTTTCTGCATGCTTTTTGGTGGCTGCAACATGGCACTATGTTTGTCTTGGTCTGGATTACATCTCAGCTATAAGTCTGTTGGTAAAATATTAGTGATGTGGAAAATTCAGAAGTATAAAAGAATGAATCTTGCAACAGAGCTCATTCCAGTTAATGCTAAAATGAGTAAGTGTTTCCTGTCACTTGTAAGATTGGGTAAGAAGAGACAAATCATCTGTTTTCAGTGTTATAAATGGATTTCTTCCAAGTTCAGTAACACGTCAATCTTCATTTCTGAGTAGTTTGGTCATGAGGCTTAGCATGGACAGCAGACAAGTATTTGACATTGCCTAGGACAGCAAGCAGTAAGATGGCACTAAGGGAAGAAATGCAACTGGGTGTGACTTCTAGCTTTACTGCAGCCTTCCTGTAAATTGTTACTCATCATTACTCAGTACCTTGTCCACAAAGTGAAAGCACATCTCACAGGAGCAAGGGAAGGATAAACATCATTCGTGTAAGCGAGACTCAGACTAGCCATATGACAATAGGTAGTCTGTCAGTACAATCCCCTGGTGCCCACAGAGCAGAAATAACCGTTAAGAGTTATTTTAAGGAAGGACACCTGGGAAAGAAGGCGGCTTGGCAGTGTCTGTCCTTCCTAGGATCAACTAAATACGAAAAGCGTGGAGCAAATGCTCATAATGTGTCTCTGCAGAATTACTATCCCCCAAACCCTACCTGCCAATTTCTTTAGTAAAAAGATTCCGACCCTTGTCAAGGGAGCATATCCTACCGGGCATACGTCTGCACACATATGGGGTTAAGATACAGCAGCCACATGCAATGTTTGCTCTACTTCCAGAAAGCCAGCCTGCCGCTACGCAATGCTTTCCAGCCTTCACTTGCAAAATATGCTCAGCAATTGCTTATGTGTTACTTCACAGAAAGCTGCTCAAATCCATGGGTAAGGTTTTCTAGTAGAGGATGAATGGTGCTATCAGAGGGCTCCAAATTAAGCATTACCCGTTTTTCCTCCGCAACAGAAAGGGGGTTCTGAAAATACAGAAAGAACTAGCAGGCAGGCTGTACCTCTGCAGCTCATGACATAGAACCAAAACATCAACACACATGCTTGCATGCAAAACTAGTCAGCAGAGTATGAGATGCTTGCATTAAGTTTTTTTAGAATTAAATTAAATTTACTCTAACTCTCCATCAGATCCTCAGGCTGACTTCAAATTCATCATAATAAGCACAACTGGAGGACATAGAGGCAATAGGAAAGCTACTTTGCCTTGAAAGAAAACAGGAGAGCAGAGTTATGACTAGCTCAAATAATTTGAGCTGATAAGGCAATCTATAGTCTCTGAGTGAGATGATCCTAAGAAAGTTATCATTCACATCTGAAGAAGCACAGTGCATGTTTTATAAGTTTTTATATTCCTGTTCTACAGCAGTGCCAAACAGAGGAATTTTATAAGCACCTGGAGATAGTCCCTAACTCTATTAGTCACATCAGATGGTTTTCTACTACATTTTCTTCTCTTTCTTGCTATAAGCCACTATGCAAGTCACCTATATTGTTGAACTACAAAGCACTCCTTCCTATAATATATACAAACCTTAATGAAGTAGTTTATCCCAGCAACCACCTGAGTCTTATATACTATGGCTTTAAAGATGCCGTATGTCCTGTTTTCCCTGCTTTCAAATTGTGGCTTCACCTGTAAAAAGAAAGGGAAGAATAGTTGGCAGATTCATATTTAAGCTTTTCTTTCACATCTACCACTCCAATTTTCATCCTTTCAAACACACACCCTTAACGAAATAAACCCAGAACCCCCAAAATAATTCAATTTACACCAAGACCTCCAGCCCTCTTTCTTAGCATTGCCTCCAGCATTCTTTAAAATCTTGTTAGAATTAGACCGCCTAGTTGATTTCCCCCCACCCCGAAAGCTGTCCAGCTAAACTGTCTCCTGCTCAGCGTAGGGAAACTGCTACCTGCTGCCCTTTTAGTTCTTTGTCAAAGTAGCTATGTACCAAGCCATGCTCCCTAGCAGGGTACACCCCATGTCAACCACACTGTTACACAGTGGTGCAAGTCAGCCCCCCTCGCCTCGAACACCTCTGCCCATGCCAGTCAGCCTGGGAGGCTGCAGACCCCTGTTGTGTTTCACAGCCTCAGAGCTGCACTTGATCTGTTTAATGTTTTTAAGGACTTAAAACAAACAGGGTTATTTCAGAGTATCAAGACAACCACCTGATCGAGTAGTTCCTGAAAGTTATCCTAGTGCTGGTGGAAGCCCTGCAGCTAAAGCTGTAATTTAAACTATATACGCCCTTCAACATCTAGAACCACGCAACATACAAACAACTGTAATAGTTACAGTGGTCCAGGACTAAACTATCTACTTCCATCTCCAAAACTGGAAGTATGACCTTTAAATTGTGAGCCAGAAATCAACCCCAGACCTGCATAAACATCATCGGTCCTTCACTATGTAGTAGCTGCAGGTAATGTCGTTCCAGAAGAAAAAACGCTCTGTGCTGACAGCATTCACACTCACAGCTCAGGTAGATGTGTTTATGCACAGTACCCAGTTTAAGCCCTGTGGATCTTAAAATAGCGCACAGTTCAGATATCTACAGACTTTTCACATACGTATTTAAAAAAAAAAAAAGAAAAGGTATAACAGTTTTTCCTGAAACACACAAAGTGTAGGGCAAGTTTTAAGTTCAGCAGCAATTACAGTGGTACTGTCCTCTTGGAGATGAAATATTTGTATAATTACTAGGCTGAAAGGGCAGGGGAGGAGCGGGGGAGACAGCTGTGAGCAGCAGTGGAAGTCTGCCCAGATGTCTGAGGCATCATGATTTATGTACCAGTGTAACAGTGTTTTACTGTAGTCATTTGCATCTGATGACATGAATTCCCTACAGAAAGGCAACTGCAGCGAATGTAACCCAAAAACTTATTTCTGTCATCTAGAAAGCATAAACAATCTTTTGTAGGCCGGGTCACAGCCTCTCCTCTGCACACGATGCCCATGCCGATGGCCTGACGCAGGGCAGAGGCATTCCAGAAGTCGGGCAGAGGAGCGCAGCACCACTCGGCAGCCTGCTCAGACAGCCCCGGGAGGGGCCAGGAGCATGTCAGCGCTTCTCACCACCCGCCTCTTTCGCAGAAATGCACAGAATTAACTGGCTTTCTCAGCACATCCCCCTACAGCTGGCTACCACTCCCATGGCATTCCTTCCTAGCAGGCAGGTCCCAGAAAGCACCCTAGTAACATCCAGATCAACCATTTCCAGACAGTCAGAAATTATCCAGTGCCTTCAATTTGTCATATTCAGGCTCCCCATAATCTCTTACTCTGCTCTTCTTCTGAGCAGCTTTCAGGGGGCTTCTATTCCTGGGAACCGACTGCTATACTTTCAACTTGGGAGCTGCTAACTCTAGCAAACCAGGGAAACTTCAATTTCCAACCCTCTTCCAGCTGGATGGGTTTGAGGGCTCCTAGGATGCTCCTAAGTGGCAACTTTTGGTACATATTATACCTCTCTCAGAACAAAACAAAACAAAGCCAGTTCTCTCCAGTTTTATGATCTCTCCCAACCTCTGACCACTACGCCCCCCACTTGTTATTTAGGGACAGAGCCTTCAGTAAAATCAGGCAGGCAGACAGCTCCTTACTCCTCAGATAGAAAAGTGTAACATTCCTAAGCGCTTATCTAACAGTTCCTTAAACCAAAAACATTCCTCAGTTTTAGGCAACAGCTGTAAAACAAGGAGACTGATGCAGCTCGCTAAGGATGACTACAGGCAAGGCACAGGTGTAAGTAAATAATTATGTAATCCCAAGAGCAGATAGACCTTGGCCATCCCAAGGTCTGCAGATGCTCTTCACAGCTTCACGAAAATCGTATGAATTGCTCTGCCTCTTAGCAGAGCATAAAATCCCACAGAATTGCATCATGAAAGGGTGACACTGTTATCTGGCTGGAAGCAGAGCAGGATTGCCCCAACATAAGGTTTGTCTCCACAAGAGTATTTTCCTTAGAGGACTATATCAAAGCCTCTGCAGTGGAGCGTAAGCTTTTTCAAAGGAAAAGGACCAGGGAGAGTTCTCTCTCCTGCGCTCAGCACAAGGCAAAAATTTCACCTTGCAGAAAATAAAGAGCAAAAATTTGTTTTCATTTTCCTGAAGTTACTGAGAACAGAAGAACACCAACATTAAGATCAGTCCTCTTCTGGAATCAAACAGAAAATCTGTACATCCACATTTCAGATTCCATATTTGCCCTGTACTTCGTGAGCATTAGCACAGCCTGGAACAAGCGTTCACACATTTTTAAGCGCATGTTTGCTCGCTGACAGTTAAGCACCACGGTTTCATCTCTGATACACACTGCAATAGGGTAGGATCTTCTGATCACCCATAACACAGCCCAGCATTAAAAACACAGCTTGGTATCTGGCAAGCCACACTGGCCTAGCCGTGTTCAAAGGAGGCCCTTAAGGTATTTTACAGACTCATTAGCCAAATTTCACAGCCCCCAGGAGATAGGGGGCTTGAGACATTGCCCTCCCTGTCTTACACACGAGGAAACAAGAACTGCAAATACACAAAGGTGCCACAAGTCCTTGCCTAGGGTCTCCCCTCTAAAGGTAAAAGGGAATTTCTGATCTCCACAAGTGCTGCTCCTTCAACTACTTGTGCCAGCATAGGAGGAACAGTGATACTGCTCCTGAGTGACCCACAAACAATTTTAGATAATCCTTTTCCCTTTCGGTTCTGCAGTAAATTATCTCCCCTCTGACTAACCTGTTATCACATACTCTAGCCCTTCCCCATGTACACATGCCCAACTCTGGCAACCCCAGCTGTGACTGACCAATAAAGCCCTACAATGGAAGAAGGCTCAGAGGAGCTGGGCAAGGGCGATGTGCCTACGAAACTCAGAAAATAATGCAGGGCATGACTGACCACAGCTTTTGCAAAGAAGCTGACTTTATCTCAACACAAAGGGGACCAGAGGGTGTTTGTTTTAGATAAACAGTTACGTCAGTTGAGTGGATCAACTGGTGGTGTAACTCCCTGCATTCATTAAAAGAATGCGAACGCTTCCCTGAGTTAGCCAGACCAGCACGGGGGAGTGAATACGTGGCTCTGCCCAACACAGAGTATAAAAACTAAACCACGAACAAAAGAATTTCAAAGAGAGCAGCAGGCTTGAGCTGGCTTCAACCCACGTACTCCCTCCTGGTGACTGAGAATGCCCAGCGTCAGGACAGTGAGCATATTATAGAGACCAGTAATGGAAATCCTATTGGTATATGGTGATTGAGCTGTGTATTGCAATTGCTGTGTTTTGCTAAAAGTAACTTACATCTGTATTGTGTTACCAGTATATTTGTATCACTCTGCTAAATCAGAAACCTCATGTAACATAAATATCTTCAAATAAGTAAATCTGATATTAAACATTATACCCTCCACATGTGGAATATCTAAAAGAACCTGGTCAGGGTACTGGACTCTTGACACCAGCCTACACAGCCTATATACAGATCTCTCCTGGTGGCTCTGCCCCTCTGCATGCACAGCCCAGCTCACCTTCGTCTGATTTCATCATTGCCTGGTCTTAGCCTGCAAGCTCGCAGGAGATGTGGAATGGTGCCGGTGCAAACTCTGTCCTCTGTGGCACAGCAAAGGAGGGAGCTCGGAGCCCTGCACACACAGGATTGTGCAGCAGTATTGGCCAACATGTTCAGCCCACTACTTCCTATTTTTGTTTCCTCAAGGAGGGCATAAGTTATGCTTTGTGCAGTTGCCAAAGGGGGAAGAGCTCATCTCTCAGAGCTGGGAGGGTGAAGAGGATTGGTTGGGTGGGTGGGAACATGAGATGGGAGACACAAAAGGAGCTTTCCCATGCCATGTTGTTCCCCTCCCGCTCCTCAGGATGCACTTTATACTCTTTTAAGAGTTGCTGTACTGCAGGGCGTTAGAGGATCTGCAGCGGTATTGTTCACACAGCTGCTTCCAGGACAGGACTGCTGCCTGCAATCAACCACCATGGCAACTGGACTCACCCTGCCTGCCTTGTGCCAAGCTCACATTGCCCCGCTGGCTCACCAGTAGCCCCTGCATCACAGCTGTGACTTTAGAAAACACTAGATGCCAGCAGAGAACATGCCTTTATCCATAGCCTTGTCCTGTATATATCTTTTTTTAGTGCATACTACCACATGGTTTGTCCTAGCCATGTCCTTCAGTAAGGAATTAATTCTACCAGGTACAATCTTCTCCCTTCAAATACACCACCTTTAATTTCAAAAAAGCAACCTCAGTGCTGGCATAGTACAGCTAGTCTTTGAATTACATGCAAACACTACCTGAAGGTAGCCAGTACTATACCTGGCTATAGACAAGGATGAGACAGAGAAGTGGTTTGTCTCGGTCTTGCCGGTACACTGCCTATGCAGAATGCTGAGAAAATACTTACTGGCAATCAAGGGGATTCCCATTTTCAGCACTAGCTTCTTCAGTTCAAACACTGGTTCAGTATCACCACCTGGCCTCCCAGCCTTTGCCCAAGCTTCAAGACTCAGCCCTTTGCACAGAGACTGCATCTTTAGATAGGTTGCAACTCACCTCGTTAACAATATGCTGGACTTCTGGAGTAGCAGACTTGGTCTCAGATAAGCCCCCAGGCATCATAGTGGCAGGTAACTTCTCTGAAACGATGAGTGGTTCTGAAGAGGGAAGTTCAGCACAGTCTGAGCAGAGTCACCAGGCTTCTCATATATATACATATACACATACACGTGTCATAGAATCATATGACTTGCAACATATGGAGCCTACCATTACTGAACTGGAGAAGAGAAATGGGGAAAACAGGGGAAAAACGGGGAAAAAAAGAAGTGTAAAGCACTGATGATAATAATAGTAAATTTAAAAAGCACTTTAAAATCTTAAGTGTATATAGTCTCCACATCAATAAAAAAAGCAAACAAGAGCCTCCAGACACCCACATCTTAAGACAGTTGGTTTGGGCTGAAACTAGAACCTGTTGCCTCTCCACCCATGTGCAGATGACTAGCCTGTGCACTTAGGAAATGGATCAAAGTCACACCCAATATTTCCCAACACCATTCAAGATCAGAAGAAAGCATGCAGTAATTTCCTTGGTGCAGGTCCCGTTCAACTTGAAATTGTATTGTCTCAATATCCTTCCAAGTGGGAAACAGAAGCAAACTGCATTTTACTTTCAGTGACTTTACTTCCCTCTGCCTGACCAGAAAGGTGCCAAGGTAAACACCAAAACCAGAAGGGGGAAAAAATTAAATCCTAGGTTCGGGTAAGTACTGCAAATAAGTTATTTCTGCTTCTTTCCTATCAAACGTATAGGTGCATTCAGGCAAGCATAACAACAACTGAATATGCGGTACCATTTACATTTTTATTGAAACTCTAGTGCCAATTTCCTGGAAGACAAAGTATGATCCCTCTCACTACAGTAGTTGTGTGTGCACAATAGCTGCTCTAATTTCAAGATACTTGTATTTCACACACTGCTGAAATATGTAACGTGCAGAATATACAGTCAGAAGTATTCATTCTGCAGTTACAGCCACAGACACATGACATAGTCATATTCATGACTATGTATGAATGTACAAAGGTCAAAACACATGGAACCTACTGAGAAAGGCAACTGTTAGCAGCCCTACCTGGTAAGGGAGAGCTAACACTTCAAGATCAGAGAAAAACTACTTCCCTTCGGTATTCCTGCCATCCCCCTCTCCAGCAAATGGGAAGAATGTTGTTCCAGAGCGAGGACCAGAGAAGTAGCAACAGACCAGACAATTTTTAGTCCCTAGGGGTGAGTACATGGGAGGGTGAAATGAGAATATGTGCTGCACACAGGCAATGGGCATTTCTGCTGGAATCAGCATTAGGGAATTTGCTAGAAACAAGTCTGTTCATGGCCACAGCAATGGTGACTGTGTAGCACAGACTTACTAGTGTCCTAAGCAACCTGCTGACCCTCCTCACATACGATGAGTGATGCAACAGACTGTAAACAAGTACTTCATATCTAACTTCAAGGCCTGTTTTTGGGACAAAGGACCTAAGATTGAGAAACTGGGTCGGTAAGGGCCCTAAATTCAACAGTATATAGATCAAGGTTAGAGCATGTTACCGATAAGGATGTTGCAGAATTTCCCAAACTTGAGCAGCAGTGTTATGGGAGTGGTGAAAGGCATTTGAGGAAGAACAGTTGTCCTGAGACAACATCTTTCTGAAGAGAAAAATGTTCCCAGTTCTTGGGAATAAAGGGAATGGGAGGTGTTAAAGCTGGAAGTCTGCCATTTTCTCCAAATTCACCACTCCAGATGAGGAGTTCCTCACAGCCTGATTTGTGGAGTTAATGACAATTCAAGCTGATAAGCTCAAACTCCACCTTTTGCACAAGACCCTGCTGATTCACTCAAATGCTGATCATCTTCCACCACGTTACTACCATGCATCTTATTCACACAGCAGGACAGATGAGCTAACTAGCTAGAAGAGCCAGCTCACCTTACTGAGGCCAGAAGCCCCAGAATGTGTCCAACAACATGCAGTGCCAGTGCTAAACCAGGACATTTTATAAACTTCTCCACTCACCGGGATGCAGATCTCACTAACTCCCTTGGAAAGGGATGCTGATAAGATCCCCAAGGCAGCACCACCCCCCTGGAGAACCCTTGATTCTGGTTAGTAAGAAATACACTGAGCACAAAGACTAGGAGGGTTAATTTATAATCTTGGGAGAACTCTAGGTGTGAAACTAAAGATGTTAATATTGTGTGGAAATCATTCATTAGACTCCATATTTCTGGGTTTGCTGGTTTTTTGACTTCAAAGCATAAGAACTCTTTTTTTCCCCCAGAATGCAGAGTTGTGCAGAAGGGAAGGAAAATCAACACTAACTGTAAGCAAGCTGACGCTAAAGTTTACATAGGCAAATCAGTCTTGTTTTCTTTCCGTGGGAGTGCTAATGGCCATCCCAAAATCCAGTGATATTTCTAAGATTGGGATGCAGTACTCATCCTGCACACATAGTTCACGAAGTCACTTTGAAATGATGACGTTTCACAGACTTGCTATCAAAGACGATCAGTGGCAACAGACAATCCTAGGCAACCCTCATCCACACCTCTCTCTACTAAGCTTGGATGTAATGAAACAGCATTTGGAACATTGCCTTGAAAACAACAGCCGTCCCCATTGCATCTCTTGCACAACATCAGCAAGCTCGTGAGTGTCTCCACTTTAGTACTGGAGACGTGTTTGATATTACATACCATTCCAGCCTATGCTCACCATTTGCACAGATGGCAATTTCTTTTCACGTAACTGTACTGCTGTTAACTTGGGGAATCTGTGCTGGGAGAACAGCACTAGTATTCTTTACAGTTTTAAAGCTGAGAAACATCTTGCACTATGTACTATTCCAATAATGAAGAAACAAATCTTTACAGCTTGCAGGCCACTACTCTCTGGTCCTGCATAAGCAATTTTAAGAAGTAGAAGCTATAGTCAATAAAAACACCAGTACAGTAACAAAACAAAGCAAACACACACAACCCCAGACCCCAGGGTTATGTATTTATGAGTTATTTTTAAACCAGAAATTAAGCCACCTCTGTAAAAATGATTGTGAAAGCTAAGTCAGTAGGTCAGTCTTCTGGTTTCGCCGTGACAAGACACGTAATTGTGACTGGATGAAATGACACATGGTCTGCACTAAATTTTAAGAGCTGCCAAAGGAAAGCAGCCCTCCATCTACCAATTGAGGATCTACTTGTCATCGTCACAGTAACAACAGCCTTGACTTTCAACGTGCTGGTCTGCAAAGAAGGTTCCCCTCCTGCTCCCCACCCTGATTTCAAAAGATTTCTGACATTGTACATCAACTAGGATTAATAGAAACCTGAACTTTAGCAGCACAAAGTTATCATATCCCTGCCTACGCTGAGCCTATGGTACCAGTACAGAGCCTCTTCCCCTCAGCCTGCTTCAAGACAACCAAATTCTATCCTTAAAAAATTTCTGTAAAGAGATTACCTATTTCATCAGTCTTGAGTGCCTACAGGCTGCAGAAGACAACAGCAATGAGTGTCAGAAAAAAACACCTCTTTCTATTTCACAGAAGGACATAAGAAGCACACACTTGAGAGGGCTTTCCAAGGAACTGGGATCTGCCCACCTATATTCACCATTTCCAAGCAATGGGAAAGCCCCAGTAGAGGGGGAAGCCACCTGCAGGAGATCTAGACTCTGGGCAGGGGCATCAGCTGTGCTTTTTGTTCAAGTGCCTTTACTTGCAGAAATAAAGTTAGAACCAGGAAAAGGATGAAATCCTAGTATTTGTGGGGTCCATTATTTGATTCACATATGACATCAAGCAGGCAAGTAATTTTGTGACTACCTTGATGGTAAAGTTGAAGCAGGATTCAACTGCAGACTAGGCATGATCCTAGAATGGACAGAGCTCGCTAGACACAGAGATTTTACCTGCCTTTATTTAGTATGGTCCACAGCTCATACCAATGCCATTTACATACCATCACAAAACATCCCGCTTCACAGGCAGATCTGAAGTACTCAAAAAATAGCAAAGCCTTTTTCTCCTTCCCCATGCCCCAAAGCATGGCATGCAATTCCAGTTACTCACCTTAACGTTCCACTAAGTTCAACAGCAAGATTCAAACAGCCTCTGATCCATGTGATTTGCCATGTACTGTAAGAGATATCCCTCTGTGCTCAGAGCAAACTAAATAGAGTAATTCAACTTCTTAGTGCAACCCTTTGCATATAAGCTGCAAACACCTGAAGAAGGGATGTTTGGGACTTAGAAGTCTTCTTATGGTGTCAGCAGTTTTTCATATACAGGTTTGTATAGATCTACTTGTTTGGCCTTATATTCAAATGAAAAATAGTGCTATGTTGGGGTTGGGTTTTGGTTTTTTTTAACATAGTTTTCTCACAACAAATGCTAAGCTGGGCTACTGCAAAAAAAAAAAAATCTGCACATGTATCACATCCATTTCACAGGTCATTTTTCACAGCATCTGCTTAAGTGAAGAAGTTTTCCCACAACAGCTGAGCAAACATCTGGATGGATAGAGGAGGACAGTGATTAACTCTCATTACAATCTCTAATTACTACAGAAGTACAATAGAAGCTTAAATTTCAAGAGTATTGATGCCAACTCTATACACGCTGGCAGAAGTTTCTATCATACAGCTGGCTTAAAAGGAGAATTTGTCCCCGCAGTTGTAGACCCAAGCCCTGGAGAGAACAAATATTTTAGACACCTATACTAGAGGTCAGTATTAGAGCACCAACTTTGAAATCAAAACTGTTCTCAACATCTCATTAGTGGACCATCTCCTGTGGAAATTAGGTTACTGGCAATTCAGCCCACAGTTCCGAGCAGTATTTGATTTCCACTTTGAGATAAACAATTATAAGAATTTAACAGTTGAAGAACAAACATGCTTTCTGCTTTCAGAGTTGCAGAAAAACAATGGGAATACTTCAAAAGCGAGACGAGCGCTCCAACTGGAGTAAAGTTCTGCTTAGAGCAGTTGCAGTACCTTGGGAAAAAAGGAAAAATATGACGTTTGAACATTAGGATTTACATCCTCAAAGACTTAAAATACATTTCTGCCTCATTTTCAGAGAAAAGTGAGACTAAATGACTCTGCTGCCTAAAAATAAAGGCCACCAAGTAGTTCAAGTCTCTACTGGACAAACAACTATAAAACAGATGATGCTGCACAGATTTTTGCCAGCTTTCAGCAACACAGGTACATTCTTCCATTTACCTCCCACCCCCCATATATGCACAACTTTTAAGGATGTGAGAATATATAGTCATTTCAGTGCTGTAACTGAAAGTGTTTGCAAGATGGGGCCTGTATTTTTAAGGCTCTGTTCAAGTTCAATGGTTCTTAAAGATTTATCGCTAAGTAATAAAAACAGCTGGCAACTAAGCAGACCTTGTCATTTGACTGTCAGCCAATTAAAGCTAGTAAAAAATAAAGGTATAATTACAGCAATTCTGATTTCCTCATACTTATCTGCTTTTAAATGCTGTGTTACTGCAGGGGTGACGCGTTTAAAGCTTTCTGAATACAACACTATGGCCAGAATCAACAGGATCAGGTATGCACAGCTATTTTCTCAGTTCAAATGCAATTCACCTATAGAATTAGTTTTAAAGGTTCAGAAGGAGGGACAAAATAGGGTCACCGGATAGTTAACTGTCTCATTCCCGAATGAGATATATCTTCATCTCCAACCCAAAGTGGTTTTAATTGACACCACGTTTCCTATTTAAAGAAAAAATCCAGAACGCGGTAACACAGACCAAAGGACAGTATGCAACAGATGCTGCCTGTGAGCACTGTGGGAACAACGGCAAACCTGTATCCACATGCAACTCTGAACCAATGCTGCTAGCGTTGAGTAGCAATGCTACCAGAACAATGCTGGTAGCTTCTTACTTTCAGGGATGCTGAACCTACACTTGCTGATCATTCTGCAGTTTTTATTTCCTTTCAGATTGTAGTAGATTATTCGCACAAACACACCATGTTCCCTGATAGTTTGGCAAGCATCAGTTCAGGGAGAGCCCTGTCCTCCCTGCTCAGAGCTGGTTTTTACCGTTTTTTCCCCTCTAGGACTACTGAAGCTGTAGAAGTTCAAGGAAGATGCCAGTTTCACATTCCATTTGAAAATTATTTTAATACTATAAAACTCATTTGTTCACATATTTTGTACAAAAGATGAGTTGTTTTCTCTTAATTACAGGAAAATCATTTCAACCTTGAGATTTCAGCTAAGTAGGTCCAAAACAAAACAAGACTGGGTTCTACTGGTTCTGGAGGGTCCCAATACAGCTCACCCAAGGTCTCTTTCCAGTTTGGCTCTCATGGTTATGGACCACCTTGATGGAAAATACCCCACATCATTGACTCTTCGGAGGCTTGTAGTGAATTCGGCAACGCTCATTAAATACCTGAGACACCAAAACAGAAGAGCAAAAGCGAATCAGCCCTCATCCAGGAGATGATCAGAACTTCAGAGCTAGTTCAGGCAACTATCTCTTCACGTAGCACCCATCTCAAGCTGCCCAGCCCTGCTGTACCAATAAATGGTACTTACCAAGGCATCTGTCTCCATTCACTTTCTCTCCTGGCTTTAGTGAATCCAAAGTTTGCAGCCTGATGCTGGGGGACTGCACAGCACTAAAAGTGTTCTCCCTCAGATAAGGCAGGCTTATAATCCTGGTAGTCTGTTATCCTCAAAGATGATGCTGCTGCCTTTTTTTTTTTTTTTTTTTTTTTTTTTTTTTTTTTTAAGAAGGAGGGAAATTATCAGTGGAAGGCTCCTGACCGGCTGTGTTCTGTTAAGTTCAATCTGGCATTCAACTTTGGACACTGTATTCTTCTCTTTCCTGAACAAATGCATTTTACATTGCATTCAACTTGGACACTGTATTCTTCTCTTTCCTGAACAAATGCATTTTACATTGTTGTGACAGCTAAAAAGAGGTGCAAGGGCTCTTGGAAGCCACGTTCACACTTTTAGTTATCTGACCGCAGGTGCTGATGCTTCCAACCCTCCTATTGCAAAGGGCACACTGCTCTCACCTCACTCACCTCTGGCACCTTCTCTGGCTAAAATTTAGCACACAGAACTAGAGACTGATGATCACGTTCATTTACCTTGAACTGCAGGCCTTGTCAAGCAGACTGCTTACCCTAAGGAGGGCCAATAAATGTTACTATTTAAAGTATGGCAGTCTGAATCAAAAGCACAACACATAGGCTCACACCAAAGTTACAGGTGCTCTTTACAAGCGATTTAATTATTTATCGTTTTGGCGCCAAACTTTGTCCAGCTTGTGTCCTGGAAAGCAACACGAGCACCACCTAGCACCAAGTTGAGGCACTCGTGGTTATTAGTTCCCCCACCAGCACTCCTGCAAGAGCACGTTTTGCCAAGCTGTCCAGAGACTTTTCAGATCCAAATGCCTGTGATCTTCAGGATGTTAAATTTCGTGAACTCCCCCATTGGCTTCACGTGCAAAGTGAGTGGTCTTGTAATTTTGGGGAAGTTACGCATCGCTTTATATAAACACGTTATTTTAAACTGTATCTTCCTAGAATCTTCTACTTCTACAGCTGATCTCCTTATTCAGAGCTCAGAACCTCTGGCAACTTCAGCAAAAGTGATGTTTGCAGCATGCATTAGTTTTAGCATTTATTCTTAACAATTTTTGAGTCATTTTCAACTTATTTTCAGATCTAATTTACTTTAAGAAACAGACACCTATTAGAAACTGCTTCATATTGCAGAAAACAAAAGTTGTGATACAGTTTCTTTCACATGCACACAGACAGCCTGTCCCACTACGTTACCACATGCAATGGACAAGAAGAGTTAAGAGTATGTAAAGGTCTGAGATCAGATAAGCGATAGAAGGAAACTGTAGAAATTAAGAGCCACAAAGGGTTCCCATTCAGAAGCATTTTAATACTAAATAAATTGCACCATTTTTGTCCATTGTCTGTCAAAGAAATTTTAAGGGCATATATGTCTTAAAGGGTACTGGAAATATGCTCTAAAGCACTGTAAGGGTCTCTTGCGTCAAACAACACATCAAAAAAATTGCAGCTTCCACCTTGCTATCATGCAAACTTTTAAAGCATCTTTAACAGTACCTCTGCAGCCTACGGAAGGAAGATCAATACTGCAATCTTACTAACACTGCCTCCTACTTTTAGGATCATTGACCAACAGATCTCAGCGTGTTACTCAGGCCAGCTAACTCCATTGGTCTACCTGTGAAGTGCTATTCTCATTTTTCAGACAGGAAAAAACAGTGCCTGAGAAACCTTAACATTCATGTTACTATGCAGAAGTTTGATTCTGCTGTCTTTTACGTATTAATACAGAACACTCCAATGATAAACTCCAGTGCGGAGGTGCTGTACAGAGACTAATGCAAGTGTCTTGTTTTGGAAGTCAATTACTTGTTTGATATCAGCCAAACAAAATTCTGCCACGTACATTTCTATAAAGCAGCATCTTTCTGTATGCCACTATTGCTACAGCTACCCAGAGTAAGTGTTTGAAAATAACTTTGTTTCCTAATCAGATTTTTCCAATCAGTTTTCAGTTGGTTAGGGTTAATATAAATATCTAAGTGTACTTTCCAACTAAAAGTCTGCAACAGTAAAAAAGAGTGGAGGTCCTCACCTGCAAACCAATAACCACTTCCATGTAACAAATTGCACTCGGTCCACAGCTATGACTGGGTCTAATTCCTTCAGTGACATATTTTTACAGGCAGCTAAATGAGACATTTATGCCTATATTCACACAGAGACAATAGCAGAGCTGGAGATAAAACCCAGAAATACTTTTCTCTTCAAGCCCTACTTTAAACATTAACAGGCTAAGATATCCCTGCACCATGCATAACTCACTATTTAGAAACAAAACGTTCTCCATCTTCAGGAAAAATTGGACATTTCTGTCACTAGCAAAAGCTTAATGCAGCTACAGAAAATCACTGGCATCAGTGCTAACTTTGGTGCCAACTCTCGGCTTCAGAATGGAGATAGTGTGGGGCGGGTCTTCCCCCCACCCCTTTTAAATAAAACTGACAGCAGAGTTGCCATAAAATGTTTGCCACTGGTGGCCTGCAGCATGTTGTTAAGGCTGTGCTGTTGCTTAGTCATATCTGAGCTGGCTTTAAATTAATTAAGTTTAAAGGCATAAATAGCTTTTTCAGACAGTACAGAAGCAGTACTGACTGCAAAGCATACCTAGAAAAACGTGTAGATGCTCATCTAATCAGCTGGCATTGACCTGTATTGTGGTGACTAGACCACCAAGAATACACAAGCTGTATTGCATTTATGCTGATGCAATCTAGAGGACTAAAATCCTGAAGTAGAGATTAAAAAGGGAGCTGCAGCTAATACTAGCTATTTGCAAAAATCCTTTTTGCATTTAGAGAGGGAAAGAGGTTCTCTGTACGGTATTGAAAGCTCTGAAAAGCTACAACAAATGAGAAAAGGATGCTAGACCTGAAATGCTGCAGTGACAGAATACAGCCACTTCAGAATTTAACCTCAGTGTTAAGGTCACTTTATAACAAGACAGTGTCTGCGGCCATCAATCCAGAGGGTGATCTGCCCCCTCTGTTGACACAGGAGAGCAACGGCAAGCCTGCCCTTTGCACCAGGGAGCATCAGCGGAGGCCCGCAGAAGCTTCATCAGGAAAAGGTTCAACTTCTACAGCCCCACCCTCCTCTGGCCTCTGCTTGCTCAGAAGCATGATCAGTACCAAACACAGCCAAATTTGAAAGACTCATCCCTCTGACATTGTTAGAGGCCGAGCAAAGCTTTTCAGACAGGCCACCATGGAAAAAGTCTACAAAGTCCTTAGCCACTGGGCAAGGCGGAGAAAGGGATCTACGCAGGGAGTACTCCACTTTCCTCCCCCCTAAATCAGATGCTTTTCTTTCCTCTGCAGTGCAACTGAAAAGCTTTGATCTCTGCATCCAGAACGGGGAAAATGACTGACCTGAAACATTTCCCCCGGCACTGCCCTCACCTATTTCTAATTAACCTGCCTCCTAAGGCACCGGTCCCACACCTCCAGTGCAAGACCATCTGTTGGGACAGATCACCATCACTATTTTGAATGGCGAGTACCTTCCAGCTTCTGTCGTTTACCACTTCTTCAACATTCAGCTCCGACTGCATCAATTTCAACTGCAGAAAATAAAAGATAAAGAGGTTATTGTCAAACAGGTCTCCCTGCAGCCTTCAATATTTACTACCATTGCAGCTTTCTAGATCACAACCCCAGTACCAGGTCTGCATCCCCTCCGACGGTGCAAACTGAAGGGCACGATGCGTAATCATCCTGAAAGTCTGGCCCTTCCATTCGGCCAATACTCAGGGCAGACTGAAGTCTGCAGGGGCACAGTGAAGGCACACTCACAATGCCTGGCAGAAGTAGCTCCTGATTACTAATGCTCCGTTCTTAAGTATTGCCCATCAAGATTTGCTAGCAATTAACTGATTAACGTTAATGGCTTCACAGACAAAAGTAACCATACCTAATTCAAGCACTCGGCACGGGGAATGCCAGTGCCGGGGTTAGCTCTGCAGCCTTGAGTTGTCATTCTTCCACGCATACATTATTAGAGTCATAGGGAGCTGGCAGCAAAGATAGGATTGAACACGCAGATCTCAGATTCTGGATTTAGAATTAAGATCGTAAAGAGACCCCCTCCGCTTCCTTTGCCATCTACTCTGTGCACTGACCAAAAAAACGGTCTACAAGAACAGATCACGTATGTTCATGCTATCTGAACCAGTTAATATGTTATGTGATCACAGTAGGACAAATCAGGTTTACACGGATGCAAAAGCTCCGGCAAGAACTACCACAATATGCAGTTCTCGAGCACTCACTCAACCCATGAGAAACGTTAAGAATCTCTTTGTTTCGCACCTATTAGAAACTCCAAGGGGCACACATGACAGTTGTGTTCAGGTGACCTGTGGTAATTTGATCCTGCCATGAGGCCCTGAAGCAATAGTAGGAGATATAAGAACCATCTGCCATTTTTGCCTACATTTAGGATGTATTTTTGTTGGAGTCTTTAACACAACAGACTAAGAATCAGAGTTTATCCATTTTAAATACATGGTTCCAATTGGAGAGCTGGTGAACAGGTGCAAGCTAAGACAGCAATCCCATCAAAAACCTTCCAAGTAAGATGTCCAGACACACACAGCTAATACAGTTGTTGGATGAACTTTTACCTACTCAATAGGACCCCAAACTATTTGAAATAGCAATCCAGCATCAGCAGAGTGACTAGATGACCAGGATCAGTCTCTATAAAATAACCACTCAGAAGATCTTTAGCAGTTCAAAGAAACGTTTTTCCTGCTGGAGGATGTGAATAGGTTTACAATCATCTGGACTGTCACATTAATTGCCATTGACACCAAGCCTAAGCAAAATTACTATTTTAGCCTTTTCCTTAGAGTTCCAGACCTGAACAGAAATATAGTGTTAATCAACACGGCTATACAGGGTTTTTTTTTGTTGTTGTTGTTTTTAAAACATACTCTGACATTTTAACAAGCCTTACTAATTCAATTGATAAAGCTAATAATCATTATGCTGTATGTTTTG
The DNA here is from genome assembly GCF_000699145.1 of Aptenodytes forsteri. Taxonomy (NCBI): domain Eukaryota; kingdom Metazoa; phylum Chordata; class Aves; order Sphenisciformes; family Spheniscidae; genus Aptenodytes; species Aptenodytes forsteri. Next base: position 1,773,628 of record NW_008796114.1, read on the forward strand.
GATTTCCAGAATTTATTTGGTTGGCTATTTTATGACACTTCATTCAAGTAAACGAAGACGATAACAAATTAATACAATAATCAAATGATGATTTAATGTAAGTGGGCTAAAAGAATTGGCTTTATTTGAGTTCTAGAAAAAGTACAACTCTTACAGAGAACAAAAGAAAAAAAAGCGGGGGGGACGACACCTCATAAAGTCCAAGTGCAAATTTGAGGTCATCTCATCAAAAGATTTTTGGGATGTTTCCAAATCATGGATTACTTTTAACATTTAAAATCACCTCCAATTATTAAACATTATCATTGCGGTCCTCCTAGCAAATGATAGGTTTTGGGCTAAGTAAACAATTTAAATAATTGGTTCTGCAAACAAATTTGTAGAAAATACTAAGCTACCATTCTAGTTTTCCAAACTAATATGAATGCTTGTTAGCAGTTCCGTAAGTGAGGCTTTAAGAATAAAACCACTTGCCCGCCACCTGGTTCTTTAAATCTGAGCTCATGACAGAGCACATGAACAAACAGTTCACTCAGTGCCTGGGAAAAATCAGATGCTGGAGTTCAAATCATCTCCTCAGGAAGCCCTTTAACTACAACTGCATCAGCATTCAACTGCTTTTGAAACAGGGGCTACAACAGGCTCCTCTTGGAAGTACAGAGGCAAGTGGATTTTGAGGAAGTTCAGCACTGTAAAAGCAAAATTCAGGACCGATCTCTTCAAGTCTTACAGTACTGCAGCAGGGAAAGCTGTATCCAGGATATAGGACCCTATATAGGACACCATATATATATATGATGGTGGGATGTCTGGCTGTTATGAGAAGAACTCACGGTTACATTGGGAACTCAAAAGCACTGGTTAAGACAGTCCTCAACAGAGGAAGGCTCACTAAACTGCTGAACACAACAGACACACTTAGCCAGAGTATACAAAAAAAGCAATAAGCAAGCAGTCTTACTTGGTATGTGCTGCAAGCATATGGCGTGGAAAAAAAAATGTAAAGTGATCACGAGCCACACAGAGCGGGTCTGGTAGAGAAATCAATGGACCAGTTCACATCCCTGCTAATCTCTGCTCCTAGAGCTACACATGCAGTATCCTTTCCCCTACAAAGGAAGCCCTGGAATGGGGGCAAGAACTTCAGCGGCGTTCCCTTCTCCACTTCTGATACTCCATCTAGATCACCTCTGTTCACCTCTGGTGAAGTACACTTTCCATCCAGAGGCCAGAAGGTCGAGAGGGCGTTTGCTCATTAAAATTCCTTATGCAAACCCAGAAGTCTCTCTCACACCATCACAATGTATTCAAAAAATTAATCCAAGAAATACTAAACAACAAAAAAGTCGGTTAAGTGGAATTCAAGGTTGCCTGGCAGCTCCTCGTAGAGGACAGGAACTCCAGTTAACACATCAAGTAAGAACGATGCTTCTCAAGGTGATAATGAAAAGAGACAGCTTTAAGACTGCGTAATTGTGTGGTGCAAGAGACATACACAAAAGCCGTATTTCATTATCTTCTGGTGTTTGCATTTTGGCACCCATACTTGCCGTTTGCAGATATACTAGTTTTAAAAGTTCTCAGAAAGGCAAAATGAACCTTCAGGCATTTTGAAAGGACTAAGCAAGCCACAGGTAAGTTGTACGCTAAGTGGCGTTAGTCAGTGAAGGTTAGAATCCACCGTGGGGAAGTACACGTTTTTCTATAGCATTTGTGCAACGGGATCTCAGAAAACGCTCCACTTGCAAGATAAAAGCAGCTCTGTCTTGTGGGCTAGGGGAAATGGTTCTCACAAACCCATCCAACAAGACCCTTGGAAAAGACTGCCTGAGTCAGGATCCACTTCATGTTCTCTCCATCACACTGGTCTTTCCGTTTGGGAAAGATACCCTCTTCTTCCTATCTAAGTGATCTCTGAAAAGCTCCACCACTCACCTTTGTCTGCTCCTTCCTGAGTTGCTTTAATAATGCTACGTCATCCTGGGCCTTTTCCCTCTCTTCTCTGAGAGTTTTCACTATGCTGGAAGTCTGAGCGATGCAGTTTTTGATGATTCTCTCTCTGCTGGTGTGAGCATCCATCAACTAAGTGGGGAGAGAAAGAAAGTCACAACAACTAGTTCAGCAGAGAATAAAAGCCTCCGAGTTACAAGTTTAAGAGAGACTTTCCAAAGTCAAGGTATTGCTGCGCCTATAGAAATCCCTTTGACTCTATAATCCATATGTTGGAAGCAACACTGCTTTGAGTTGTGTTGTACCAACTTGATCAAAAGTCAAAGATACACACGGGCAGGAGTCTCGCGAAGTAGTGCAAAAGCGTGCTAGCACCCATTTTTAAAAGAAGCGGACTGGGCTAACACCATCCACTGAAGCCTGAAGTAGACCTCAAAGGATCGGTATTGCAGAACAAGTAAGTTCCCTGCATGGTTTTAAACTGAAGTAGCTGTTACACGCGCGTGGTTGAGCTGTGCAGAGAAGCTGAGCATGCCAGTTATGGATACGTAAAGCACGATCTATCAAGGCAGTGCTTTCCTTAGAAACGGGGGATGCTCTACTGGCCACTGCGCATAATAAAACATCAGGAAGCGAGCTGGAAGTCGAAGGAGTACACACTCACAGACTGATACAGCTCTTTACACGTCTGGCCAGCATCAATTTTCCCCACAAAGGAAGCTGTTGGAATCGTAGTGTTTAATTCGTGGACGATTCTGTCATCGATTGTCCTCATCACCCTGAGCAACTCCTGTATTAAAAATAAAATAAAAATATTTGCTTATATCTCTGAGAAAAGCTTACTGCAAGAAATTTTGTAAGTCTTTTAATAGAAAATTAAGTAGATTGCTTACAAACAGCAAAGAACCCCCACCAAATGAACAATTCCTGCACGCAGGAGTATGTGCTGCAAACCAACCAGTTTCCTTAGCAGCAAAGGCCAGAGGGAAGGAAAGAACTAGTCAGCCCTGAGTAACTAACATCCCCCCGAAGCCCCCCGGCCCTGCCCGCCCCCGCAGCCCGGCCCCCCCCCTGCCCGCACTCGTTCCCTCAGGAAACCCGCCCGCGCCAGGGCCAGGCGGGGCGGCCGCCGACCAAAGCCCCATCCCCGCCCGTTTAAGGTTTCCAGGCGGGAAACTGGGCACAACCTGCAGCAAAACGGCAAACTTCGAATAAAAACCACCTTGTTGGGGGGCAAGACGTTTAAGAAACGCGCCAGGTACCACCACCTCAGCCGACCCGCGCTCTGCTCACGCCGCTGAAGATACAGGCGGTATTCCACGCTCCATTAAACAACGTGAAGGCTCCCACGGCGCTCCCTCCGCCCACGGAGGCTCCCACGCCGCGGGCGCTCCCTCCCGGGAAGGGACCCCGGGAGGG